>NW_006284843.1:713357-736492 GCF_000327345.1 Myotis davidii | reverse complement strand
TTAAGAAATCCATCTATATATTTTTAATTTTCTACTTTTTTATTAAAAGCTTTGACATTGTGGGAATAATTATTTCCCTTCAAGTGCTCTTGTAAGCTCATGCTTCTTTTGTCTTTGATAAACTACTCTGGGATCATTATTTTGCAGCTGCAGAGAAAAGTGATTTCAGCAGTATTCAACTTTGTATGCTACCCGGGGACTGACTTCGTCAATGGGGAATTCCACAAGCTCTCATATCAAGGATATGATTTGAGGACCAATGAGAGAGACCATGGCAAGGAAAGGGTCCAGTACTTGCTCATACATTATTTAAAACCCCTGCTAGTGCTTTAGCTATCAGAGAACTGAGAGAGGGGAAAATACCTTTGTCTCTTGTACATAATGACTCCATCCCTTAACATACTGGACAGGAAAAATAAAACACAGTTGTGGTTCACTTACATAAGTCAGCTGACATTCCCCCTGGACAGCATTGTGTGCAAGAATGAGATGGGCTCTTGGGAATTAGAGATGCACTCATAAGGAAGAGAGTTGAAAACTGTCCCAACTGCAATAGAACTTTAATTCCATGTATGTTGGGTTCTGATAAAAGTATTCCCCCTGGGCCCAATTCTATACAATTTCCTGCCATAAAACTACATATGTCGCAGGAACCTCAGGGGAAGAAGCCCCTAGAGAAAAAGTAGTCGATTCAATAACAGGTGTACATCTCAGTATCAAGAAGACATGCACCTGCATTTCCACAGCTGCCTAAATGAGAGATACACCACAATGTCACAGCCCTGTGCCCTGGACTCAGAAAGGAGAGCACTAACTGATGGATGATAATTACTTCCATACACTCTTACCACTTCTGTCTTTAATACTCTAGACAAGACAAGCATTAGAGAAGCGGAGCCAGCAAACATTTATGTGACAGGATTATAAGGAGATACAGAGATGGACCTTCACCTGCAATTGTCTCTTACCATTGTTTGATCTTTCCAATATTATATTCTTCCTAAAGTACCTTCACAAAAGGCTGACCATTTGAATTGAGATTGGTAAATTTTTAGGATGCCAATATGTTAGTTCAATTCCACCCATGACAGCAATATTCCGTGTTTTGTAAAATAAAGATCAAATAGAGAGAGCACAGTGACGCAGTGGGTTATAGACAAGAGAGACTGCGCAGTGGACTGCTCCTACCATAAAGGCCACCCATAGGTTCCTGGATTTCAGAGCAGGAGTAAATGGAAAAGTACTGGGACCAAACCTCATCATCATTCCATCATTGATAGTGATGAGTCTTGGCTAGAGACTTTTGTCAATGATCAATAACAGTGCTTTTTCTAATTTGGAGGAGAAAAATATCAAAAAATATATAATAGCCACCTTTGAAGCAACTATTTATAATCCATACTTAGTCTAGCCAATAATATCAATCATTTCTACAGATTAATATAATTTAATATTCAGATCACTTTAGTAAAACTATTTTAGAAGTTATTGATGGCCTGGTAACTGATATATTTAATTGTTTTTTTTTTCATTTTTGATTTTATTTAAGCCATACTTTCTGATACCCTGTAATCCTTTACATTTCCTTATATTTTAGTCCCTTTGTTCCTGAAAAGTGACAGAGAAGGTTTTGCCTCCAAAGTATTGATTAAGGAAAACTAAGGCCACAAGTCATTGTTCTACTAGGAGACAGAAGATGGTTGCCTTAGGGCTTTTGAATAACAGAACAAAGAAAAACAAGAAGGAACTTCTTGTAACATTTCTCAGAACATAATATCTGCCCATCATATGATGGACCTCAGAAGAATTTTCTTACTCTATGCACAACCCAAAGTCAAAAGCATGTGGAGTTCAAGGATCAACTTCTTAACCTGGTGAGTATATATTCTTCCTTCTATGAAGAACCACAGAAAATTCTAGGTACATTATTTAAAATCTTTAGTTTCTGACATTTGTAAATGGTGTTCCTAATGTTTTCAACAGGGATTAGTCTTCTCTTTCATGAGGTTTGGTTTTGAATTCAAAATAGGGGGATTTATATGATTCTGGAATATCTCCAAATTCACAAATTCTTCATTGCAGAGTTAAGGGCGTGAAAGGAAGTGTAAATATTTGGGGAGTAGCCTGAGTCATTCCAATGGAAATATTCCGCTTCTGGTAATTTGGCAAGATCTGAAAATGCCCCACGCCCGGGCCTTAACTTTTGATCAAATGTGGAAGATTGAAAATAAATGTAACATATAGGAACATCTTAATCATCCCCTTGAGCCCTATATTTTCCATAAATACCGATTATAAAATGGGAATTTCCGGATACATATTGAATTAGAAGAGTGTAGTGTGAGTGTAATGTCTGTGAGAGGGTTGGGGTGGGGCAGAAAGTGAGGAAGAAACCATTTCACTACCACTACTTCCTACATTAAGCCGGTAGGGAGTAAGGAGTGTTTCACAGGTTAAGAGGGGAATTCCCCCAGTTACCTCCTATAGCTGATTCTCTGAGAGCTAGTAGTATGAAATTCTAAAATGGGAGGATGGGACCAGATTCTGCCTTTACTAACTGGATTTTCCTTTTTAAATTCTCTGTTAATGGTTTAATGAAAACTGTATTTTATAAGTTACCTAATCTTTTTGGCTGTTGCTGTATTTTTTGTGTGATTTAAACTTTCTTTTTGAGGTATAACACATACAAAAAAGTAATGAAATTTTACATATATATTCACCCTTTCCCCCACACCTCAGATCTAATATAGGACATTAAATGTGCCTAAAGAGCTATTCTCGAGCCCCCTCCAGTTAATCCCACCCCACCAAAGGTGACATTTATCACTCTTAATTGTACTTGTTTTGGAACTTTATATAAATAGAATGATATAGTACTTGTTTATTTATTTTGGGGGTGTTGCTCAACATTATATCTGTAGGATTCAGCTATGATGCTGCATGCAGCAGTAGTTCTATTAATCACTGTGATATTTGACTATGAACATGTCAAAAGTCACGTATCCACTTTACTGTTTCCAGGCTTTTTTGTGTGCACACATCTATGAGTGCAATTTCTGAGTCATAGGATATGTGACAAAAATAGATAGTGTAAAGTGTTGTTTGGAGCGGCGGGGCCATTTCACAATCCCATGGTGGAGGATGAGAATCTGGCTGTTCTGCAGCCTCACCAAAACTTGTGCAACAACTGTGTTGCATGTGGCAGTTATTATTCTTTGTTGTGGTTGTGTAGTGTTCTGTGAGTATTCCATAATTCATATATCCATTCTACTATTGAAAGGTAAGTGAGTCCTTAGCCTTTATGGTAGGATGTGATGGTATTTCTCTGAGGCTTTAAATTTCATTTCCCTGAGTATACATAATGTTGAATATTCTTTAAACATCCTTTTGCAAGCAGGAGGAATTTCCTTAAAATACACAAGCATTTTGGTTTCATCAGTCACCCCAAATTCATATATTAAAATCCTAGCCCCCAGTACTTCAGAATGTGATTTTAATAGGAATTAGAGTTGTTTCAGATAAAATTAGTTAAGATAAAGTCACACTGGTATAGTGTGAGTCCCTAATCCAATATGACTTGTGTCCTGATAGAAAAGGGGAACATTTGTACATAGAAACACACATGGGGAGACCATCATGTGAATAAATGTAGGGAGAAAGTAAGAGGTAAGCCAAAGAGAGAGGTCTGAACAGATCGTTCCCTCACAGTCCACAGCAGGAACCCACCCTGCTGACACTTTCATTTAAGATCTCTAGCATCCATAACTATGAGCCATTAAATTTGTTTTTCTAAGGCACCCAATTTGTGGTACTTTGTTCCAGCAGCTCTAAACCAATACAGCCAGCACCTGGCTGCTCACCACTCTGTCCTTGGTCAATAATCCTAGTGTTGTGATGTTACCGGTTCCTCCTGGGAAAACAATCACTTATGTTGCAGCCTGAATAGCAGCATTCCCACCTCAGAATACATTTTGGAACCCATCATTACAGAAGGCCATTGGTGTGGGGGTAAATTAGGATGGGGGTGAACATCAGAGGTTCATGGAAAGGGAACAATGTTAAAGTGCACTGGTCTCTGCTTAGAGTCTAGAGGTGATGTTCCAGCCTTGTTTTCTGCTTTGCCAATTCTGAAGATTCCAAATGAATAGTCCACCGGGCCCTTGCTGAGGGCTGCCTGCTCTTCACAACGCACCAAGACCAAGAATCTTTATTTGTGTGCCTCATTAATCTCATTAATTCATTAGAAACTTGATGTAAGCAAGAGAATTTATAATACTGATGCCAAAATAACATTTATGAGGGTTTTTATATGGAAAGACAGAATTAACCTGATAGATTTGAGCCTGTAGTGGGAGAGAAAAATGTTTGGCTGTTTCAGTTCCATACCATATTTGCCTGAATGATCTATCTGCATTGTAACTGTCGCTCTACTATTATCTGCCTCAATAAATTAGCAATTGTAATAGAGCAAATGGAATATGGAAAAGAAAGCAATTTTTCCCAGAGGAATGTAAAATATACAAGAGAGATGCTCTGTGAAACAGCACACTTAATAGCAGAATATAAATACACCTTCATGTCCTTCAGATGGGAAGACATTTCTCAATAGCACTTGTTTCTGAGAGACTTTCTGCCCTCATGGAAAATAACAGCTGGAGCAACGAAAACAGAAATTAACACGCAAGTGTGACACTGTGAAATATGTAGTGGCGACTAAGTTTCTGGAGGGGGAGTGTGCAAACACAGAACTGGTGGAAACAGATGACTTCTTTCTTTGTTCTTCTCTTGAAATATGCATGAGTATGTTAAGGGGATTCAAATGACCTTAATGAACAGTTTGATATGAACGAACCCTCACAAAGGATCCATAACTCTGAACTAAAATTAAAATTGGTAATTAGCTTCATTTATTTCCTAAATCAGAGTGTCTGAAGGAAGGGCAGCAGGTTGGTAGACCTGCATTTATGAGGCACGGACAGGGAAATGTGCTAATAAAGGGTCAACTCCCTTTCTATCAACCCCTTTTGACTTTTCTCTAGAAGCTGCCCTCAGAGCATCCTGACATTCCTCCCTGTCCATAATGGGCACAGTGTAAGGTCACACGTGGGAGTGCTCTCAAGATGCCCTGGCGTCCAGTCTCATATATTTCTGTGGACAGTCCATTAACACCACTTTTCAGAGCAACAATACAAAACATTTCCTTTTCCAGCTGCCTTGTAGTTAGCCAATTCTTTGACCCAAGTTTATAGTAAATATTAGGGAAATGGCCTATGTTATTGTTCCATACTCTCCATTTTAGTCATCTCCTCTGTGACTGGTTCAATATTCAGACCTAGCTAACCCCACAAATTGCAACATCAATGGAAAGAACAGTTTTGCTTTAATAAGTACTTTTGGCATGGATTTTGCATTAGTCACATTTGAATCCAGGCAAATATTAAAAGCAGCTCACCATGTAGGAATGGGCATTTAGCACTTGTATCTACTTTGCATGTTAGATTTAATATCCAGAGAGCAGGGGCAGGATTGGGTCCACCTGTGTTTGGTAATTATTCCTTGGGTTTCAGGTTCACACATGTAAAGAGATAAATAGGTTTTGCCCCAACCATTAAAATACAAAGTATTATTTCATTGTAGAGTTCCAGGTGCTATATGGTTCTAGTAATATTGGAATATTCCTTTCAAATAATAAAATAAATGTTACCTTGGGGACATCACATCATCTTTGTATATACTCCATGTACAATCCTGCATATACAAACCTGAAATGATTTTATATACTACATGTAAACCAAACCTGAATTTCAAAACACATGCTCTTATAAATCTCCCTTATATGCCAGCTGTCTCTTTATAGCCGATCTGTGAGGCAAAGTCTTCAAAATAACTGGGCTAACATCATCTCCAACTTGTTTATGTAGTAGTCTGTTTTCTCTGTTGGGATATACCATCTTGCCATTCCCTTAAGATAAGGAGAACAGGTGCACACACTGGAAACTTTCTCTGTTTAATTGTTTCCTCCTAATAGAATTTTAGGACTGCACAGGGCTTTCCAGGTCAGTTAGTGCAGCCTAAATGGACCGGCCTACATTGCCTACCCAGGAAAGCAATGGACATTTACTAATCATGCTCAGAATGTCTTCTTGTGGATTGAGATATCTTTATTAATTTAAATCTCAATAATATTTGGGACCCACAGACAGTGGATCCCGAGAGATGGATGAAAGCATCCTTTCAAAGTAAGAAATCACAGTAAAGCAAAAGTATCTGAGATCTATTCATTCTCTGGTTGCCTTTCTCCACCTTTGGTGATATAAAATGGGAATGGATAAAAAACATAATAGACTTATTTTCTTTTCATTCAGTAATTTACTTCAGAGGAGAGGTGCTAGAAAGAGGAAAGTTCCTATTTTGAAAATCTTTGCATTCATACACAATCACCTATGATTGTTCCAAACCTCAACATACTTACATTTTCACCTTTCCACCTGCTATTCCTAATTCTTACCACTGTCATTTTGCTAAGAGAATACAAGCTGATATCTTAGCAGTAACATACAAGATAGGAGAAGTAAAATGTTTTCATTTCCTGAAGAATTTTGACTATATGTTCTATGTTCATGTGTCAGAAATGTGATTTAACTAGAGGACCAAAGCAACATAAAGAAAGCACCTTGTAATTCGAAGGGCTGACAACACACAGAAACACGTCGTGCCATTTTCAGCACACACACACAGACTAAGATCCTGTGCTGCTGGAAGCTTATTGAGAATTGATAGATTTGCCTGATGGGTTTAATCATATTTGATTTATATATAAACATAGTGCCTACTTCTTTTAGAATGAGTTTTTTCCAAGAGGAAATGTTATTTGAATGTATATCCCATACAGAGGATAAAGAGAAAAAGATGCAAAGGAAAAGATTGGAGAGTGAAAGTAAAAGGGAAAATAAGTGGATCACAATTAAAATTGGAAAAAGAAAAGAGTAAGACATTATTTACAGTATTTATATAATAAGACAATAAGGAGACAATTTCAAGTACATATACTAGTAGGGTGTCCCCAAAATGCATACATACACTTTGAATAATTACAAAAGCAATGTTTATTAAAATACATTTCATTTTCAAAATTCAGCCATTAGATGTTAAAGTATGTATACATTTGGGGGGAACATCCTGTATATTATTTTCCAGACACATGACAAATCATGAACTTTCACCACTGAGGCAAACTCAAAGAAAATAAACATTTTCTAATTTTCTCAGACAACATGTATATGATATATATTTATTTGAAAAAATTCACGGCAATATACACATGTGAAGATATGTCTCCACAAGTACCTATAGTTTGAATTCTCTAACTCTGAATATTAGTGGGTAAAATACCTACACTCCTGGGCATAAATTCAATAGTTACATGCCCAAATGTATCTTCTCCTCTTAAGTCACAGACAAAAGTTTACTATAAATTAAGAGGAGGAAAGGGAGTTACATTATGGTTAATGCATAGATAAAACCATTGCTACCCTTTACAAAAAGGAGCAGTTTGCACTAATGTGATAATAAATGAGATCCTTACATGTAGTATCTGCACACAATAGAGGAGGGCCATAACTATGTCCTTGGGGATATAGCTATGACCTTGGCATTTATATCTAGGTGTCTGGCTTCAGGTGAGCAATTTACCACTAGAATCAGGACCTGAAAGATAAGTGGTTTGCCCTTTATAGAAAAGGATGAGGCAAAGACTACATAGTGATGTATATAGAACTGTCCCTTAGCATACAAATCAATCGTCAATCAAAACATAGGTATCTATATATATAAAAGCCTAAGTAACTGGCTAACTGTTTGACCGCCCAACTGGTAGCTATAACATGCACTGACCACCAGGGAACAGATGCTCAATGCCGGAGTGGAAACCACAGGCATGGAAACATGGAACAGACTGATGAATCTCAGAGGGAAGAGGGGAGGTGGAGGTTGGGAAGAGATTAATCAAAGATCTTATATGCATACTAGAGACCTGGTGCATGGATTTGTGCACTGGTGGGGTCCCTTGGCCTGGCCTGTGCCCTCTCACAATCCGGGACCCCTCAGGGGATATCAGATCCCACAGGCCAGGCTGAGGGACCCCACTGGGGAATGAATCCATGCACCAGGCCTCTAGTAGTTTTATAAATGTGCAACACAAAAATACAAAGAAACTAAGTCTTCAAGGTATTCAGAGATAATAGGTAAAAAATGAAAAATAAGAACCATTGGAAAGATACAAGTGTATATATGAAATACACATAAAATATATACAGATATGCATTACAGATATATATTACATATATATATATATATATATCAGAGATTTTACTATAATTACAAAGAGAAAAAACTCAGAATACAAAAGAAAATCATGTAAACAAGATTTCTAATTTGTATGAGATACTTTTTCATTGATTTAGATTCATAAATGGGTAAAAAATAAAAGAAAAGGTAATGAATGAATATTCAAATCCTGAAATAAAAATTTGAATGTCAATCTTCATGACTTAATAGTCACTGTGAATGGCATCTTGTTTTTCTCCTGAATGGGGCATACTATTTTGTTCATGAAACACTTAAAGCTAATGAAGGAAAAGATGTTTGGAAATAGTATTAGGCCACTGATGGTGATGATAAGACTGATGAAAGAGTTATGATTAATTGTTTTCTGTGTGTTAAACGCTACATGTTCAAGGCATTGTTTATATGGACAAACACATTTAGTTCTCACAATAATCCCTATTTTAAAGATGAGGAATATTATACTAGACAAAGAGGCCGACTCATTCAGAGTAACCCAGAAAAATGGCTCTCAGTAAATAATCACAGTGTCTTTAATGGAAGCCAAGGCAGAAAGTGGATTCAAGTTCAAAGGAAGAGTTTATGTAAAAATCATAAAGATATGAAAATGAAAGCCCTAGTGTTCTCAAACTTGGAAACCTCATGTATTCTATGTTGTGATTTCTTTCTTGTAATTTCTGTCTTAATTTCACATGTTTAGTCAAACCTCAGCCTATGTAAGGACAGAATTGCATCTCCCCCAAATTCATATGTTTATGCTGTTATCTCCAATGTGATCATATTTGGAGATAGAGCCTTTGGGAGATAATTAGAATTAGGTGAGATCTAGGGTAAGGCTAAGAGATAATCAAGGACAAAAATTAGAAAATATAACCTACTCTTCTGAAGGGTTTTACTGAAAAAATTCATATAAATGGGATGGTAAATAGCTGGGAAGAGGTGTCAAGGGACAGGTTTTGCGGAAACCACAGGCATAGAAACATGGAACAGACCGATGAATCTCAAAGGGAAAAGGGGGGCCAAGGGGAGGAAAAGATTAACCAAATATCTTATATGCATACTAGAGACCCAGTGCGCGGTTTCATGCACTGGTGGGGTCCCTTGGCCTGGCCTGTAGGGATCGGGCCAAAACCAGCTCTCCAATATCCCCCAAGGGGTCCTAGATTGTGAGAGGGTGCAGGCAAGGCCGAGGGACCCCACTGGTGCACAAATCTGTGCACGGGGCCTCTAGTTTGTAGATAGAGAGGAATGAGCCAGTAGAGAGACAAATATTGATGATGTAGAAAGAGAGGAAAGAAATGCTAGCATGATTTTCTAGCATAAAATCCTTGATGAAACGATGGAGATAGGTTCTAGGGTAACAAGTGGTGGGCCCAGCTGACATGGCTCAGTGGTTGAGCATCAACCTATGAACTAGGAGGTCATGGTTTGATTCCCCGTCTGGGCATATGCCCAAGTTGCGGACTCAGTCTCCAGTGTGGGGGTTATAGTAGGCAGCTGATCAATGATTCTCTGTTATCAGTGATGTTTCTATCTCTCTCTCCCTTTTCCTTCCTCTCTGAAATCAATTAAAAATATATATTTAAAAAAGTGGTGGGACTGACTCTAGATAGTGTAGATAGTCTTCTATGTAACATTCAGTAAGGCAGACAAAGGGTTCAGATGCTGAGAGGTGAGTGAATGTGGTGAGGTGAGTCTACGAAGCTCTCTTCTGAATGCTTCAGTTTTTTTGGGTGAAGTTAGAATTGAATCATTGGGGAATGTAAGGCAGGAAAAGGATATATTGGAGGTTTAAAGATAAAGGAGGTATAAAATATTCATCTATGAAAATGGAAAAATACATGAACTCCTGAAGTGTAGTATAATTATTCTTTATTTTTAGTATTTAAGGCAGTATCAAGAACCAACTTTGGATTTGTGGCTATAACATTAAAGAGGAAATAGTTTATATTATTCTGGGGTTTTCTTCATGATATTTAGCAGTACAGCTATGGCTAGATGAAAAGACTGATTTAGCTATGATATTTATTTTGCTAAGCAAGTGCCATGAAAGGAGAGAGGGGCAAAGGAGGCAGTGTACACAAGGGAATAAATATGATTAAAAATGGAATTTCAGCTACGGAAGGAGGATGAAAAGAGCACTAGAGTGAGTAACTTTGATAGATAGGAGGGTGGTCAGAGAGTGCGATGTGTATAACTGAGTTTCTGAAATGTATGGGTAGTGGTATTAAGTTTGGAGTATGACCGTAGGGGTGAGTGGATGAATCAGTGAGGTAGATAAGATCATTAGGGTAGAGCAGTTCAAGTAATTAAGAGGTCAGAGTGCTGAAAACTAACCTACTTGTACATTAAAATTACAAAGAATGATGAAATTCGTATTTTCCAGAAAAAAGGGATATAACTTGAAATTCAGTTTATATACTTTTATGATCTAAGGGTTTCTAGTGAATATTGTAGAAGTGGAAATGAGGAAATACTTTGCCCCCAGGCCCAGTGTTTTGAGAAGAAAGAAATACTTCTTGAGTAATATGAAAGGGAAGAAGTGTCCTTAGAGTAGAAGCAGGTCTATAGATCAAAAAGGTGAGATGAATGTTCAAAGAAGAGGCTGAGGAGTTTGGTAAATGATGTGCTGTGGATAATGGAAGGCAGAGATGAAGGATTTCAGGATCTGGGGAAGGATGGGAGCTAGGAGAAGATGTGCACACTTAATGAGATTCTATAGGGAGAGAAAATCAAGTGAAACCAATAGCCATACAGGGACAGAACCTGGGAAACACTGAAAGTAAAGAATAAGCACACGTGGAAGAGACAATGATTTCCAAAAGTGATTAGAAAGAAAATAACCCATTAGTGTCATTACAAGTAAGGTAAGAGATAATAAAATTACTTATGTGATGCTTATTTCTTACCTATGCATTTTCCATCTCCCCTTTCCATTCTCCACATTCATGTGTTTTAAAGGAATAAGCAAGACTGCAGGTAGCACATGTTACCTCCTCACAGGTTATCTGCGAGGACTAAGCTACTTGTTCCTTAAAGGGATATTTAAGGGGCCATGATCCTTTAGTGTAGCTGCCGTAAATTTTTTGTCATTCTACAGAGAAAAGTTTAAGCTTTCCTCCTAATAGCTTCTTTAAGCAGCCCTGTATTCTCTCCAATGCTTAGCCTAAAAAAGAAAAAGCAGAGGGATACTATCTCTCTGGACCACAGTAGCAGGGCTAAGGAAACCCACAGGCTTAGTTCCTTGACATTTCCAAAGAGTCCTTTTAGATCAAGAGTGGACTCAACCCGGCTCCCTACACTGCATTTTAATCATGGCCTAAGCAGAAAATGGTGAGGTATGCACACATGGTAATTGATGATTGGATTTATATTCTTTGGAAAATCTAGAGATAAGAACTTCCAATTAAATTTGGTTAACGGCTAATATTTTCATTGTTTTTGTAAACAGGCAAATTTGAGTCTGGGATAAATACCCATATTCTAAAAAAAGATTTATTTATGTATAAGCATTTATTCACTGTGTTCATTATTTAATTCAAAGTGAGAGGATTTAACAAATTTATTGGATTTGGTTATTGTGCATTTACCCAGTCTTTTTATAGTTATGCTTTTCTTAAGTAACAATCTCCTGAGGAAATTATTGGTGCTCATATATTTTGTTTAATGAAATATAATCAAGAAAATCAAAATCAAAAGGGTGAAACTAGTTTTAAATACAGATAAAATTAGGGCTGGTTGTGTAAATGTTTTGCTTTATTTTGAAGCATATTTTTCTGCACATTTCCCGGCTAGTAATCAAACTCTTGTGTGCTTTTCATGATCTCTATTACTTAACCCTTCCCATTTATGCCAGATTTGAAATGCTTTGTGATACCCTAGTCGTGGTCTCGGGGCTCTGTAATTTGTTCTAGAGTTCAGAGTGAGGAGAAACTGCATTATAAATGGCATAGAGCAATTCTTGATCACTTCCAGCTTCTACCAGTCAGAATTGGTAAGAAGGAAGCAAATAGCATCTAGAAATGTTTATAAAAGCAATGTGACTCCTAAAACAATCTTCAGATTGAACTACCTCATTTTAAACCTTAATGAACATTTGATTAAAACTATTAAAATGTGTTACTAATTAGTGGGGTGACTAGCTTTTAAATCTTATCAGAACTGGGACCTCATAGATTACTTTTCAGAATTTTGATCTTAATTGAACTGAAATGGCACCTGTAATTCACTACTCATCTATATGCCACAAAACAAGTCTTTTCACTTCTTCAAATCCATGCTGCAATCTCGGACATGACTTCATGAAATCCTCCATCTTAGTTCTGAGATGATGCTCATACAAGGTGGGGCAAGAGGAGGTTTACAATTATGAGTACATGAAACAGAGTTCCTTCTTGTATTTTTATTTATTATTATTTTGTTTTCCACATGCGTAACTGTAAACCTACTTTTGCCCCACTCTGTATATGACCTTTATTGGGAAAAGTGTTTGACTTGATTCTGCTCAATAGTCTCTAAGAGGTCAGTTTGACTTCTCTCCCCAGATTCCCCAACTCCCTACCAATCAGACTGCTTTTCTCTTAACTGAGAGATAGTCAACAAGAGGAAGCAGTGATTGCCATGGCTTCCTTTTAGTAGACTTACCTTTGCTCCTAGTGATCAGAGAGAGCGTTCTTAACTAAGTCTTCAAGTGATATACCAAAGTCTATTATAATATTTTTTGGGAGGTTTACTGCCAAGTATCTACTTTTTATATCACTTAGAAAACCCTATCTTAGTGGTCTCTCTTCCATTTTTGGATACATTTCCCATCTTTTATGAAGACTGATTTGGTAAGATTCTTCTGGAAGTCTTTCACGTAACTTAGGGTATAATTTCTCCAGCTATACAAGCTTCCTTTGCTGGATTAATCACCCCCTCTAACCCCATTTCCCCAACTCTATCAATGCTGTCTGCACACAAGACTCATGACTGCATGACCCACACCTTCTATAGAGTAACTCACTATTATGTTGGCTTAAAATGCGATCATTATGGACCTGATACTTCAAACAACAATTTGCTATCAGAATTTAACTACTGATCTGTAGTTACAGGCGCTTTAAAAAGTGATTGATGAAAATTCACTGATATGGTAAGGGTCATTTTATTACCTTCATTATTCATTTAGACAGCTTGAAGTAAAATCTATAAATCCCAAGTCCTATTTAAAAGTTTTTTATCTTTCCTTCAAGGTTTGCTACATGTTTTCCCCTTAGCAGGATTAATTTGGCTACCACCATTTGGACAGTTTATACATTTCAGCTGGTACTTAATATCTCAGCCTATTGCTATATATAATTAAAATGTAATAACATTTGGAAAGAGGAGAAAAAGAATCTGCTTTCATTACTACTCAAGTATAAATATTAGAATGGGATAATGATAATTTGTAAATGTTTACACTTAGAGTCTTATGAGTAAGTATAGAGTCATTATAACCACAAACAAGAAACAGAACAATCATTTCCTGATTATTTAGATAAATTAGTGGTTCTTAATTAGTGAGTTTGGAGAATAAATGCAGACAATTGTGTGACTTAATTCACATGGTTTTTATATTGCTTTTATGATGTAATAAATAACAGTTTTGGCAAAAAATATAAGAATAAAATTAAAGTTTTAAATATGTACATGCTGTATGTGCATGTAACTATGTTTAGAACTTAGGTGAAAAGTCCAAATGAGAGAGAAGAAAATGTCTGGACTTCTCATTCATTCATTCACTTATTCATATGTTCAGTTATTAAAAAATAACCATATCACTGATTTAATAATCTGAGATTTAGAAAGTAGCAACTTATCTTTGTTTTTGAATTAATGGCTCAGCAGTTTGTGTTACATTCAAGATTTCTAGGAAGCTTATTAAATGCCTATGGTGCCCAGCATGGATAAGATTCATAAATAAGGTGAAATTATTACAGCAAGATTTTTCCATATGTAATTAAATAAATAACTCTTCTAATAATTACATAAATACTGAATATTCAATTGGTGTTTCAAATTGATATCTTATAAAATGGTGGCTATGATAACATTAATTTACTAGAATGAAAACCTTAGTTATCTTCCTTTCTTTAAAATATTATTTCTTATATTAAAAAATTATTTATATAGTCACCCTAAGCTCAAAGATTCCCATTTTCTCATATTTATCAGAGTAAAAATTGCCACTTTCATTGAAATAAACATATTTCAATGAATGACACCCTTTCTTTTTTTCCTTTTGGTGGTCAGGTAATGTAAGAAAATGTTTTTAAATTCTGTATTTTACCTAATTCAAGCTTTTAAAATCTTCGTATGAAATTTTCACCATCTAGTTAGTTGTTCATTATATTATTTCATCATTCTATCCACATCTATATTAATACATTCTACTAGTATCTATATGTCAATAGAATATATATTAAATATCTGACTAATTTAAATTTTATTTTATATTAAAAAATAAACAAATTAAGCAACCTAATAGGCTTTTAATAGAAACTTAATATTGTGGCAGGGCATTATATAAAGTGGAGAAAAATATAAGGAATCCTATATAATAAAAGGCTAACATGCAAATCGAATGAACAGAGGAATGACCGGTCGCTATGACACACACTGACCACCAGGGGGCAGGAGCTCAAGGCAGGAGCTGCCCCCTGATGGTCAGTGTGCTGCCACAGGGGAAACGCCAGCCAGAAGCCCTGAGCTGGGCTCACTGCTGCTGAGCGCAGTGGCGGTAATGGGAGCCTCTACCACCTCCGTGGCAGCGCTAAGGATCTCTGATCCCCTGAGCGCTCCCAGACTGTGAGAGGGTGCAGGCCGGGCTGAGGGGACCCTCCCACCCCCAGAATGCATGAATCTTGTACATCGGGCCTCTAGTGTATGAATAATGTACAGAAAAAAAAATTGAACTGTTATTTACTTGAGATTAAGCACTGGGATGGAGACAGCAAGAAGACTACACACCTGAGGGGGTAGTTCTAAGGGACTTATAGAATGCAATGACAAGATTGTATTAAAAACACCAGCTGAACTAAGGAGAGAAAAAGGCCAATGTTTCCATTGTGTAAAATTACAAGCTTCAATAACTCTAGTAGCACCAAATACAGCAACATTCTTCTAGTCTTCGAAAAGTATGGAGAGCAAAAAGTGAATTTTGAAAATTCAAAGAACATGATATTGCCTAGAGGAAGATTAGATAAACAAAAAATACATTATTTTTTAAATTATGGGATGAATGATTGTCATTTCCTAATATTTTTTCCTTCCAAATAAGTAACTTAATTTATATTGAAAAACCATGTGGCTTTGTACAAACAAATAATATAAAATAAAAAGACAAATATTTTCTAGTACTAATGAAGCCATTTCGTGTTTAAGGCACCATGCTAGATACTGCATTGGGGAATTCAAAAGAAACAATATACATAGTTCACTCAAGAATCTTCAAACTATTGGAAGGTATTAGAAACATCCATGAGAGAGGGAATCATGGATCGGCTGCCTCCTGTACACCCCCCAACTGGGAGTTGAGCCTGCAACCGAGGTAAATTCCCTGACCGTGAATCGTACCATGACCTCCTGGTTCCTAGGTTGAAGCCCGCGGAGCCATCCTAGCTGGGCTATTTGTCTTTCAAAGTCATTTCCACTGTGGCTGCCCCCGTCTGCATTCCCACCAGCAGTGCACAAGTGTTCCTTTTTCTCCGCATTCTCGCCAGCATTTGTCATTTGTTGATGGCAGCCATTCTGACATTGTCATTTTTATTTGCATTTCTCAGATAATTAGTGACTTTGAGCATCTTTCCATATGTCTCTTGGCTTTCCTTATGTCTTCTTTCCAAAAGTATCTATTTAGATCCTTTGCCCTTTTTTTTTGATTGGGTTGTTTATCTTCTTTTTGTTAAGTTGTATGAGTTCTCTGTAAATGTTTGAGATTAAACCCTTATCTGAGATAACATTGGCAAATATGTTCTCCCATGCAGTGGGCTCTATTGTTGTTTTGCTGATGGTTTCTTTTGCTGTGCAGAAGCTTTTTATTTTGATGTAGTCCCATTTGTTTATTTTCTCCTTAGTTTCCATTGCCCTAGGAGCTATATCGTTAAATATATTGCTGTTATATTAGTTATTATCAACATGTCCTGGGAAAGGAGTGGGCACTTTCGGCAGACAGAAGCACTCTTAAATATCATGTATATATTCCATTTAAAATAAAATCTAATATATTTTTTATTTCTCTCTTTGAGATAATATTCCAGAAAACACTAATTGTATTTCAGTACCTTTCCCTTTTGTGACTATCATGAAAATATGGCTTCCATTACAATAGCTAAAGCTATTTTTGTATTGTGTGTGTTTAATTATCACTAAGTGTAAATATCTGAGAAAATGCCTACTTGGAATATTTAAAACCCTAGAAAATGTGTTGATGTAATTAATAAACCAATTTTAAAATCATTAAAAAATATGGGATGCATGAAATTGGATTGTCATATGAGATTGTTTCACATACAACACTGTAAGGGTGATGAGTATAAATTTAAACTTGTTTGCCATTAATGTCTAGGAATCAAATTGGCCTTAAGGCAGAGGTTATTAGTTTACATATTTTGGGGGGTTGAGACAGACATTTCTTCCCTTGAGTGAGGAGCAGTTCTGGTTTCCCTGTGAGCTGGTGAGAGCACGGGAATGTGAACGGCCTGTGCCATGGGATGAATGTGCAAGGCATACAAGTGGGTGAATGAGCTGTTTCTTAAACCAAAGTCCATAGTGCATGTGAAAAAACAGCCCTAGTTTTAGTAGCTCTAATAATTTAAATACATAGGAGTGACCTGGTCTCCTTACTGCGGCCAGTACCACACTCAGGTGGCTCTGTGGTCTCGTAGGTGACAAGTGACAGCTCAGTCCTACTAGGCTGTGCGTTTCCCCAGACAGAGCCTGATCTGCCTTTCCACTGCCTTCCTCCCTTAGAAGCAGTACAGGAGGGCCATGGCATATGCAGGTTCTTTCCAACTTTGTTCCCCTCAGACATCACTGAAGGAGCTGTAGGTCATATTTCACAGTTGCATGGCTATGTCAAACTGAAAATTTGGCTTAGATAGAGCTAATGTGTGTGAGTTACCACATGACTTCTCAGTAGCTAAGATAATGGACAACATATAATCCTTCTTTCCTGCTTTGCTGTCTCCAAAAAGGTTAAGGAGGAGGCAGATACTTAAGATCTTCAACACACTTGGACTTGCCTCCCTCCACCCTCCTGGATGTGTGTGCTGAGTAGCCAGAGGTGACTGTGCATGTTTCCCCAGGATACACCTCCACTTGCCCAGTTACACTTTCTCAGGGTTATGCTTTTAAGGCTATTCTTTTTGATGTAACCAATTAGTAGGTCCCATTCCTTCTTTCATTAAATTCAGAACTAAGATTTTAAAGATAAAAACTTTTTACTAAAGTATTTTTATTGCGTGCATGTGTGTACATATTCACATACATACACAAATAATTTTTATTTAATAAGAGGCATTAAGACATATCAGCAAATACATTTTTAGTGTTATTTAATATATTTTGGGACTTTTTATGAATTAAAATTAAGTGACAAGGGCTTAGTTATATGTTTTATTTTTTATATAAATAATTTCCCTTCAGTTTTAGCTTGAAAAACACCTCATTATATAACACAGATCTCCTGTATAGTTGTATAGTAGATAGGAAGAGCATACACCATGAAATTACACAGACCTTTGTTCAAAAGCCAATATTTCCACTCTACTATTTGGACAAATTATTTCATTTCTCTTTGTTTCAATTTCTTTATTTATAAAATGAGCATAATAATAGTACCAATTTTTAGAGTTACTTGAGTTAATGCACATAAAATAAGGTATACTGTTGTCTGGCACATAAGAAGCAGTGAATTGATCCTATCTGGATTGTATGAGCACTATATTACCAACATAATAATTAGTAGAATAATTAAATAGAAGGGAAGGAATGGGAAGGAGTTTGCTGAATCTCTCTGTGCATGTGTTTCTCTCTCATAAAACTGTAGGCAACATGCAGGCAGAGAGGATTGAGTTTTCTCATGTCTGTATTATCTAGAACTGCCAATACAGTATCTTGCAAATAGCAGACTCTCAAACACTTTAAAATGGATTAAAAAAACTAAACAATATATATTTGCTACCAAGATTGTTTAAAGGCTGTCACCATATAAGATTGTAAGCTTCATGAAAACAGGGAATGTACCTGCATGTTTTATTTTTTTGCTAATCCTCACCCAAGGATATTTTTTCATTTATTTTTAGAGAGAGTGGGAGGGAGAGAGAGAGAAATAGAGAAACATGAATGTGAGAGCGACACATTGATTGGTTGCCTCATCCATGTGCCCTAATCAGGGCAGGGATTGAACCTGCAACCAAGTACATGTCCTTGACTGGGAATCAAACCTGTGACCCTTTGGTGCACAGACTGATACTCTAACTATTTAGTGACACTGGCCAGGGCCTGTATGTATTTTTTTTACCACTATATCTCTTTCAGCTAGTAGAGTACTTGACAATAAATGATTATATCAGACTTCAGAGCAGTAGCTCCTAAATGAGCATGAGAGAAATAAACTCAGAAAGCACTATACAGCATACTAAACAGTATTCCTGAAAAAAATGTGAACAAATGGTTAGTTTAAAATTATATTTGGAAAGGTCATATTATACCAGGCTCTTAGGCATTTAAAATGTTCTTGAGATTATTTTGAATATTTCCAATCACAATGTGTTATTGGTTATTCTTAACATGTGCCATGACAATCTATTTTCTACTTAGGACTCAGAAGTCTTCAGACAGCCTGGGTTTGACTCCTGTGGACGAGAGGGCCATGCAAGGTGAGTTAGCTGTAAGAATCATGGCTGAGCACACAGGATGCAGCCTGGCCTCAGAACTCCCAGAGTTGCCTGTGAGGTTACCCAAACTAGCACTTTTCACCCACAGTGAGAAATTACAAGATGTGGCCAACTCATGTTGAGAGCTCTTGCTGTTTCGGCTGTCACCTTGATTTTTCCTTTTCGGGTGTGCAACAAAGAAAATGGATCCCACGGGGCAACTCTCACACTTGTTACCCTCCATTTCCTCAGTCTAACTGAGTGTAAGTAATGGAACCACGTTTTAATGGCCCACTATCCCCAGTGCCCTCCTAACCCTTCAACAGAGCTGCTTTGTAGCTGACAAATATGACAGGCAAGGCTAACCAACCCTTAGGCCAGCAATATTCGCATCTTCAATCCATCATAGACATCAAAAAATAATGAGATTTCTTGAAACAGTGCCAGCAGTGAGCTCATGTGACACTGAGATGATAAATTTACTCAACCACTTACAAAGAAGCCAGCACACTAAAAGACCCAGGTTAATTTCAGTGTGGAGTGGCACTGCGTGAAAACCATGGATGTGTTGCCATCTTTTCTAGATGATATCTAGTCCCAGAATCTAGTCTATTTCCACTTTTAATCTTACTTCTAAGTCATGCTTTTTAAGTATCAGTGTCTTGCATGGACATTTAATTTTTCCATCCTCCTCCCAGTGATGCAGATAAGGGAGTTACTCCAGCCTTTGTGCATCGTGTGCTATTGCTGCTGTAAAATTATGATACAAAGAGACATTATAAAACGATAGTTTTAT
This sequence comes from Myotis davidii, assembly GCF_000327345.1. Classification (NCBI taxonomy): domain Eukaryota; kingdom Metazoa; phylum Chordata; class Mammalia; order Chiroptera; family Vespertilionidae; genus Myotis; species Myotis davidii. The sequence continues at coordinate 716,452 of NW_006284843.1, read as the reverse complement.
TTTAGAAAAAAAAAAGAGAAAAGTAGAATTTACTTTCTCTTAAGATTGAAGTTGAACTGGTCTAACCTAGAGGACTTGGGTAGGTTTGAAATGGCCCAAAGCACTGATCCTTTGATGGAAGCATTTTAGTGGAGACTTTGCCCAAGCACACGCCTTGTTCTGTAGGCTGTTGTGGGTATATTGTTTCTTTTATAAAAGTTTAGAATTCTGAGTTGAATGATAATGGAATGTTACATTGTAGATATTTTTGTACTTCTCACAAGGCTCAAAGCTATTACTTTCCTACTCTGCATTAATATGAGAAGGATATATTGCTTTTTAAAAAGATGTTTTCAACATCATGGAAAAGTCAAAGGCAGCGACTCTCTCCTAACAATCAAGTGGAAGTAAACCGTCCCCAAATAGTTCAAAGTTGGCAGTGGATATTGGGATTAAAATATCTTAATGCTCTATTTTTTATGGTTCTACTCTCTGACTTACCCAAACACCTTTATCTGCATGATATCAGAACGACACCAAACAACCGTCCCACCAGAGTATCTGCCACCTTTGCCGCAGCCTTAAGAGGAAGTTCACAGGGCTGCCCCTGTAATTGACTCTAGACTTGCACGAGGCCAGACTGCTGTCTGAAACGCCGTATGGAGGAACCTGTTACTTAACTTCTGCTTTATTGCTGGTAAAGAATGCCAACGTTTGAGAGAAAAGACATAATTCTCACATCTCACTAGGTAATATGGATAAGTCAATTAGAGTTGCTTCTCAACGTGTCACCTGTGACTAGCAGCATCAGAATCACATAAGAGCTTATTAGAAATTCAGAATCTCAAAGCCCATCCCAAGCCTTTTTGTGTTTAACAAGATGCCCATTTTAGAAATACTGGATTAGATAGTTAGGATATAAGGTGAGAGTTTCAAAGAAACTAAAGATACCAATGCTTAAGAAAAAGATACAGGGAAATAAAACAGCACATTTTACACTTTTCTGGGGTTTTAGCTTATTGCATCATGGATAAGGAAGTATACTTATGGTGGATCAATTCTAATTATATTAAGAAAGTGTTTAGCCCTAGCTGGTTTGGCTCAGTAGACTGAAGGGTCCCAGGTTCAATTCCAGTCAAGGGCATATGCCCGGGTGGTGGTCTTGATTCCCATTGGGGGACCTGCAGGGGACAGCCAATCAATGATTCTTTCTCATCATTAATGTTTCTATCTCTGTCTCCTCTTCCTTTCTCTCTGAAATCAATAAAAATATATTAACAAAAGAAAGTGTTTAATTTATACAAAAGTATTTTCTTTTGGATTTTAAGCTGATGTTCAAGAATATATTTTATAGAAAATTAACTCTGTAAATGAGGAAAAAGAAATTTATCCATATTTAAGAAGGAAAATTCATTCTTTAAAACAACCATAGAGAATTAAAACTCTATTTGAAGGCTTTCTTAGTGCCCTTTAAGAAAGATCAAGCCAAATATATATTTAATTAACATCCTAGGGTCTCAGTTAAAAGAAATACTGGGGAAACACTGTGTGCATGTGTTTGTATGTGTGTGTTTATATTTGAGATCTAAACACTTAGAAACTGAAAAATATGTATCCAGCTCTGATCAAGAGCTTGACTAAAAAAAATATTGCCAGTGTTATTCATAGTGCAAACCATCCTATATAATAAAAGGCTAATATGCAAATCAGCCAAAGAGCGAAACGACCAGTTGCTATGGCGCGCACTGACTACCAGTGGGCAGACGCTCAATGCGGGAGCTGCCCCCTGGTGGTCAGTGTGCTCCCAGAGGCTCATGGCTGGCGGGCACAGTGGTAGTGGTGGGAGCCTCTCCCACCTCCCTGGTAGCACTAAGGATGCCCGACTGACAGCTTAGGCCCGCTCCCCAAGAGGGCACAGGCCAGGCTGAGGGACCACCTCCCCCCCCCCAAGTGCACATATTTCGTGCACTGGGCCTCTAGTTTGTATATAAAAGATAAATGTAGTCCTTACTTACTCAAGCTTAACCTAACTCCTACACAAGCAGGGCCCAGAGCCTGGCCACAGAGTCTAGGCTGGGCACAGAGTTGGGTCAAAGCTGGCACATGAGTTTCAGAGATGCCAATCATAAAACCTACAAAGCCAGAACAGATATCCAATTAGACTATAAGAACATGCTTTACAGTGAATGTTTAAGTAGAGAAAGGAGAACAAAGAACAGAATAAAGGGGTAGAAATGAGAGCCATCAGAATAGAACATGCACATTCAGCATGAGAATGGGGACAGAATGTAAGTTGGAATCCCTAGAGAGCGAAGGTGCAGGAACAAGGCCCTTTTCCTGCTGTTTCCTTGGTTGGAGAGGGGATGATATATTAAAGAAATTGAGATCATTCAGACAGCCTGGGAACACTGGTGGACCAAGTGGTGGAAGTCTGTGGGATGAAGGAATTGGTGTTTGACATGACCCAGATGCAGTCTTCCACCTCCAGCAGAGTCCCCAGTGCATTTGGAAGCCTGATGGAAAAGGTCTCCTGTTAGAAATTCTGACTTAGGCTCCTGTTGTAACCAGACAACCAAGGGGTCCAGGCTGCCTGTCACTATTGAGCCAATTAATAGACAGAGACAAGGTTGAATCATATATGAGCATTTATTCTAATAATGCTGGCATATGGGAGAGCAGCAGGTCATCCACAAAAATCTGCTCTATCTATCCCCATGAGCCAACTACTTATATTGGGTAGAAGGACAAAGATAACCTGGAAAAATAAGAATTATAGGTATGGGAAAGTAGGCAAGGTATAATTGTTACAGGTTAGAGGCAATGTGTCTAGGGGAGTCACAGAGGGCAGGTGCCTCTGGGACCAGATTATAGGCAAAAGGGGTTGGGGGATTGCAAAATATGGGTGCCTCCAGGACTATATTGTTTCAGCCATGAGGTTGTAAATCTTTCCATAATGATACGCAGTCCTCAAAAAAAGAGGATGGACTATATTCTGATGTTAGCTCTCATGTTCCAGGGCTGACAACCCTCAGCCAGGTTAGAATGTGCCTTTTTTAATCAGAACAGAACAATCACAGTTAACACAGCATGGTTCATATATCTTATAATAATAGCTA
>NW_006284843.1:707352-711854 GCF_000327345.1 Myotis davidii | reverse complement strand
CTTCGCTCTGTGTCTTTGCAGTCTTCATAATGTTAGCAGCTTCTTATTTGCCTTTTTAGCCCTCTAAAACCTTTGTAATTAATTCCTCGTATAAAATTATATTTCCTTTACTTAATCACTTGGCATGGGTTTTCTGATGCAATTTTACATCCAAGAGTCCTTCTTGGGCAATAGGTAGTGCAGAATATAAGATGTGCATGGGCTTGCTTCAACAGGCAAGTTGGACTGAAATAGAGAGTTGAGCCCTAGTTTCCAGGGGAAAGCCTCACAATCAGCCTTGATATTTGACAGAGGAGACAAAAACATACAATGGGGTGGAGATAAATGGCATTAGGAAAATGAGACAGATATGTGTAAAACAAATGAAACTAGACCACCTTCTTACACCATACACAAGAATAAAATAAAATAGATTAAAGACTTAAATGTTACACTCAAAACCACAAGAAATCCTTGAAGAAAACATAGGCAGTAAAATCTAAGACATTTCTTATAGCAATATTTTTTTTGATATATCACCTCAGGCAAGGGAAACAAAAGAAAAAACAAAAAACAAATGGGACCACATCAAACTAAAACAGTTTTGCACAGCAAAGGAAACCATCAACAAAATGAAAAAACAACCCACTGCATGGGAGAACATATTCTCCAATATGTCTGATAAAAGGCTTAATGTCGAATGCTTCTCACAGAGAACATATTCAATGCTGTTTGTTAAAAAAATGCATAATACCTGAAATTCAGTACAGTACCCTACCAAGAGTTCTAGTGAAAATAACTACTAGATAGAAATATGTCAGTGTGGTAGGATTCATTCAGAATTCCAAATTTGAATATGAGAAACAGATCTTCCAGGCAATGAGAGTTAAAATCCTCTTCCCTCATTTTCCACTTCCTGTGTAATAAATTTTTCAACTCCTACTGACTCAACTACTAATTATTGACAATATCTCCCTGAAATATAATTACAATAAGGAATTCTGAAAAAATGAGCTATGACTCCAAGGGGATCAGGTGAATAGGTTGCCAGGAGAAAATCCCACTCTAGGAAGAAAACTTAAAATTCTCCCTTTTCTTCTTATTATGGTCTCAGAGAATGGCATACCAGCTTCAGGTTATTGCTTCTGATCAGATGTTATATTTCAGTGTTTTGCAGAAAAGCCTTACATCCTTGCCTAGCTCCAAAACAAATTTATAACTCTTTAGAAGGTACTAAGTGGTTTATTGAGCAATAAAGGGGAGAAGATCAAAAAAGTAAAAATAATAACAACAATCTTAGATGTCCTCAGGTGATTATTCTATAATTTAGTTGTAATATTTATGTGTTCATGGAAGGAGGTGAGCACTCTGCCAGCTCTTTCAGAAGTCCTGCTCCCAAATATTTTTATTTATATTATTATTTGTTGTTGTTGTTAATCCTCACCTGAGGATATTTTTCCATTAACTTTTAGAGAGAGTGGAAGGGAGGGGCAGAGATACAGAGAGAGAAACATCCATGTAAGAGAGACACATCTATTGGTTGCCTCCCATGCATGCCCCAACCATGGTCACCCCAACCAGGACCGGGGATCCAACCTGCACCCGAGGTACGTACCCTTGATCAGAATTGAACCCAAGACCCTTCAGCCCAAAGGATGACACTCTACCAACTGAGCTAAACCAGCTAGGGCCCAAATATTTTTTAAAGTACCTACATATCTACTAGAATTGCTATAAACAAAGAGGCATATAATACCAAGTGCTGTTGTAAAAGTAGAGAAACTGGAACCATCATGTGTTGCTGACTGGACTATAAAATGGTATAGCCACTTTAGAAAACAGCTAAACATAAGCTTATATGACTCAGCAATTTTACTGCTAAGAATCTACCCAAGAAAATAAGGAACATGTCCACATAAAGGTATGAATGCTCAAAGCAAAAATGGAAACCACTCAAATGTCTATCAAGTGATAAATGGATATAAAACATGATATAAAGGAGTACTATTCAGCAATAAAAAATAAAAATCAACTTGGCTTTTAAAAGGTCAATAAATAAAAAACTTTAAAAGAAAGAAGCTATGAAACTATGAAAGATATGGATGAACCATAAGTGTATATTTCTAAGTGAAAGAAACCATTCTGAAAAAGTTACACATTATATAATTCCAATTATATGTCATTCTGGAAAAGGTAAAACTATAGAGAGCAAAATATCTGTGGTTGTCAGGGGTTCAGGTATAGCTTGAGAGGATTGAATAGATGATTTTCTTTGGGTGGTAAAATGATTGTATATGTTACTTTAATGACAGCTATATGACTGTGAATTTGTGAAAACCCACACAATTTTACAGCACAAGAAGAAAATCTTGTTTGAAAATTTTAAAAACACACACAGATTATTTAGGAAGTCAGTGGTCCCAGGATGAAATGGAGACTGATGAAGTAATCTAACTGTAGTATAAATGTCTGAAACAACAGGATTAATTTTCTTGACTGTCGGATTGTGAGCAATTTGAGGTCAGGAATTATGTCTTATGAAAATAACTTGTATCTAGCACGGAAGGCATATAACTAATGCTAGCTCAAAAATGCATGATCATTATCATCTAACCATTAAAAAATAAGAATTCATTCTTTCCTACCATAAAAATCTGTTCACCTTATGTGAACATCATTTTATATAACTGATGTAAACATCATTTTATTTTCAGTGTTATATTTAGGCTCATCCTTTCAGCCCTAAGCAGTCATTCCTCTACCACTTCAGAGGTAGCAGCAGCTATTATATGTTTTCAGCCTTGAAACAAAAAGCTCCATATTTGGATTGTTTGAAGGAATTTAAGTCTGTGCCTTTGGACAGAATGAGCATGCTATCCATTACCAGGCACTTCAGAGGTCTCCCCTGGATGCTTTCTCTTCTATCAGCCTGGTCAGGCAGACATCTGTTGCATTGTCTCTCAAGACCTATCTTGCAACTATGGTAAGTTAGATTAAAATATTCCCATTATTTTTCTGTATGTAAATTGCTTTCATTCTGATGAACAAATCTTGGAGTGAAATCATTGAAATTGTACTATCTCGACCTGAATTCCTTGCTAATTATGTATTCTAGTTATCTTTATTATGTTTTTGTTTTGTTTTTTCCCAAGAGGGTATAGCAGTGGTTCTCAACCTTCTGGCCCTTTAAATAGAGTTCCTCATGTTGTGACCCAATCATAAAATTATTTCGTTGCTACTTCATAACTGTAATGTTGCTACTGTTATGAATCGTAATGTAAGTATCTGAGGTCTTAGGCGACCCCTGTGAAAGGGTCGTTAAGGGGTTGCGACCCACAGGTTGAGAACCGCTGGGGTATAGCAACATGGTGGGAATTATAGATGAGGCAATCAGGAAGTCTAAACAAAGGGAACTCTCTTTATCATTAAGTTACATGATCTCTCTGAAACCTTCAGTATCATTAACCATTCATCCACTCTGGTAGTGTGCTATTCCATAGTAGAGATATAAACTCTGTTAAGGGTTGCATTGTGTCCTCCCAAAATTCATATGTTTAAGTCTTAATTTTTAGTACCGCAGAATGTGACCTTATTTGGAGATAAGGTCTTTACAGAGGTAATCAAATTAAATGATATCATTAGGATAAACCCTAAACCAATATAACTAGTGTCCTTATAAAAAGGAGAAATTTTCAGACAGATACACACACAGGGAGAATGCCATGTGAAGACAAAGACAGAGATTACCAGGATGCTTCTATGCACTAAGGGTGCCAGAGATTCTCAGAAAACCTCTAGAAGCTAGGGGCAGGCACAGAAAAGGTCCTTTCTCACAGGTTTTCAGAAGGAACCAAACCTGCTGTCACCTTAATCTTGGACCTCTAGCCTGCAGAATACATTTCTGTTGTTGTTTAAGCCACTCAGTTTATAGTGTTTTGTTATGATAGCCCTAGTACAAGCCCCTATTCTATTAAATTTTTCACAGGACTTTGTGTGGAAAGGCCGGAGGAGGGAATACATGAGTTCTGTGATGCCACAGTAGGGATTTTAACCAGGGGTCATGTAGGAAGAATGTCATGCCTCACTACCCATACATTAAGCCTAGGTAATACAATTTATGAGTATTTAGGACTGTTTATTTGCTCAGCACATATTGGAGTGACTAATATGTTTCAGGCACTGTTAAGGATGCAGAGTATTTAGAGGTAAACAAAACATAAAAATATCCCTTTCCTCAGGGAGCTTACATTCTAGAAGAGAATCAGACAATAAACAAATAAGCAAACTATATAACATAATATAGAGAATCAGACAATAAACAAATAAGCAAACTATATAACAAAATAAACATGGGGAACGCTAAAGAAGAAAAGAGAACAGGAGTATGGTGGGAGGGAGAGATTAATTTTAAGTAGGGCTCATTGAAGGCCATGAATGGAAGGGGCCATTTAAGAAGGGTCAGATAGAGGTGAGGAAGGAACACATGTAGATGGGAAGAGGAAAATAATCCAGGGAAACAAACA
>NW_006284843.1:702873-707325 GCF_000327345.1 Myotis davidii | reverse complement strand
AAAGAGCTGGAATGCTGAGTTAGGAGCACATTTGACATGCTTAATGGATAGAAAGAAGGTCAGTGGAGCTGAAACAGAACGAGCAAGAGGGAGAGCCCTAACACATGGGGTCAGAGGGGAAGGTCTCACGGCTTTGAATTTTATTGAGTGAACTGGAAGCCATTTCATGTTTTGAGCACAACAGTGACCATCTTACTTACAGGATCACTCTGGCTGTTATGGTGAGAACAGAATGAAGGGGGCAGAAGTGAAGGCAGGAGACTAGAGAGGAGAGAGAATATAGTGGTTTTAATCAATGTGATGATGGAGGAGTTGGGTAGATATAGCTGATTCCGTGATATAAATTTAAAGGCACACAAAATCAGAGTCTGTGAGTGTGGGGAACAGGAAGGTTGGAAATCTTACATGATTTACTGACAGAGTAGGGTAGAGTCAAAGATGGCTTCAAGGTCTCTTTTTGCCCTGAGGTGACTGGGAAGTTTGCTTTTTAATTTTCTAGTATAAGAAGGACTATGGGGCCCTAACCCGTTTGGCTCAGTGGATGGAGCATCGGCCTGCGGACTAAAAGGTCCTGGGTTTGATTCCGGTCAAGGGCATGTACCTTGGTTGTGGGCACATTCCCAGTGGAAGGTGTGCAGGAGGCAGCTGATCAATGTTTCTCTCTCATTGATGTTTCTAACTCTCTATCCCTCTCTCTTCTGCTCTGTAAAAAAAAAAAATCAATAAAATATGTTAAAAAAAAAAAAAGAAGGACTATGGGAACAGAAAATTTTGGAATGAAAATCAGGAGCTGAGTTTGAACATAGGATTATTCCTCCCTATTTAAATCCTTTTACTTTGTAAGTTTGTGTTCACAGTTCACAGGTCAGATAGTGAGAATTGGGATGTAGAGGCAAACCTGTGCTAAGTTTGAACTGTCTTCAGATAGTTAAGTAGAGATGCTAAATTGTCAGTTGAATGTATGATTCTGTAGTTGAGGGGAGATGCTTTCACTGGTTATATAAACTTTTAAATTATTAGAGATATAGATGATATTTACAATTGCGAGACTAAACAAGATCAGCAAGGAACTGATTGAATTGGTATTGATTGAAAAGAGAAAATGTCTGAGTGTCAAGTCTTCAGGACTTCCAAAATTATGAGAATGAAAAAACGAGGTACGGGCTGAAAAGAAACTGAAGGTGAGTGACCAGCGAGGTAGAAGTAAAACCAGGAGAATGTGATGTATTGAAGTTAATAAAGAACATATTTTAACAAAGAAGAAATGATCACCTGTGCCAAGTGATGCTAATAGGTCTGATAAGAGGAGGACTGAATTACTAACCTGGAAAATAGATCAGCTATAAGGTAAAAGTGAAGACTATGTAGAAAGTGAGTTAAATCAGAGGTGTGATTTATGCCACCTGACAAAATAAGAGAGGGACAAGGAGTTGAGGGTGTATGAAATAGTGATATATAACAGCTGACCATAAAATAAAAACTAGATAAGGAGGGAAATGAGAACATGAAAGAAGAGAAAGAGTAAAAAGGTAGGAGGATAGATGTATTTATGTAATGTAGATCCCATGTGGCTAAAGAATTTTTGGAATTCTAGCATTAGTGAGAGAAAACCAGGAAAAAAGTAAACAACAAGGTAAGAAATAACCACGAGTAAGTGGCTGTGAGAAGAAATAAATGGAGAAAAAGATCACGAGAGAGAAGAGGTCAATGAGCTGAGAAATCAGGGTGTTAAAAGAAACATCTGTGTAGATATTAAAACCACCAAGAATTATGACAGAGAAGTCTTAGAGAGTGACAGTGAGTCTTTAAGAAACAAGAGGAAATTACTGAAGGGTTGATAAGGGAGAGCACCAGAGAGGATTAGTAGGATGTGTTGCAAGAAGAAATAAGATTCAAAGCTGGTGTGGGGAGAAGTTGAGAGCAGGGAGAATGGTCTAGAAAAAAGAATGATAAGCAAAGAGGACCATAACTCACCCATAGGCCCAGGAGTAAAGGGATTAAGAGAAAAACTTGTCACTTGAGAGAAGTGCAGAGGAAATAGTGAACTCAAAGGAAAACCAGTATTCACTTACAGCCAAATAGTGAAGGAACAGTCAAAGAAGAATTTGAGGATCTAGGGAATTTGCTAATGATGGACTTTAAATTCCAAAGAATACAGTGGAAGGGTTTCAGGAGAGAATATACAGAAATTATGAAAATTAGTGTCTAGAACAGCTGTGGGCACTACAGCCCGTTTGAAATGAATAAAACTATTGAAAACAAAGACTGTACCCTTTTATGTAATGATGTTTACTTTGAATTTAGATTAGTTCACACAAACACTCCATCCATGCTTTTGTTCCGGCCCTCTGGTCCAGTTTAAGAACCCATTGTGGCCCTCGAGTCAAAAAGTTTGCCCACCCCTGGTCTAGAAGGTAAAAGATAAACTGGGACATCTGGGCTCCTTATGACTTACAAAAAAAAAAAAAAGTGAATAGAGACCATGATGAAGTAAGTCCTGATGATTCCAAGGCACACAAAATCAGTCTGTGAGTGTTGTGAATAGGAGAACAGGAAGGTTGGAACTCAAACCTGAAGTTCTGGGGCTCCTATTGACTTCTACTGATCGATGCCCACCTGATGGGAGAGGAACCATCTTACTCTGAATATGCAAATTCCTGATATTTCTTTGGGAGGGCACTCTATTTTGCTTTAATATCTGTCAGTAGATGGAAGGTGGTAGACCAGTAGAACCTATAGCTTTATAAGGCTCCTACTTGACCTTTATAGATGGAAGTTAGCATATCAGTATGAGTTGACCCCTATAAGAAGGAAGAGAAATAAAATCTGGAAATCTTAGTTCTGGTAGGTTTTTCACCTCACTTGGGCTCCTAATAATCCTGAACATGCCACTGAGAGACACAAAAGAGAGATGCTGTGAGTTTGTGCTCAATAAAGTTTGTGAGAAGAAGCCAGTACATTCTTTAAGCTTTATTTTCTTATCCTTTCAATCTATCCCCATTCTCTTGAACTACTAGTAAGGCCCAGGATACCATGCTATGGCCATGTCTTTATCTTTAATTTGTACTGTTCATAGCTCTGCTGTCACACACACACAAACACTGCTGGGAGATCTGCTCATGAGAGCAAATACATACACTATTGTGCATCTATTTAGTATGCTAAGCCCAATTGCAGGAGTCTTTGTATATATGAACTACTTTTAGCATTCCACCTACCCTATGAGGTAAGTTTAATTCTCTCTATATTACAGATGTGAAAACTAACACATACAGAAATTATGTGATTTGACCAAAATTAGGCAGTTAGTATATAGAATATTCTGGACACTGGGCTGGTCCAGTGTGGAAGCTGAGAATACTGTTACTTGGGCTTTTTACAAGGTCACCAGAATTCACCCCTAATATTGCAGATTTCAGGACGTTTAAAACTAAAGACATGCAGGGAAGCATATGGGAACTCAGTTGTCAGAGCCAGATTACAATCTTTTCAGCTAAATAGCAGGAATTCCTAGCCATCAGTGAGGGATGGCATGAGCAGGCCTAAGAAGCAAGGTCACCTAGGACAGAGAACCAGAAGGAAGATTTAAGCAATTCTAAAATGGAAGAAGTTTGGTAGTTTCCCAAACTCTTAAATTTCCATTGTAAAAAGTCCCAACTATTTTTTTTTTCAAGCTAAAGTGGAGGGGATGTCCTTTTCTAGACTTTGGAAACCCTGTTTTGTCCATCTTAGATATATGCAGACACTCTGCAAACTGCAATGTTTGATTTTGCCATGGTTGGCAAATCGCGGCTCGGGAGCCACATGCAGCTCTTTGGCACCTTGAGTGTGGCTCTTCCACAAAATACCGACTTCTGCACCTGGGCTACAAAGTTTCAATTGCACTGTATGTGCGCGCCTGTATGTGGGATTTTGTGGAAGAGCCACACTCAAGGAGCCGAAGAGCCTCATGTGGCTCGCGAGCTGCAGTTTGCCGACCACTAACTAGACTAGAGTGATAATGTCAGCTAGAGGCACACTGTTTAGCTGGGCAGCTTATGAATAGGTAAATGATGCTTTGGCATAGTATGAAGGCTGGTCACCATTAAAATGTGGTCAGGTATTGAATGAATTTATCTGAATATAATAATAATATTAAAACACTATAAAGCATGAGGTATTCAAGAGGATTTACACAGTAATAGGTACATTTTTCTCATGGGATACCTTGAAATTTTGACAGTGTTCCCAAAAGAAGAAGAATAAAATATGCAGTGTGATTTTAGGTTTTTGAAGGATATTTTAAAATTAAATTTATTGGGGTGATATTGGTTAATAAAATTATATAGGTTTAATGTATACAATTCTATAATACAACATCTGTATATTGTATTGTGTGTTCAGCACACCAAGTCAAGTCTCCTTCCATCACCATTTATCCACCCTTCCCTTCATTCTCATCTACCTCCCCAT
>NW_006284843.1:700433-702739 GCF_000327345.1 Myotis davidii | reverse complement strand
TGATTTTAGGTTTTTGAAGGATATTTTAAAATTAAATTTATTGGGGTGATATTGGTTAATAAAATTATATAGGTTTAATGTATACAATTCTATAATACAACATCTGTATATTGTATTGTGTGTTCAGCACACCAAGTCAAGTCTCCTTCCATCACCATTTATCCACCCTTCCCTTCATTCTCGTCTACCTCCCCACACTCCCCTTTCCCTCTGGTAATCACCATACTGTCATCTGTGTCTATGTGTTTTTGGTGGGGCTTTCTTCTTAATCTCTTCACATTTTTTTGCCCAGTTCCCCAAACCCCCTTCCCTCTGAGAGCTGTCAGTCTTTTCTCTGTATCTATGAATCTGTTTCTATTCTTTTTGTTAATTTATTTTGTTCATTAGATTCCATATAAAGTGAAATCATATGGTACTTGCCTTTCTCTGACTGGCTTATTTCACTTAGCATAACACTCTCCAGGTCCATCCATGCTCTCAAAAGGCAAAAATTTTCTTCTTTTTAAAAGCCTAGTAGCATTCCACTGTGTAAATATATCAAAGATCGTTTATCCACTCATCTACTAAAGGACACTTGGGGTGTCTCCAAACCTTGGTTATTGTAAGTAACATTGCAGTGAATATAGGGGTGAATATATTCTTTCAAATTAGTGTTCCAGTTTCTTCAGATAAATTCCCAGAAGTGGGATTGCTGGCTAATAAGGCAGTTCCATTTTTCATTTTTGAAGGTAGTATACCTACTCCATACTGCTTTCCACAGTGGCTGCACCAGTATGCATTCCCACCAACGGTGCATTAAAAGTTCTCTTTTCTCCACATCCACACCAACACTTGCTGTTTACTGATTTATTGATGGTAGCCATTCTGAAAGGTGTGAGGTGATATCTCATTGTGGTTTTAATTGGCATTTCTCTGATGATTAGTTTAGAAGTTTTGATTGGATGTTCTGAGTGAGAGCTGTAGAAGGAATGCAGCTCTCTTTACCATATACAGTTCCAACTGGGACTTAATTCAGGTCATTAATGAGAAATGTCCTACTTGGGGACTTCAACATACCTTCCCTTGGGTTTTCTCTATCCTCTCTGAAGCAAGGCTTTATATATGTATTAAGGACAAGTGCCAGAGTGAACTGTAGGGGTGCTTTATATGACGTTTGCATTGAACTGCCACCTGAAATAATGTGATCCTCTCCCTCCTGGGTTTGACTTCATGGTATTTAAAGACTAACTGAATCACACATGAGATTACTATAAATTTAGAGCAGTAACCCCTCAATCTTTAATGTTCATACAAGCCTGGAATCTTGTTAAAAGGCAGGTTCTGAGTCAGTTAGGTTGAAGATGGCCCCCAAGATTCTGCATTTCTAACAAATTTCCAGATGATGGTGCTGCTGCTGACTCACAGATCACAGTTTGAATAGTAAGGGTTAAGATAATGGTTTCTCAGCGTTGGCTGAATATTTTTTTAAAAAAAATCTCAGTGTCCAGGCTGAATCTCAGACCAATTAAATTAGAATCCCACCATTTCTGCTTTTCTAACTTTCTGCCTTCCCTTATTCATTCAACAAATATATATTTAGTGTCTACTATCTACTAAACAATGGATAAATAATAGGGCTTAATAAAATTCCACTTTGAATAGAATGCATTCACAAGAATAGACAAGCGGTTCAAAAACCAAAATTACCTAAGGATATTTTCAGGTATGGAAGGATCTTTTAGAAGTTACCTTAGTTGTTTAATGATAAAGATAAGAGAAAAATATATTGATTTCATGTACTTATCATAGTTCAGGCACAGTTCATAGACCATTTAATTTCATCTTGAGGGAGATGATATTTCACCTTTCTGAGATAAGGTTCAAAGTATGTTGCTCAACATCAAACGTCTGGTACGAGACAGATGTAGAAGAGGGACTTATACTTTTCTCACTTAAAGGCCTTGCTCTTTCCACCACATCCCATTGCTAGATGTCCCCATGCTTCTTGTATAAGAATTAGATATCTACAGTTCAGGTCACTGGATACACTTAAATGCATTTTAGTAAGACATGTAATTTTCATTTCTAACACACATTTCCAAGAGCCATAAGCTAGTTATCACTTCTATATTTCAAAGGAGTTTGGTAAATCGGTAATTGATCATATTAGTCAGGGTAGGTTGAATGCTACTAAAGCAATGCCAAAATATCATTATTTTAACAAAATTGAATTCATACGGCATTCTGAAGTGTTGCTCCTGTTCTTAGCAGTTATTCTTGTAGTAATGATTTAGGTATGCAAGGGCTTGTGGCAAGGCAGATGAGAA
>NW_006284843.1:697437-699462 GCF_000327345.1 Myotis davidii | reverse complement strand
AAAGAGTCCTGTGCCCTGTAGCACTTCCACCTCCATTCTAATGGCTAAAGCTCATTTTCATGGATACACAATTGCAAGCAAGAGAGCTTGGGAAATGTAGTCTATCTAGATTCCTAAAGGAAAAGGAAAATGGATTTTTTAAAAAAATTATAGAACATGAATATAAAGGTTAAGTTCGCATAGGTGGAATAACCCTTGCCATTACTCTTCCCTCATCCCAATATTTTTGTCCCTTTTAAAATTACTCATCAATATATCCCCCAGATGAGGTACTACCACTCCCAAGTCATTAACAAGGGGAAGAGGAACAGCACACAGTAGGAAGAGCCCACATCCCAAGCCATAGCTGCTTTAACTGCATTGTGTCTAAAATTATAGAGTTCAGTGACAACACACCATCTCAATCTTTAGTAGAGTTCCTAGCATCCTGTTCCTTGGCAGGATCAGTTATATTATTTTTTAAAAAATTTAATATTATTTTTCAATTAAAGTTGACATTCAATATTATTTTATACTAGAGGCCTGGTGCACGAAATTCGTGCAAGAGTAGGGTTCTTAGCCCTGGCCAGTGATCAGGACTGATCAGGGCCTTCCGGCTGCCAGCCGGGCCTTCCATCATTCTAAGCTGCCCCCTGGTGCCTTCATTCTGCACCACCCCCTGGTGGTCAGCGCACGTCATAGTGAGCAATCAAACTCCTGGTCTCCTGGTCAAACTCCCAAAGGGATACTTCACATATTAGCCATATATATACGTATATATATATGTGTGTGTGTGTGTGTGTGTGTGTGTGTGTGTATACATACATATATATATATATCAGGTGTATAGCATAGTGGTTAGACATTTATAATTTATGAACTGATCCCTCCAATAATTCTAGTACTCACCTGGCATCATACATAGTTACCACAATATTATTATTCCCTGCACTGTACTTTACATCCCCATGACTATTTTGTAAATACCAATTTGTACTTTTTAATCCCTTCACTTTTTCCACCCAGCCTCCTAACACCTGTGGCAACTATCAGTTTGTTTTCTGTATCTATGAGTCTGTTTCTGTTGGTTTGTTTATTTTGTTCTTTAGATTCCACATATAAAGGAAATCATATGGTATTTGTATTTCTCTGTCTGACTTATTTAACTTAGCATAAAAGCCTCTAGATCCATCCATGCTGTCACAAATGTTAAGATTTTATTTTATTTTTTATGACTGAGCAACATTTTATTGTATATACAGGGGTGGCAAAGTAGGTTTATAGCTGTGAGCATGCAATACTGAGTTTATTTCTGTATTATTTTCTTGTTACTTCTGATTGTATTATCTATTATTATTATTATTAACCTAATTTTTCCCACGCATGTGTGTGTGAGTGTGTGTGTGTGTGTGTATAACATTTTCTTTATCCAATCATCTATTAATGTATACTTAAGTTGCTTCCATATCTTGGCAATTGCAAATTATACTGCAATGAACATGAGGGTGCACAATCTTTTCAAATTTGTGGGTTTTCATATTTCTTCAGATAAATACCCAGATTGCTGAAATTGCTGGGTCATAGAACAGTTCTACTTTTAATTTTTTCAGGAACCTCCATACTGGTTTTCATAGTGGCCGCACCAATTTGCAATTAAACTAAAAGTGCACAAGGGTTCTCCTTACTCTACATCTTTGACAATACTTCTTGTTTGTTGATTTGTTAATGACAATCATTCTGACAGGTGTGAGGTGAGATCTAACTAAACTCAATTCCCAGGATAGCAGCAAAGAAGTATGATATTAACTTTGATTCAGGTGCTATTAAAGGATAATACATGCTATGATGAGCTTTTTAAATACCTTTATCTATTTTTGGGCTCCTTTTTAAGTGACTATTGTAGAAAATATTTTTTCTTTATTACTATATAAACTGCCCAAATTTTTTTGCAACTTTTCAAATTCTTTCTATCTTCCTTATACCAAGAAGAAATAATGGAAGCTTATGCGCCTTTAATATATATTTCAATACTTACTAATCATTGAG
>NW_006284843.1:696766-697362 GCF_000327345.1 Myotis davidii | reverse complement strand
AGGAATAATCACCAGAAAAAAATAGCAGGCAAAGGCAGAAATGGCTTAAGTGAGCCAATGGTCTAAGGTGCAAATCAATGCAGCAGTGATCTGATAATTAATATTTTAAGCTATATCCACACATCCTTAAGTCTGGAAGGTAGCTCTATTTATAGGGTTAATTACATACCCCATATCTTTCAGTGATCTTATTTGAAGTTTGCTAGAATTTTCTGGGATAGTTCCTTCAAGTGAGGTAGCCTTCAAGATTTCGTAAAAACCCCACTACAATCATCCTGAAAAGTGGTACAACTTTGGAATATGGGCCAGATGAAGTGGTTTTCTCCAGGCTTCTGAATAAGGCAGGCAACGTATATGACAATTTGGTCAACACTCTGTCAGCAATAAATAACTGTATCCATGTGGGTTTTTATGACCAGTTTACATTGTGCTTAAGCCAGGCTCTGAATCTCTTCCAATTCCAACCACATGAGAGAAAACACATTAACACAAACATGAAAGAGATCTGTTTTCACTTTGTCCACTTTCATTAAGGTTGGAAAACCCATAATCTTTCCATTTGGAAGCTTAATTGGTAAATTAATGATGTCTGAGCA
>NW_006284843.1:691520-696125 GCF_000327345.1 Myotis davidii | reverse complement strand
ATAGAGATTGATAGGATTGGAATCAACTGGTATAAAAATACAGATGTAACAAGACAACAGGACACAGAACCTAGAGACAGAACCTAGCGAGAGAACCTGGCCAAAGAACCTAGAGACAGAACCTGGCTACAGAACCTGGATAGAACATGGCAAGAGAACCTGACTAGAACCTGGAGACTGAACCTGGCTCGAGAACCTAGTGAGAGAACATGGCTACAGAACCTGGCTGGAGAACCTGGAGAACCTAGCAAGAGAACATGGACACAGAACTTCGCTGGAGATCCTAGCCAGAACTTCGCTGGAGATCCTGGCTAGAGGAACCTGGCTATGATGATCACCCGAAGGCTGCCTCCGTGTCATTCCTTCTTCACCAACTCCGTCCACACCTTTGGGGACTCCTGGACCTGCTGGGGTTGGACCCCAGCAAAGAATGATGCTCATTTTTGTGGAAGAGCCACTTACTCAGGAGTCATTCTACTTCCATGCTGCTAGCCCTAACCTAAATGCACGAAATGGTAATTTAAAGGGTATAAAATGTGACCTTCTAAAATAACTACTAACTTCATATATGAGTTAAAAGTAACAAAGAAAAATGCACTGCCACTCTTTCTTTTTTTTTTCTTTGGCTGCTGTATAAAGACAGCTTTCTCTGCTACAGCAACTACAGCCCAACCTGTCTTGCTAGAGAAACAGAAAGGTACTGATGAGGTTTTTACACAATTTTCATCCAATGCATGACAGAACTATCACTTATTCTTCTAGCCTTTTTTTTTCACCATAAGAATTGCCTACTCTAATATTAAAAATAAAGAATTTAATTTCTTTAGTAACTAGTTCTCTCATATTCTCTACAATAGTTATATACTTGGCATTTTATTTTGAAAAAAACCCACAATTATTAAACATTCAATCTTAAAAATTATAACTTAGGTTTATGGCATAATTGTCCACAGAGATGTATATATATATTCATAGATATAATTTGAACTCAAATATTTGAGGAAAGAGAGACTAGACCAAAATGTGTTCTTATTTCCCCCTTTTCTACTATAGATACTTTATTTTACTACAAATCTGAGTCACTGCCTAGAGAATTTGTCATGAAGTCACTCCAGTTTAAGGTAAACAATAATGAAAATGCGAGAAAATTCAATAAAGATACTGATCATCTCTTTAATTCTGAAAACATTTTAGAATTTTCTTTTTCATTTGGGATCAATGAGCTGATAATCCTTATAAAGCACAGTGTATTATTTTTTAAAAACCCAAAGGGTATAAAATGTGACTTTCTAAAATAACTACTTTTGGACATAACTATTTTTGTTTGATTGATTTTACCTATAAAATATTCATATATCAGTTGCTGATTAATAAGTAAAAAAAAATTGGTCACACCATACCATATAATAGATTGAAATCAGCATTTCTGTATCCAGATTTCACACTTTTAATTTGGATAATAGGTTATTATAACTTTGCTCAGTATTTCCTATGTTTCATGTTCACACATGTTTGTGAGCAAACACAATATACAGCATATCTTCCTAATAACTCTTCCTTCCTGTGAGAGACTCAGCTAAAAAACTTGTGAATATTTGCAGGACGAGGCACAGCAGCAATCTTATCAGCTTTAATTTGTCACTCTGCAGCTTGTATCCATATTAAGCCCTCACATCCAGAGATGGTCCATAACTTTGAGATTAGCTAAGCCTATGAGATAATGCATTTTATTTCTTTAAGCAAATTTGGTGTGCAGCCAGGGATTCGTAAATGCCGGTCAGTGCTTATGTTCGCTTCAGGATACTTTTGCAAATGGTCTGCAGAGCTTTAAAGAAAAACCACCCATCCTTTAGAAAGAAAGACATCCTCCTCAAATAAAGATGTAGGTAAAATATAATCTATACTAATAAAGAGCTAATATGCTAATGGTCAATACACCATAACAGTAATGACCAGGTCATTAACATATGAGCTGGGCATTGCTCCAGAGACAGGCGGAAGCGGGGAGGTGCCTGGAGGAGGCAGGACCAGCCCTAGGTGACTCAAGGGACTGAAGGCGGGGCTTGAAGCAGCCAGAGAAGGCCAGAGGGCTTGGGGGCTGGTTCAGGCACTCTGGAGCTCTGTGTGGAGAGGTTTGTGTGTCAAGGCAGGGTGGCGCCATGAGATTTCAAATTGTGCAGCTGGAATCCTAGTAGCTATATAAAACATGAGGGAGCTAAGTCAAAATGGAGAAGGCAGATTTCTTAAAAGGAGGGATAGAATTTTATAAAATAAGAATTTTAAAGACTATCTTATTTCACTTGGTTATTTTAATGATGAAAATCAACAACAACAACAAACCCCAAAAACTTCCAGAGACTTTTACAAGGTCACTGGGATATGTGAGTTGAAGTCAGCTCTGAATTCAGTGCTCACTTCACTTCACTGGGAAGTGTCCCTCTGTATGGCACCTCATGTAGAAGTTCCTGTTAGCATACTACATGGCAGGAGTCTGGGAGCCTGCATTCCTTTAAAACAGAACTTAACAAGGAATGCAGAACACAAATCCACAAAAGGTTTCCTATTAGCAAACAGACGACGGAATCACTGGGTCTTTTCCACTTATAATTTGAGAAATTTATGATTCATGCAGGCTGAGGTGAGAGGCCACCCTCAGAATGAAAAAAAATGTAAAAAAATGAGAAAGGGAAATGGTCAAAACCTCAGATTCATATGCGACAGAGTTAGCTGGAATGTTTTTGGCGAAGACCCACAGAGCTCTCTACAGAGAGGCCAGACAGCACAAACCAGGCTGGCTGCACCTGTTGCTCATCTCTGTGGGGTGGGAGAGGTGGAGCTTGGGAAGCAGCAGAATCAGAGGTGGCTCCACCATTCTACCTGTAATATTCTAAAAAAATACCAACGTTTTCATGGTGCAGAGATGAGTTTTCTGAGCCCACATGGGTGTACAAACTGAATAATTCCAGAGGGAGGTACACCTTTGTATTCGGCTCACATGTATCCTTTTGGGGGCTTTAATGTTACATCGGGGCTGGTGAGAAAATCCGTTATGAATTAAACCTTTCCAGTTGTCTATGGACATGCTCTTGGGACCCTCCGACTAAACACACACTGCATACATTGACATAACATATGATCAGGCTGCCTGTAAAATCGTGTAATCACATTATATCTGCTTATGCGGCAAAAATTCCCTCCTGTCTTTATGTATTTCCCAGAATTATCTACACCAATATATTGGCAAAGGAAATCTCTTCACTATATTATTCATGTTGGGAATTTGTGACTATGCATAAGACCAGGAAGAAAAAGAAAATGCTGTGAAAATATACTCCACACTTGGACAATAATTCTTCACTCTAGGCTTTTAAAATATTTTATATCTACCTAGAGGCCCAGTGCACGAATTCGTGAACCAGTGGGGTCCCTTAGCCTGGCCTGTAGGATTGGGCCAAAACTGGCTCTCCAACATCTCCTGAGGGCTCCCAAATTATGAGAGGGCACAGGCCAGGCCAAGGGACCCCACCGGTGCATGATCGGGGCCGGGGAGAGATGCAGGAGGGCTATAGGGCATGTCTGGCCTATCTCACTCAGTCTTGATGGGCCAGACCCAGCAGCAAGCTAACCTACTGATCAGAGCATCTGCTCCCCTGGTGGTCAGTGCACGTCATAGCGAACGGTTGAGTGGCCTTAGCATATCATTAGCATATTATGCTTTGATTGGTTGAATGGTCAACCAGAGAGCCAGACACTTAGTATATTAGGCTTTTATTATATAGGATTCTAAAAAAGATTAAAAGACAAGTATAGCTTCAGTAAGACTCTGGTGGTCTTTACTTGATTCCACGCTGACTATTAAAAACCTCACTTAGGATACATTTCACATCTGTGTCAGAATTGCTGCATCCTAATTCCATAGGGCCAAACTGGGGCTGAAAACATGTGTTTTTAAAAAGCCTTAGAGCCTGACTGGCGTGGCTCAGTGGTTGAGCATTGACCTATGAACCAGGAGATCAGGGTTCGGTTCCTAGTCAGGACATATGCCCAGGTTTTGGGTTCGATCCCCAGTAGGGGGCATGCAGGAGACAGCCAATCAATGATTCTCTCTAATCTTTAAAGTTTCTATCTCTCTGCCCAAAATCAATAAAAGTATATATTTTTAAAAAGCCTTAGAAAGCCATGTAATCTTTCATATATGCATTTAATTGTAAGAACCTCACACTCACAGCATAATCACTTACCCCTAGCACAAATCCCAAAAATCCTCTCAAGCTAAATATGACAACTGTTCTCAAGAACCAAAGATCTAAAGTTATGTTACAGGACAGACACCCTGAAGGACCAGTGTATGCCCAAATGTTTGGGTGTAGAGAATTGAGTCACTTCCTTAAGGCGGCACAACAAACTCCTCAAGGGCATCAGTGATGTCTCATTGGCTTCCCCAGCTTCTCACACAAGTGATGAATACCAAGAACCTACAACCAAGATTACTTTATCCAGCAAAGCTATCATTCAAAATTGAAGGTCAGATAAAGAGCTTCACAGATAAGGAAAAGCTAAAGGAGCTCATCACCACCAAACCAGATTATATGAAATGCTGAAAGA
>NW_006284843.1:671709-691482 GCF_000327345.1 Myotis davidii | reverse complement strand
ATCTGAACAATAATGATTTAATTTTAAAAAAAGCTTGATTCTAAAAAATTGCTTGGTGAATAATAGTAGCATACTTGTGGGGGACATTTTATACTGTCTGTGTAACTGAGAGAAGACCAGAAGGTAAAATCCTCTTTTATACTTCCTGGGTTTGAACCAAAATTTTGATGGTCATGGACATAGAGTTGGGGTAGCTGTCCTTTGCTGCACTTAACAAATAAGTGGCTCTAGTGTTTATTTTTCATCTTTCTTATGTTTTCAGGCTTCTGTTTCAAGGCTAAGAAATTATATTTATATATATGCTTACTGATCCCTTTCCTTGACAGTAACAAGAGATGAATGTAGCTACTTCAAAACGACTCAGTGATGAGGATGCTGAAAGAAAGTAGAACAAAGGGATTAGCAGGGCCACTGTGCCAATTGATCATTTTTGTGAAGAGTGGAAAGGTAGATCCCTGCTGTACCAAAGTCTTTTTTAAAAAATAAAATGATGATTTATAAGCAGAAACTACTTCCCTTTCAGGGTTTTTTTTTAAATGTCTACATCTTTAAGGGAAGTATGAGAAGGATACCACCTGAGACAACATGAACTTGACATTAGCTGGCACCTCATTTCCTCTTAAAAGCCAGATTACAAATGTCTATAAGGTAATGAGATGGGGGTTTTATGTGGTCTATGGAAAACATTTCTCACTATTTTACAGCCACTTCCCCCCTTTTCCCTATTCTCAGCAGTAAAGTCTTCTTTTAATGTTCTATATCCCTACTTCAATTTCTAATCTTTTAGGTCAACATTTTTCTAAATGTCCAATAACTTCAACTTAAAGTTTCTCCCACTGTTTTTCATCTCTGACCCATCAGAACTAATTACTCATTAGGTGTGAGAAAAAGAGGAAAAACACAATTATTATTTATGTTCAGTTGTTTATAATTTCTATTAGATAGACAGGACAGTTAAATCATAAAGAAACTAAGATGATTTTTCTAAGTCACTAAATAGTTCATCAATAGGAAAGCAGAAAAAAGAAACCGACCCATGTTTAAAACATTTTAAGAAATTAAGGTTTGGTTATTTTACCTAATTTTTACCAACAAATTTTTCATTGAGAAGATATGGGGAAAAATTGTGGGCTTCTCAGGTCATTGAGAATAGAAAAACCTACAACCAGTAGGTTTGAGAGTAAGAAACTTTGTGGGAAAAAGTGCAAGTATGTTATCAATCAGAACAATGGCCTTTTTCTGTTGGAAAGAAGGATTAGTTTTGGATTATAACATGCAGTTTTATGGTGTGTTTTTCCCCTTAGATTTGGAGTTTCAGAAATATCAAAAGAAAAACTTTCTGGTTTCCCACAATGCATGGGAGGTTTGTCTCTGCCCACACCCTGGAATTCTACAATAGGAGTCTCCGTCCCTCCCTGGGGAGCAGATGCGTCTCCATCTCCTGCAGACCTGGCCTCCACATGGTAATGAAACTCACTGAGGAATGCAAGAAGAATCATGAAAAAGAAAGAGCCAGGTTAAATGATACTCCAAGTGCTAAATCGCAGTGATGTCAGCTCCTTGAGAAAAAATGTGCACAGGCATTTACAGTTTCTATCCTACTACTCTGAAAAATTTTCGATTCCCTCAATCAAAAGCCTATCTATCACCAAGGCACACACCTAAATCGTCCTGTCCATACCATATGACATTCAGAGAAAGGGTTTTAAAGACACTAACTCTCTGTTTAGACAGAAAAGGAAGTGACCATTGTGAAATTTCTCAGCTAAATCAGTTTCCTGGGAGTGACTAGGAAGGTCAGAAGAAATTATTTTTTTCTGCTGCAGCTGCTTAAACACTGGCTAGAAATTGAGTCTTTGGAACAGCTCCTTTGCTTTATGACCATGATGCAACTTAGTGGTTTCAAGCTTTTTTTACCAAGGACAAGCTAATCCTGAAAATAGGTCTGTTTTCCACTAGTTCTTAAGAAAAGAAAATGTTTAGCTTTCCCCAGTCTGTCAATCTTGTGGTAAGAAAATGCCACCGGGGCACCTTTTACAACAATCTGGGCTCAGAAACAGCTGTACAAATCATAAAATGAGTTTTTTCCCCTTTTAATCCGACTGGCATTCAAGTCAATGGGCATTTTCAGGGACAAAGTGTAAAGCAGACTCACTCTGACACCCAACCAGAGAGGCATACACAACCAGGGCAGCATGTTTAGAAGAGGATATGTGATCATTGACACTGGAAACAAAGAGGAACAAATCTTTCATGATACTATAAGCAAGGCTCTCCTAGATCTCTCTACCTGCTTGTAAATAAAGAAGCAAATCGATGCAAAACCTCTGGGTCTCTGGAAAAGGGAGAAAAATGTCCTTGAGAGATGATATGAAGGATATTATTCTTTCATGAACTAATATTCCCTCCTTGTCAGTTTTAAATGAAAAAGGGACTAAAATCCCCAAATGGGAAGCTAAATAAAGGCTTCAGAGTGCAGAGCAATAACAAGTGAATCTCTGAAACCAATTTCAACCCCAGAATGACAGACAGCAGTAAATCATTTCCTTTCCCCTTATATCTTCCCCTCTCTAACCCCCCCGCCCCCCCAAAAAAAACCTGCTGTCATACTTCACTCCATTAAAATGTAATTTTATCTTACTCTGCATCTGCCCTTCTTATTGCTAAGGGTCTAGCCTCCCTCCTTCACACCCCAACCAGGGTAAAGGCACTCTGACGAAGGGAGAACCACAGCTGCCCTGGTAACAACACCGAGAGGACTGGAGATTTAATTGTGCAGTGCAATGTGTCCTCACTGATGTCTGATAGGATATGGTTAGGGCAGATCTCCTTTCCTGGCTCTCTTCCTTCCCCTGTGAGAAAAAAGATAGGCCAGGGGAGGAGATAAACACTCAGGTTGAAGATAGGCTTATCCATTTAAATTGGTTCAATATGTTCTGAGCATCTCATCTTGTGCCTCACCCAACAGTTCTGTAAGAAAAACGGAACCCTACTTCCTTAATGAACTTATTTCAGAGAAGTAAACAGTGGGATTCTGTTACAAATAATTTATTATGAAACCAATTTCCCTAAGGTTTCAATTTCTAAAGATCTGGGTATGACTTTGTAGAGAAGGAGATTTGTGGTAATCACTTAGGACATAATTATAGTGATTTGAGAAATAACCCAGAGTTTGGTCAGTAAAAGATAAGGAGAAAAGGTTCAGATTGCTATACTTGTAGCTGTTGGGAATCGAAGTGTTGGTGGGAGCACACTCAACTCATTAAGATGGAGAGAATCAAAAGACTCTCTGATAGAAAGGTAAATAAATAGATATAACCTGCCCCTACTCCTTTTCCTTCCTATTCACTTTGGACAACTGAATATCATTCAACAGCAATCAGCATTTAATGAGCACCAGTTATGAGAGAGGCAAAGAACAAGATCCTAGTCACACAAAGTCTATCAGGACATGCCTCTTGACTATAACACACAGAAATCCTTTAATAATGGTGCTGTCCTTTGGATAATGGGGGATATGGTCTTTCAAACCCTAGATTATCTGAGAGTTCCATAAGTGTCAGTGACTCTGGTAGGCACTTTAAATCTGTTTCCTAATTATAATCCTCCCAATTAAATATTATCTGAGTTAAATATTATCTACTGATGATGAACCCAATTCTGAGCAATAAAATAACTTGCCCAAAGTCACTTATAAGTGGCAGAACTGAGATTTAGATGTATTTACTGCTCAAAGCCTATGGCCTATCAACATGTCAGTGTTGGTGTTCTTCATTTAGGTAGTTTATATAACTAATATGTTTAAACCTATGGTTAACAATCTCCTCTCAGCCTCTTTGCTCCAGAGCACTTTATGCAAAAATGGAAGCATGGAAAAAATGATGATAAAGTGTCTTTCTTGTTGATGAAAAAGTCCAAATTGGATACAGTCAGTTGGAATACATAAGTGTACTTGCTCTTCCTCATCCCATAGGAGATGTAGTTCTGCATATCTGGTTGCCAGAGAGAGATTGTAGCTGGCTGGAAACATTACACAGTACCTTGGGAGCCTGCAATGCATTATCTATATTATACTTTCTGATTATGGAAAAGATTAAGCTCACAATTTCCTCATGTGTTAGAAAGTGTTAGCAAAGTTCAGCATGAATAGAGAAGATAAATAAAAACTAATTTAACCTGCCTCTCAGGAGTCCACCAGTTTCTTGTAATTATTTTTTTTAAAGCCATATATGTATCACAGATTTCAACTTTGAATGTAGTAAATGTCTCTATTTGTTACTGCATTTTTAAAAATATATATTATTGATTTTCTACAGAGAGGAAGGGAGAGAGATAGAGATAGAGATAGATGGAAATGGAGGAAACTATATTCACTTAGAAACATCGATGAGAGAGAAACATTGAACAGCTGCCTCCTGTACACCTCCTACCGGGGATGTGCCAGCAACCAAGGCACATGCCCTTGACCAGAATCGAACCTGGGACCTTTCAGTCCGCAGGCCAATGCTCTATCCACTGAGCAAAACCAGTTAGGGCTGTTACTGCATTTATTATTTATCCATTCTTCATAGAGATAAATATACATTTTAGAAACTAATAAACACAGAGTTGCAAAATTACTTGTACTCAGATTCTTAACATATTTAGTAGATTCTTTATGTGATTTGTATAAGTGGAAAATAAATTAAGTACATAATAAAATAATATTTTGAGTTCTTAAACTATTCAAATACTATACAATATGTTATAAACTAATTTTCTCTTAGGATTATGCAAATACTCATTTGATGCATAGTTATGCATTATTAATGGACAAAGATTTAATTGATAACTATCAACTGGGAATAGTCATAGCATACATGGTATGTTAAATCACATAATAGAGAACTGGACGCCCAAAATAGCTATAGAGATAAGAGAGAAGAATGGAAATGGAGGAAACTATATTCACTTAACACATTTTTATTAAGCATTCATATGGATAAAGTGCAGCCCAAGCAGAAAAAAAAAACACAGCAATTTGGCAAGGTGTACTGTGGCTTACTCAGGACCAGTAACAAGATCGGTGTGGCTAGAGAAATGTGCTGGGGTTGAGTGGCAGGCAATGAGGTCAGAGGGCATAGACATGTCCAATCATATAGGGCACTGAATGATATTGCAAGGAAACTGAGTTTTATTATGAGTGAAATAAGAATACAGTAGAGGATATTAATTAGAGGCATTGCATGATCTGAGAATCCAATACCAACTGTACTTGCTTCTACTGTTTTAATAAATATTACTCATCTACAAACTGGATCTTTACAGGCAATATTTATTCTAATACAAGATCATGATTCTTTTAATTAGTCTTTTGAGTAGGTCTGTTAATAGAGTACTTAAGGGAAAAGATCTGTTAATCAGAGAAGGGTGTGGGGGCAGGTTGGAGGAATGCTGGATGAAAAATCAGAAATAGGTAAGCCTCTTGTGTTGGCCAAGGGTAGATGGATAAGATAGGGAGGAAAACCAAGTGACACATTGAAAGTGGTGAGATATAATCCGGTAGCAGGAGTAGAGGAGGGGGGCCAGGCAAAAAGCCATAAACCTGGGATCAAAGATGAGTCTAACACCAACAATACCAAATATTCTCAGTAGCTTCCTGAGGTCCAAATGAAATTTTCTAGATCATAGCCTACCACTAAAAGTAACGTCTTCCACAAGAGGATAATCAAAATTCTGTCAAATAATATAATGTACCCTCTTCTTTTTGGTAATGTCTTAGCGTTGCATTAACTTTAATTTCACTTAATCTTTAAAAATATTCTGCTATTTCTAAGTCGAGGAAACTCTATTTAGAGAAGTTTAGCCAGAAGACCTGGAATGAATAATGGACAAACCAGTTATTAAACTCAAATATTTTCACCCTAAATCTAGTGACCTTTCCACTCAATTAAACTTTTACAAATATTTTACTTGCACGATTTGAGGCCATTTGGATGGGAGGTGGAGTCATTGACAGAAAACATTCATTCAGACCATAATATATACCTTTCTTGTCCATGTTTGATAGTAATTGAAAAGGGGTCTCTATTGATAGTTGGATGCTTTTGGTAATAAATCTGCCACTTAGTAAAGGACCTTTTGACTAGGCTTTATTTTTAATATAGGCAGAAGCAGCTTAAAGCCAAATATGTGAAATAACTGGATTCCTCATGTTATAATTAAAATCAATGTATGGCTATAAAATCAAAGGCTTGTTTTTTGTGTGCTATTTACAAATTTGAAATAAAGTAATCAAAGATGGGTACTAAGATTTCTGTTTATCCTTAGGCCTGGTTTATGTAAATTTAAAAATAACATTATTACACATAAAGAACATGTAATGGACTAGTCACTGAAAAGTATGTTGCTAGAGAAGCCAAGGTTTTCTTCCCTGATGATATATAAAGTATATATAAACCAAGCAGATAGAAGAGTGGAATGCTTATCAAGAAATGAGTAACCATTCATAATTGACATCTTGGAACAGTAACATTGAAGAAGCAGGAAAAAAAGCCAGGATATAGTGCTACTGAGTTACAGGCTATAATCAACAACTAAGAATACATAAGATCTAACAAAAAGTAGCACATAAATATTTTCCCAATAGGGGGTGATTTTGTTCCACCTCCTCCTCAGGAGACTTTTGGCAACATCTGGAGACGTTTTTTATTGTCACAGCTGGGGGTGCTATCTTGTGGGTAGAACCAGGGATGGTGCTAAATATGCTAGAGTGCATAGACATTCTACAGGATTTATCCACTCTAAAATGTTACTATTGCCAACATGGAGAAACATGTTGTAAATGAAGATTTCACTGTGAAACCACTTGAAAGAGAATTACTCTTTTTCTAAATAAATTGCAAGCAATGACTCAGTGGTGGATGATGCCATAAAAGGGGGCTAAACGATGTTGGCGATTTGGAGGCAATGTGAATCACCAACCCCTAGGAGAGGAGACTAGAAAAAGTGATGGATGTCTACCATGGAGTATTATATAGTAGTTAGAAGCAAGTTAGATATATGCATAGCACTATCCAAAACAGAGAATTGATTAGAAGATAAGGAGTGAACTATCAAAATACTCTTTAAAATATGGCCAGTACAATAAACAACAAAATATACATAAAATATACATTTTACAATAACATTAATAAACAAAAAGACATCTATTAAAATTCTTATCACCATTGCCAGTCCAGAGGGGGAAGATAGAGGGTTATGGGAGGAAGAGAAGTGATCAACTATGTGATCAACTAGTCAGTCCATCAAGAGAGACACCAATGAGGATAATGTGCCTTCAGCTGAGACTTAAGATTACTTCAATCCTTTTCATCTGATGTTCAAATATATATAATGCTAATAATATTAACCCTAAGTGTGCATACTCAAAATCAGGACAGATGGTAATCACATAGAATCTTAATTGTTCACATCTGGATTCTTGAATTTTCTCATTGAGGAGAGATATGAAGGAAACATTTTGGGAGGAATAAATAACTGCTTCTTAGATCAAGTAATTTTAGAATCCATATGGAAAGGAAATACACTGAGGGAGTTCTGCATAAAAGACAGGAAGTGAATCAGAAATTATACAAACCACTATATATTAGTGATCAGTATATGATTAGGTTTCACATTCTGCTGAGAGTGGAGAAGCCAAGAAATATTGAACACATGCTAATTCAATTTTATAAAAGGGACCTACATCAAAATGTGGATATTAGAAAAAAGTTGCAAGGAGACAGGAAAAAAAAAGCAAATAATCTACCAGAAACCTGGAGACTGTTTAAAACACCTTATTAGAAGCCCAGGCAAAATGTGTGCCAAGGATCAAGAAACCCAGGTGCTCAAACAAAATCCTTGCATGGCTAACTGGCAAAGCAAAAGAGGTCATTGTGGGTGAGGGGGAAAGGATGGCATTTTTAATGGTACAATTGGCCAAGAGAGCAAAACAAGAAAATCCACAAAGTAAGGCAAATCAGGTACAAAAAACATAAGACCATCTAAAAATGACTTGAAGCAATACTGCGCTTGGCATTCCAAAAAAAATAATAAAAGTTTTAAAACAAAATAAATCAACAGTAAGATGCCAGCTCAAGAATCACTAGAGCTACGGTATCTATAATAATAAAAGGGTAATATGCTAATTAGACAGGATGTCTTCTGGACATCATTCCAGATGTCCTTCCTGACCAAGCCAGGCCGAAAGGAAGCCAGCCCTGGTAGTGGGTGCCTGCAGGCAGCTGGAGGAGGGAAACAGCCCAGGTCCTGGGTGCCAGAGGGAAGCCGGTGCTGGCAGTTGGGAGGGTGGAGGGAGGAAGGAAGGCCTATTCTTGCATGAATTTTCGTGCATCAGGCCTCTAGTATATAATAATGGTGGTAGAAAAGTTGACCTTTGAAATTAAGAATCTGACAAAAGAAATCAATGAATTCTTTATTTCAATTTTTATTATGAACAAAAATTTAGCTGACAGTCAAGTCCCAAATAATGCCTAAAAATATATAAATTTTTTTTAAAAAATTGTAATTTTATATTCTACACATCAATAGTTTATCATCATAATAGGTCAGTAACATCTTTAAAGAATGCATGTGAGGGCCTCAGTCTTGGAGAATCTGATATAGACATCCACCGATAGAACCTGTGACTGTATTTTTAGCAAGTTCCCACATGATTTGATGATCAGCTTGTTTAGGAACCACTGCTGTTGATTAAATTTAAATATAAGCAGTTATCATCGCTAAAGTAACTCATTATTCAAATCACTTGTCACACTACCTCCCCCAGATCCATTCCTTGGATACAGGACTAGAATAAGCTAATAGCTATTGTGATTCAGAAAAGTCCCTGAAAAGTATAAAATGACTGAGGTATTCTGGGTTCAATTCTAGTCAAGGGCACATGCCCAGGTTGCAGGCTCGATCCCCAGTGTGGGGCATGCAGGAGGCGGCCAATTGGTGCTTCTCTCTCATCATTGATGTTTCTATCTCCCTCTCTCCCTCTCCCTTTCTCTCTAAAATGAATAAAAATAAATTTAAAAAATATATGCTTGGCAATTTAGTGGATAGGCAATACGGTATTCTTTAAAAAAAATAAAAACAACTCTTCCTTTTAATTATTAAGATTATTTGAAAGAATTTATAAGAAATAAGATGATATACTTTACTCAGAATTTATATAATACAAAATTATATAGTTAAGGTTATTGAAACTGTTGTTCAACATGGAATGGGGAGATCAAAGGTTTTAGAAGACAGAGTGATTTGCACACAAAAGCAACAATAAAAACAAAGCAAAGGGTGTGAGAGACAGGCTCTTTCTAATGCTGAGGAAAAGATACCAAGGTATAATGGCTGATTTATCTGTCAACTTGGTTGGGCCACAGGCTGTCCAGATACTTGGTCAAACATTATTCTGGATGTTTTTTGAAAGTTTTTAAAATGAGATTAACATTTAGGGTAAATCAATAGACTTAGGAAAATAGACTGCCCTCCACAATGTGAGTGGTATCATCCAGTCATTTGAAGGTTTGAACAGAACACAAGTCTGACTTTCTCATGAGTAAGAATATTCACCTTTCTTCTAACTAGAACACTGGCTCTTCCTGGTTATACAGCAACCCAGCCTTACAACTCAAAATGAGACATCAGTCCTGCAGATTTTGGACTTACCAGTCTTCACAATCATATGAGCCAGAGATGAGTTGGTGGGAAATGGACTTCTACCTGAATATACCTAGGATTTATTCAAATGTCTTCTCTAGGATTTAAAAGAGGAAACAATACCTTACATTTGCAAAAATCAATGTCAAGCTCCATTATTCTTCCTCTCTCATGTTTGCTAAAATGACAGTTCTACATTAACTGTTCAACATAAATTTCATTTGAATTAGAGATATGAAATGAACACTCACTCTGGCGATGTTAAAGTGCTCAGAAAAAATTTAAATGTAATCATTAATTTTATTAATTATCTAAAGCAGAATATTTGTCTTGACTGAAGTGGATTATACCAAGAAAATGCCATATTCTCCCCCTGTCCTAGTCTAGGAACTATTTTTACGGGTCTTCACCAAGAGAAAAATGTTTTCAAGTTGTTGAAAATTATTAGTAATACTCTGAGTTTTATGATCTACATTTCATTTTCAAATTCTGCTATTTTTATCTTATTTCTTTTTTTGGGTCTTTGAATTTAGTTCAGCTGCTCCTGCTCCTGACATTTATGCATAAATAAAAGCTGTGGAATTCAACAAGTGAGGCAGTCTTGGAATAACAGATAAATAAAAAATAAAACAAAGAATCTCTGGGCAATTTCTTTCTATCAGGCCACACAGGTCTGCTCAACTGACCCTCTCACAAGTATTTACATAAAGATGAAGCTTAAAGGAAGCTGATTCACAGAGGTTCCATTTAGAAATTATTGGTACAGTGCAGACCATCATCATTTAGATCAACACACACATACCTTTATAGCACGATGGTGCCATCACTTTCTTTCCACCATAAACTAGCTGACACTATTCAGTGTTAGGAATTTGACTCTAATAGGACATATTGATTATACCATCATCTGCCCAGAGACACATAATCACATATACAAATCACTTGACACCTTAAAACAGTTTCCACAGCAGAGAAACATCAATGACTGTGCATGTGTTTCTCTTATCTGGTGCTGCCCACTCAATACTTTTCAGCAAATATTGATCCGCATTCTTGTATATGGCCAAAAATCAGAAAAGTTAATCAATCTATAAGCTGGAAATACCATGAAAAAAATTCAAACAAAATAAAAGTCCACTAGGTAAAGTAATCCTATATAATAAAAGGCTAATAGGGAAATAGACCGAACAGTGAACGACTGGTTACTATGATGTGCACTGACCACCAGCGGGCAGACGCTCAACGCAGGAGCTGCCCCCTAGTGGTCAGTGTGCTCCCACAGGGGGAGCACTGCTCCACCAGAAGCTGGGCTCACAGCTGGTGAGCACAGCAGCAGTGGCAGGAGCCTCTCCTGCTTCTGCAGCAGCATTAAGGATGTCCAACTGATAGCTTAGGCCCAGGGAGCAGGCCTAAGCTGTCAGTCGGACATCCCCCAAGGGCTCCCGGACTGTGAGAGGGCTCAGGCTGGGCTGAAGAACCACCCTCACCCCCCGCATGAATTTTGTGCACCGGGCCTCTAGTGCATTCATAAAAGAAGAATGTGGTAGAAAAGACAGAAAAATAAGCAGGTGGACTAAAAGTGATGTTTTTTGCAAATAGGTATATGATAAAGTTAGGTTTGTATCTTTAGTCAAGGTTATCCTTCATAGAATATGTTATAAATAGTGCCTAAAAACAACTTTCAAAATGCTAAACAATAGTTGTTTTTAAATAAAAACAACAACTGACTACCTGAGGTAAATCTTGTTTTGCTTCATGACATGTTTATATACTCTGGCAACAGCTTCTTTGAATTGGAATAGGATTCTATGTATACAAAAAATATATATTAATATAAATCATTTTATGATCAATGCAAATTTGGCTGAAAATACCTACTTCACATTTATTTCTCTCTCTATGCTTTTATCTCTGCACCCCTTCTTTATTAACATATGTGGCTTCCACCTGCACTAATTATTTTCACAATGTTTTTTTACTTATATATATTATTCCTGATATGATACATGATGTGACATGATTTCATCTGGGTTTTTGTATTTAGAGATACCCTAAGTCTGTGCAGTCAGTTCTATAGGGGGAAAGAACCATTTATCAATGTAAACAGTTTTCAATGAAGACTTTGAAGGGATTCCAACTTGGCTGACTACATATCCACAGATGTGTGCACCCTGTGACTGAGATAACCACATGTTCAATTATCTCACTTGAACTTGCAGGGAAGATTAATATGCTTTTTTAAACAGTAAAAATGTTGGAATAAGCAAAATGTCTTTAAATAAAATATCTGCTAAGAACCTTGCCATCTCCCAAATATAAATATTTAACTTCTATGACCATAAAATTGTTGTAAAACTATGTGATGATTATAATTTGATTTAAAAAAGTTGAAAGGTCATATCAAAATCACCTGGAGAGGAAAATAGAGAAAAATAGAGAAGGTTTTGTGTTTTTAAATTATTAAGAATACAAAAGGCCACCCTGTCCAAATATAATCTCCCTCAGAAACCAAATCTCATGCCTGGAATTTCCAATTCCACTTTTTTGGAGAAATAACCTCAACTAAGTTGTATTTCCTCTCTTGTCTGTCTCTTCCCACATGCAGCTATCTCATTGAAATGCCCTTTATCTCCTGTCCCCTGTAAACACCTTCTGTTAATCTAGACTCACCTTCTCTAGGACGTAATCTGGTAAATGTCCTATTATTTCTCTTCTGGGCTCTCTTGATCCTTTGCCTTTATAATTTTTATAACACATCACAAAGTTGTAATTATTTTTAAGTGTTACTCTCTCTCCTTAAACTGAGTGCATCTGAAGAGAAAGATTAAGCACTATTAACCATTTATCTCTTTATTCAACAATCATTTATCACAGAAGTGATAAGCTAAGTAACACATAGTCCAAATTCTGACTACAGCTAGATTTTGTTTTACACCTGCACAGTGTTCCAAAAGGATTGGAATTTTCTCATGAAAACCCACATTTCTGGCATCTCATTAAAAATCTAAAGATCTTACACTAGCCCTTCATTTGTACATGATACCATTAGGCTAGAGCTAAATAATGGTTTTTCATTTCAGACATGGCCAAAGTCTCTGGTTTGCCTCAGTCCACACCATTAAAGTTGTCTTATACATTTCTTACTTTTCTATAATATTATATACTGGTCCATGGTATTTACTTGTTTTGGAGATTCCTGATCTACTAGTATTTATATTAATCACTAATACTACTAAAAGTAAATGAAAGAATTAAACACACTAATATGCATTAAATTTTATAGCATAGAGAGCAGTGTGGGAGGTCAGGCCTGGTTCAGGTGCAAAGGGTGAGATTCTAGGCAATAATGGATACAACAGAAAGTGGTAGAAGGTGAGAATCACAGAATACATAATAGAAAACACCAATGATTATTTTCATCTTTTTCACAGCTTTGCTTAAGGGCAGTACTAACCATGATAATTGTAATTAAATCAGTGAAACAAACACTAAAATATTCAATGTTGTAAAAAGCAATAATCTGTAGAGTAGTCCTTATGTATCTTCCTGGTAGGTAATTTTAAAAAAGTTATCTACCTCTTACAGTATTTTGACATGTTTTCATATCCATTAATTTTTTCTACATCTGATAACTTTGAAAGTATTATTTCTGATTACTTCTGCTGAATTATTTTAGACACTGTTTGTGCAAAAATCCCCAGATTTTGTGGATAATGTACATATGTGTGGATATTTTATACAAAAGTAATAAGAAAAAAAGAAAAAAAACAATTGAGGGAGAATAGGAAATGGAAAGAAATAAAGAAAAAGAGATGGATATAGAGAAAAGAAGGTGGTTCATAGAAAGTTAGGACTCACACCAATTATTATATCTAAAAATACATATTTTTAATGTTAGTTGAGTAATATGATTATTTTCTATTTTAATTACTTTATTATCAAGTGAATCAGAACTGATTATCTTGAGATCTTGAATTGTGAATGCCATGCTGTTCATGTTTCTCCATGTAATGCTTAAAAAGAGGAGCAGTAGTAGGAAAGGACCTCTGGAATGACAAGAGACAACAGTCACATATTCCAAGAGGTAATGATGATGTCACCTCAGTAATAGAAAATGGAAGCAGCCCTACCCGGTTTGGCTCAGCAGATAGAGCGTCGGCCTGCGGACTCAAGGGTCCCAGGTTCGATTCCGGTCAGGGGCATGTACCTTGGTTGCAGGCACATCCCCAGGGGGAGTGTGCAAGAGGCAGCTGATGGATGTTTCTCTCTCATCAATGTTTCTCTCTATCCCTCTCCCTTCCTCTCTGTAAAAAATCAATAAAATATATTAAAAAAGAAAAGAAAATGGAAGCAAAAGGTAATTGTAATAACCAGGAGAGGAACAAGTCTCTGTCTATGCTTTTATAAAAGTGTTAGAACATTTTATTACACTATCAGTTATTTCATACTTGTTTTTCTTACCATGGAGCTAGGCATTTTGGGAGAGAAGAATCTCTGTTCTTCTCTAGCTTATGTGTATAAGTGAAATTATTAGTATTAAGGATATATAACTTACTAGGTTACAATTGTTACCTAATCTTACACCTACAGCAATTTGAAACAGTATTATGTATAGGATATAGTGTCATGCACTTTGCTTCATGCATCAATAATTGTTGCCACTCTAGCTGGTTTGTCTCAGTGGCTTGAACATCGGCCTGCGGATTGAAGGGTCCCAGGTTTGATTCAGGTCAAGGACACATGCCCGGGTTGCAGGCTCCATCCCCAGTAGGGGGCGTGCAGGAGACAGCCAATCAATGATTCTCTTTCATCATTGATGTTTCTCTTTCTCTCTCTCTCTGTCTCTCATCTCTGAAATCAATAAAAATGTATTTAAAAAAAATAGTAATTGTTGCCATCACATGCTATATGGAGATATACTTTCTAATAGAATGTTAGATGAAATTTCTTAATTCTGACAGAAATTCATAGAAACAATAATTGAATCATTCATCAGAAATTATATTTCTGTATACTCCTCAGTGATATGAATAATTATGTAATCAGTAATCCATATATTCATTAAAATTTCTTATAGGTAAGATATGTAAGTAGATTTAGATAGAGAAAAGTATACACTCTCTTTCTTGCTCTTTTCCCAAATATAATAGTTCATTCATAGATGCCAGCTCTAGCAAAAAAGTAATTTTTCCTTAGAAAGATATCCCAACCCTAGCAGGTATGGATCAGTGATTAGAGCATTGGCCTGAGCACAGAGGGGTTGTGGGTTCGATTCCTAGTCAAGGGCACATACCTAGGTTGCAGGTTTGATCCCTGGCCTGGGGGAGAGGGGGAGGGGAGAGCATTCGGGAGGCAACCAATCAATGTCTCTCTCTCACATCAATGTTTCTCTCTATCTATCTTTCCCTCTCCCTCCCTTCCATTATCTCTAAAAAGCAATGGAAAAATATCCTCAGGTGAGGATTAAAAATATATATCCCAAATGAAAGCTATAAGAGTTATTATTAAACTCAATTACACTTTTGCTTGGATAATAAACATAATTATTGCATTTTGTGGTAGATCTTCTCTTGGTGCAGTCCTTGTTCAATTTCAATTTCAATACCTAGTTGTGCTCAAGTTCTCAGTCCAAGCAGGCTGCTTAATGTTTTTGAGCATTCAGGTAAAACTTCATTCCCTGAATAAATACTAAAGTAAAGCAATGAAGTTATAATGCAAGTGATTTCTATTAACAAGCTGTAAGGATATTTGAACAATCAAATGAGCAATGGTGAATTATAATGATTGTATAACAGTGTGCTAAACTAATAGTTCTAGTTTTATGTACCCAAAGAATAAAATACTGGAAAGAGAAAAATAAAACTAAAATGGATAAATAGCTTTTAGTTTTGCTGAATTCCAATACCTATTATGATCAGTCTGCCTCCCACATCTCCTTCACTTACCTATTCCCAAAAGGGTTCAATAGATAAAATACAAAGATTCAACTTCACCTCCAAATCCTAAGGTTAACCCATGTTTGAGCCAAAAGTGGAGTAAGAACGTCTAGCAGTCTGTATGGTAGCCCATCACCAGTTTTATTTATCCAACAACCAGACACTGGGACAACAAAACTGACTGAAAAAGTCATTTTTTTCAGTCACATCAGGAGCTCACCTCTGGAGGAGGGAAGCACAGTAATAACGTGTAAGCACAATTCAGTGTGAATCCTGTTATAATAGGTGTTCACACAAAGTGATGTGATCAATAAAAAATGGGGACTCACCTTGTTTATGACACAGAAACTGATGAGAACTTATTGAATAAACTCTCCAGCCAAATAAATAAATTAATAATTAATTAATTAATTATAATTGAGGAAAGATCTTATACAAAATGTATAGACAAAGGAG
This sequence comes from Myotis davidii, assembly GCF_000327345.1. Taxonomy (NCBI): domain Eukaryota; kingdom Metazoa; phylum Chordata; class Mammalia; order Chiroptera; family Vespertilionidae; genus Myotis; species Myotis davidii. The sequence continues at coordinate 675,406 of NW_006284843.1, read as the reverse complement.
GATACAATTATCTATTTGCTTTAGAAAGATGAAACTAGAAAGATAGAGCTTAGAAGATATTAAAATATGAAATTAAAGGTAGAGAGATAAATAAGAGCACTTCGAAAGTCTAGGCAAATACTCTTGATGGGTAGAATTTAATGGGTTTGAGATGGAGGTGAAAGAGGGTTTGAAGTGAAATCTGTTCAGTAGATAAAAGAAGTATTTGAATTGAATATCAGGACCATGGGAGAAGTAGGAGTCAAATTGATTTGAGACTGCTAACATGTTAGGCTTGATAAATTATCAGTTCTTATGATCAGTGAGGGAATATAAAAAATAATCATGTTTTATAGAGAAGAATGTGGTTTTAAATACGCTAGGTTAATGTGCTTGCAAATCTAGAGACTAATAGGTGAAGATATTCAATAAGGAGCTAGGGATATGAGTTTTAAGAGAGAGATAGGGCTGAAGATAGTGTGGAAGTCATTAGTGTACTCACTCACATTGTTTGCAAGCAGAAAATAACTGTATTTTTTCTCACTGTTTCTTAAAACTTCTACAGTGAGTTATTTTCCTACCTGTTGGATGAAATCAACAGATCTTTCTCTAGAGTCTAGATCAGTAATGGTGAACCTATGACACGCGTACTCATTTTTTTGGTTGATTTTTCTTTGTTAAATGGCATCTAAATATATAAAATAAATATCAAAAATATAAATCTTTGTTTTACTATGGTTGCAAATATAAAAAAATTTCTATATGTGACATGACACCAGAGTTAAGTTAGGGTTTTTCAAAATGCTGACACACCAAGCTCAAAAGGCTCGCCAACACTGGTCTAGATCATTCTTTGGTACTAAAAATGCCTTTCATCATTTTTTTTCAAGAATAGTTTCAGTGCACTATATACAATAAGTAGTATAGGTAATACTCAAATTCTGGCTTTCATCCAACCTCGGAGCTCCTTCACTTCCCAGATTGGGATGTGCTTCTGAAATTTATTCATTTTGCACTTATCTTCCTCCTTTCTGTCTTCACCCAGGATTTGAATGAGAAAAGGGAGGAGACTGTAAAACTCTTACTTGCTGATAGTGACCTGGCATCTGTGCTTTCAGGGCTTGGAGCATGTTCCAAGTTGAGTCTCATGAGTACTTCCATGAATTCCTTAAATGCTGCCCTTCTGAGAGCATCAGACTATAGCTTCCTTGGTATCAGCAGGCAAAGCTCTCTGACTACTTACTACATTCTCCTCAGATTCTGCAAACGCTACTGGTGAGTACAAATTGATTCAAAGTGAGATTTCAGTGATTTGAGATGTTTGGAGAGGAGACAAAGAACAAAGATGATAGTAGTTCAAGAAGGAATGACAGCCAAGTAAAAAGCGTTATTTGTATGCCCAGCTGGTGTGACTCAATGGTTGAGTGTTGATCTATGAACCAGGAAGTCACGACTTGATTCCCATTCAGGGCATATGCCAAGGTTGTGGGTTCGATCCTCGGTGTGGGCTGTGCAAGAGGCAGCCTATCAAAGATTCACTCTCATCATTGATGTTTCTATCTCTCCCTTCCTCTCTAAAATCAATAAAAATACATTTTAAAGGCATTATTTATATGTTTGAGTTGGTATGGGGAAGTACAGAGCATGTTTGACAGTTCTATCAACTTTTGTATAGTCACCTCAGTTGTATTCCTGGTTCCAAAAAGGAATTCACACCTGGTACTTTAGATCTCATAACTACCCTTGATCTATGTTTCCTTTCCTAAGTTTTCATTCAGGTAACTTTCCTTATACCTTTGACCATGGATAGGTCTCAGGTGAACTTGCTATTGAATGAGATCATGGTGCACTGATTAGGACCTTGTTTCTGACACAAGTATCTAACTATCACCTGACCCACTGTCTTCACTAGTCCCTGCCAGCTGTTCAGATACACTCCTACTTTTCATTGGATTCCAACTCTTTGGTGACTCTTTGCCAGGACAATTCTACATATTGACAAATATTTTGACATTGGGCTTTGGCTAGTAGCGGGTTAGGTCAGTTCTTCTATTCTATCCTCCTTTTCTGAGTCTCTGTCTGTCTTTCCTGCTCTTTTAAAAGTAGAGGCAAGATCTAAAGACAGTGGACTATGTCATGCTCACAGATATTCCCACAATACCAACATGAATAGTAAAGAATTAATTTCTAGATGTCTGTTAGCCTTCAGAAACTAAACCAGAAAATGGTTCGGCTTCCATCATCTTAATTATTATGTCCCAGGGGGCAGAAACATATTATAATTTTAAAATCCTTATCAAACCAAGGTCTTATAGGGATATTATCTAACTGAAGTAAATTTTAAAAATATTTCTCAAGCATAATTATCTTTGGGTAAAAATAAAAATATTATTTTATCATTAACTACTCAACCACAAGAGGAAAAAAAACCCATAAAAATTTAACACAACTACTATGTGCCTTAATTAATTGATTTATAAATGTTAATTGGTAAGAAAATAATCTCTGGATGGAGTGAAATAACAAATTTTTGCTCCTTTGGCAAATATTAATGGAAAAGAAAAGAAGATAATTCTGTTGCCTACTAAGTATCAGGCTCCTAATGAAATTCAGTTTCAGTCATAATTCTGTCACCAGTGAGTGCTAGCCAGGACTAGTGCTCCTTGTAGGTCTGCCTTAATTTTATGATTTTCCCAGAGGCATGTCATATTGAAAATAAGAGACTTTTTATTTAATTGTTACCATCATTAGAGGCAGTGGTGGGCGGTGAGGTTTGAATTTCTAGATATTGTTTTAATGTCCTGTCATTTTCTTCTGGCATCTCTGTTTTTACACATACCAGGGTCCTAGATAAGTGGTTTGTCTATGAATGCATAATTTGAAACATATAGTCTTATCTATGTATATCATCCAATATACCCAAAACTGATCTTCTAGAAAGTATATTTGTAAAGATATTATTTTCAGATACTGCTAGTCCTTTCACTTTCAGTGTCTTGCTCATTCTTTCTTTTGCACATTGAAATGCTTTAGCTCTCTTCATTTTTATTGCTTATAGCCAGTTACTTAGGATTATTAAAAATGATGGTTTAGACATATGTCTTAGCAATATCTTTACTGATACTGCTCCTAGGGCAATGGAAACTAAGGAGAAAATAAACAAATGGGACTGCATCAAAATAAAAAGCTTCTGCACAACAAAAGAAACCTCAACAAAACAACGAAAAAGCCCACTGCATGGGAAAATGTATTTGCCAATGTCCGATAAGGGCCTAATCTCCAAAATTTATAGAGAACTCAAACAATTAAAAAAGGGAAGATAAACAATCCACTTAAGACAAATGACTTAAATAGACACTTTTCAAAAATGGATATGCTGAAGGCTAAGAGACATATAAAAACACACACGCAAAGTCACTAATCATCTGAGAGATGCAAATAAAAATGACAATGAAATAGCATCTCACACCTGTCCAAATAGCTATCATCAACAAATTAACAAACTTCAAGTGCTGGAGAGGATGTGGAGGAAAAGGAACCCCTGTGCACTGCTGGTGGGAATGCAGACTGCTGCAGTCACTGTGGCAAACATATGGAGTTTCCTCAAAAAGTTAAAAATGGAACTCCCATTTGACCCCATAATCCCACTTCTAGAAATATATCCCAAGAATTCAAAAACACCAATCAAAAAGGACTTATGTACCCCTATGTTCATAGT
>NW_006284843.1:638409-671671 GCF_000327345.1 Myotis davidii | reverse complement strand
TAAATGTCTGTGGCGGGGGCCTCCTGCCATTTTCAACAGCATGGATGAGCCATGGAGAGCATTATGCCAAGCAAAATCAGTCAGTCAGAGAAAGATAAATATCCCATGATCTCACTCATATGTGGAATATAATGATCAACATAAACTGATGGACAAAAATAGATCCAGAGACAAGGTAGCACTGAACAGACCGTCAAACTCAGAGAGGGCAGGGGAGGAAGAGGGGCTAGAGATCAACCAAAGGTCTTTTATGCATGCATATACTAGTAAACATAACCAATGGACATGGACACTAGGAGTTGAGGGCATGTGCTGGGGGGTGGGGGTGGCCCAGGAGAGGTCAATGGGGGAAAAAGGAGACATATGTAGTACTTTAATATGTAATACTTTAAACAATAAAGAATTTTTAAAAATGATCCTATATAATAATACAATAAAAGGGTAATATGCTAATTAGACCAAATGTCCTTCCAGATGTCATTCAAGATGTCCTTCCTGACAAAGCCGGGGCTGGAGGACAGCCAGCCCGGGTCCTGGGTGCCTGTGGGCGGCCCAAGGGAAGCCAACCCAGCTTCTGGAGGGAAGCCGGTGCCAGCAGCGGGGGAAGGAAGGCCTACTCTTGCATAAATTTTCGTGCATTGGGCCTCTGGTATGTAATAAAAGAGTAATATGCAAATCAACTGAATGGTAGAATGACTGGTCACTATGATGCGCACTGACCATCAGGGGGCAGATGCTCAATGCCGGAGCTGCCCTTTGGTGGTCAGTGCACTCCCACAGGGGGAGCACTGCTCAGCTACAAGCCTGGCTGATGGCTGGCTAGCACAGCAGCGGTGGTCGGAGCCTCTCCAGCCTCTGTGGCAGTGCTAAGTATGTCTGACTGACAGCTTAGGCCCACTCTCCAGAGGGCTCCCAGACTGCTAAAGGTGCCAGCCAGGCTGAGGGGACCCCCCACCCTCCAAGTGCATGAATGTCGTACACCAAGTCTCTAGTGGTTTATATAAAAGTCTATTCTAACATTATGAATGGTTTGGCTGAATTTCATAGCAGTCCCATGATCTAAATAATACACACCAAGCAAGGTAGAATAAATCAACAAATATGTTTCCTAACAATCACCGCTTTAGATTGTTTTCTCTGAATTATCTTTACTGACTGTTATTTTACAAAGTTAGCTTTGTAAGTATGTCAGAGGAAAAAAGCATACACCATTTCCTGAACACTTACTATTATTCTAGGCACTAAGTCATGGCTTCTGATTCAAGTGAGAGATCAGTAAAAATAATTACAACATAGTGAACATAATATGTATAGCACACTCAGTTTGCTCAACATCCATTCCATTATTTCTTGCCAATAGAATTCTGATTTTATTGTTTGGAGCAGCTAAATACTAATTTTTCTCTTACAACTAGTGATGGCCATGTGACAAAATTCTAAAGACAGAGAAAGTAAGAAGTAGGAGGAAAAATATTTTTAACTGTGTTTTCATGGATATTAAGTAGGCGTATTGTGGTAATTATGTCACAATATATACAAAAGTTAAATAATTATGTTGTACACTGAAAAGTAATATGTTATATGTCAATTATAACTTAATAAAAAAAGGAAAAGGAGGTGAAGGAGAGGGAGGAGGAATAATCAGACCACAAAGATGAAGCTCATGTTCAGGTTTTGTTTTGAATTTTATCTATTTTGGGAAATAAAAGTAATTCAAGCAATAGAAACATTAACTTTATTGCCTAGATTCTGCCACCTCATCAAACTTTTAGAAAACCAGAAAAGCCAGAATAAAACATCCTAGTCTTAAAGGAGCAAACGACAACTATATTTGTGGTCAGAGATTATGCCAGTCTACCTCAAACTATTTGGCAAGGGTATGAAAGCTATACCCAAAGCCAGGCAGAAGATAGATACCAGGAGAATGGAAGAACCCTGTGACCAGATCCCAATACCATGCCTTATCCTAGTTCTACTCCATCAGGCTTCTTCACCCTCAGTGTTTGCTTTAAAACAACAAGAGCAGAGCAGCTTGAAAAACCATGGGTGGCCTGAAAAGTTAGAGTGAACAAGGCTGTGAAAAAAGTTATTGCCAATCCAATAAAACTGTGAGTATAAAGGAGATTGACTTTAAAAAATATATTCATCGAAACAAGTATTATCCCCTTCAAAATTTTCATTTTGGAGGGGACTCATTTCCATTGCATTTTCATTGTTCAGAATGTTTTTGAATTCATCATCTTCAGAAATATGTTCCAAAACATATTGCACACTTTTACATAGCCTCAGAATTGGTACCTACTTGTCTTTCGAAATGAATTTGGTTTATGGAGATAAATCAAATGTGTGGCCAAGCCATATGACTAGGTTTGGTGATCAAATTACAGAATATGTTTGGTAGTTATTGATTATTTTGTTCAAATGAAGATATGAGTATAAGAAAGTACAACTTAAATTCTCATATGTAAAGCAACAATTTACTCATATAGAGTAGAACATGATTATTAACAAACCTTCAAAGTACAACATATTGAATAAATCAGTACTTGCATGTGAAATTAATATCTGTGCCAGCTGGCAAGGATAAGACCTTCCATAGAATCCTTATTTCTATTCTACATATTTAAAATATGATAGCTAAAATGCTTTTAAAATTCTGTATTTTTTTAATTAATTACTTCTAAGCTCTTCAAGTGGAAACCAATTACTTAAGGGTTGAGTGAACTGATTTTTGCCTATGCAAATATTATCTGTGATATTCAGGAAAGGCTAAGAGTTACTTTTATTTCCTGGGTTATTTTTAAAAGGCTCCAATTCTTGAGTAAATAAAGTGTCAAGAAAAACTTTCTTGGACTGTCTAGAGTCTGAAATACAGGCAATTCCACACTTGTACACAACAAATGCTTCCTTTTTAGTGGTATGAATATTAAGAATTCCTCTCTATACAGATACTTTTCCTGAGAGAGTAAATTTTTTCTTCCTCAACATTAACTTCAGTTGATTCCTGTGCTGAAAATGGATCTGCTTGCATCATTCTCCATCCCTTTCCTCCTCCCTGGCCTCAAAATCATGAAAGGAAATAACACGTTTAGTTGTTAATATGAATGGCTACAATGAATAAAATACTACTAAGTGCCATGTTGCAGCTATTAACACTCACAACCAAACTGAAAAGAAAGAATATTAGTTATTCCCATTTTTTCAGGAGGGGAGTGGCCACCAGTCATAGTGTAATGAGACAGAGCTCACATTTGAACTCAGATGCTTTTGGGTCTGAACTTGGGTGATGGAAAAGGAGTTTGACTTAGCGATAACATAAGAATATTGTCCTTGATCACATGTCAAAATAATGATCAGATCACATTCTTCCAACTCTTACATGAACTTGCCATTAAAAATGCAAAAGAAGTCATGAAGACATGACACTGAGAGGGTGCAGTAGAAAAATGATGCTAAACATTAGCCCACAATCCCTGCCTCTGTCTACTGACCCCACAGTCTCAATGGAAGATTTTACCACTTCTTTCTTTAGAGTTCTGTTTGGATAGGATCTTAGACTCAAGGAACCAAACTTACCAAATGTCATGTACATTATATTGGCACTACGACAAAGGGCGTGGAAACAGAGATCTCCCACTCGACAGGAGATGCCATGCAGTTATGCTTCATCCATGACATGAACCATGTATGTCAGAGCCCCGGGAGTTTCACTTTTACTGCCATTAGCCCTGTGCGCTTGCACAGATTCCCTCTTCACCTTTTTGAAAAAATTTTCCTCTTTTACATTATATGTCTTTTCTCTGACTCAAAGTTCAGTTTAAAAGTAGTTTCTTCTTGCCCTAGCTGGTTTGGCTCAATGGATGGAGCGTCAGCCAGTGGACTGAGGGGTCCCGGGTTTGATTCCGTTCAAGGGCACATGCCCAGGTTGTGGGCTCGATTCCCAGCGGGGCGCGTGCAGAAGGCAGCCAACCCATGATTCTCTCTTATCATTGATGTTTCTATCTCTCCCTTCCTCTCTGAAATCAATAATATATTTTTAAAAAAGTAGTTTCTCCTTTCTGATTATTTATTGTGTGTCCATCTGCTCCTGAACCCTCTTTTTACTTCTTGACTTCAATACCCTTTAATGTCTCTATTGTCATCTTTCAAAGTTGAATTTTCTGTTCAAAAATCTGATTGGCCAGCCATTAGTTCTATGCTATGCCCAGTCACAGGTGCTATCCTGCAGGTGGGAATTCGCTGTCTTTGAGCGAGATATGCAAACCTGCTCCAGACAGCTGTGCCAAGGTGCATACAGGATCACTTCGTATCAAACATGGTCGGTCCCCTGGGCTGCCTCTGACAGCACTTTCGTTAGAAGATGTTGGCCTAGTGAATATTTTTACTGTCTAATATGTTCACATATCTGCTCTATGACTAGGTTCCCTTGGAGCTTTTAAATCTCAGACTTGTCCACAATGAGTCTCCAGCAATTCCTCAATTATAGTTCAGATTGTCCTGCCTGATACTGGGTCCTGCTGGGGTTTCTCAGTGACTCTCAGTATTTGCCTGTGTCTCCAATCCTGGGGTAACAGTTTGCTCTGTGTCCTCTCTTCTCTTCTAATCCAAAATGAGTTGTTGATCTTTCAGTTTGTTCAGCTTTTAACTTGTTAGGATGGCAACTTCCGAGCTCCTTACATGTAGAACTGAAAACGGGAAGTTGGCTTCACATATTCTTATAAAAGCATATTTTCATGCATCAGCAAAGTTCAGTTTTCTGTTCAGAAACACCTTTCTGACTTCCCCTGGTGGTTGACAGGCAGATGTGCCATCCAGATCTCATTTCCAGGAAGAACACACTGCCCAGCTGTGGGGAATATGGGCAGCATATAGACTGGCTCTCAGCTCCTACAGGGTGCGCCTCCTCTGCAGAAATGGTCCACTCACAGTTCTCATTCATTGGCTGAGTAAGGCAGGGATAAAAAGGCCTGTGATTTTCTTTTTTTAAAAAAAAAATCTTCTAAAAATATATATATTTTTATTGATTTCAGAGAGAGAGGGAGAGGGAGATAGAAACACAATGATGACAGAGAATCATTGATCGGCTGCCACCTGCATGCCCCACACACAACCCATGCATGTGTCCTGACCGGGAATTGAACTTCCTAGTTCATAGGTCGATGCTCAACCACTGAGCCATGCCTGCTGGGGGAAAAAGGCATGTGATTTTCTATCTCCAGGAACATTTTGATGAGCAGTACTCACTTAAGAGGTTCCCAATGGGTTTGCTGAGGCTTTGTCTAGCCTGCTTCACAATTTGACTCCTTCTTAGGCCCATGTCTACTTCTTTCTCCTTCATTTCAGAGGTGATATTAATGAATAAACAACTAGAACCCCAAACTCTATCTCAGTATCTGCTTAGTGTCTCACAGAACCTATCAAACCTATCAAAACTATAACTACTATCACTTTGATTCCTCCTCATCTGTTATTTCCTTTTTCATAGCACTTAACACAATGTTATGTATCTATTTGTTTGGTTATTTATTGCTCTCTGTGGGCAAGGGCTCATCCCTGTTGTTCACTGCTGTATTCCAAGCACATGAAATTCTGCCTGGCACATAAAGGGTGTCCATAACATGTGAGAACTAAAGGAGTGGATGCTTATGTGGGCTGACCTAGGCACCTAATCTCATTGTAATATTTTCCTTCAAGAAAATTGATATTAATATATGATGATATATATTGAATTAATATATGTTGCTGAAATTCAATACATTTTTAAGTTAAATATGGCCAGGATATAGTGGCCATCTTTAAAACTGAACTGTGTTAAGCATTCAAAACATTTCTACCTATTAGAAACTTATTATATGTTTCAAAAAAGTGAGATGTTCTTTTCTTTCATTCTGTGAAAAATAAGTTCATCAGACCTTTAGCCATTCGGTTCATCTTTGCATCATTAATTGTGATGGACTGTCTACTTACAAAGGCAATTATATTGTGTGACTTAGATTTTGATGGAAAAAGAGAAATTAACTGTAGGTTTATGCAACATAGAATTACATTTGAAAAAGAGCTCCAGCTTAAACAGCATTCAGACAGTCACATCACCATCAGCCTGGCCTCTTTTATATCACACTCTCAGTGGTTAATGCTGCTTTTTTTGTTAACTGCCTGCCCTAGTAGATGTGATAGCACTGAGTCATCCAGAGACTCTTGACTTTTAGTCACAATGGACTCATTTACATCTTATTAGCATAACAAATCATTCTGCATACATTTAGATGACTACTGAGGCATGGCAAGAGCAGCACTCTCATCAATTATTCTTGTATTGATAGTGGAGTCTGAAGTGTTCAAGTGATATTATTAAAATTCTTCTTAACATCAAAACCTGGAACATAACACAGCCACATAAACACCTATTTTTAAAAGTCTTAACACTATGTATTTTCTTATTTTCAAGATTTTAATTTATTGGGGGCATATAGTTTCTTATAACTCATTATTCCTCTTGTCAATACATTCATTTTCACTTTCTCTGTTCATATATTTTTTTCATTTGTCAGCTTCTCTTTACTTTTTCCATTTGCTTTCTTTTCTCTCTTAGTTTTTCTGCCTGTAGCTACCTTCACTTTTCTCTGTATCCCTTCCTCTGTCTTATTCTTTATTTCTACTTCCCAGATATGGGAAGTAAAAGAAACAGACATAGGTATCATGGTAGTATCCAAATCATAGGTATAAGTGTGTAGTTTGAAAGGAATATTCAATATAATATAAATTTTGTATTTAAAAATTAAAAACAACATTTTAGCTCTTTTATAATATCAGGTTCTGAAAATAATGTAGGAAAACAACTGGTGAGAGGTAAACAAAAAGATATATCTTTATTATTCATCAAGGTCATAGCCCACTAAAAGAATATGAAGATTATATTCTTATAAAAAAAAAAACTGGAGTTTGAAAAAGCAGAGAAATAATGTTATGTGTCCAGATGAAAAATCTTAAGTTCATGTTACACAGGATGAACTGGTAGAAGGAAGGGTAAGATTTTTATTCTATAGAAGAAAATAATGGTGATTAGAGAGTAATTTCCAAATATTTGAACAAATGTCATGTGAAAGTTGGAATATATTTGCTTGGGATCTTCAGAGCCATATCACCCTTATCGTATGAGTGGCATTTATAGAAACAACTATTTTTCTTGACTTTAAAAGTATTAAGACTTCGACTTTTCCAAGACTCTATTCTATGAGGGTCAATAAAAAAACCTCTAGCTTAGCTGGTGTGGCTCAATGGTTGATCATCAACCTATGAACCAAGAGGTCATGGTTCAATTCCTGGGCAGGGCACATGCCCAGGTTATGGACCTGATCCCCAGTAGGGGGCATGCAGGAAACAACCAATGATTCTCTCTCATCATTGATGTTTCTATCTCTCTCCCTCTCCCTTCCTATTTCTGAAATCAATAAAAACATTTTTTTAAAGAACACTCCAGAAGAGAGTTGGTGTAAGGTTGAGCATTGGCATAGTCATTTAAAAGCCCTGAAATTGTCCTAGCTGGTTTGGCTCAGTGGATTAGAGCATCAGCCTGTGGACTGAAGGGTGCTGGGTTCAATTCCATCCAGGGCACATGCCTGGATTGTGGGCTCAATCCCCAGTAGGGGTTGTGTAGAAGGCAGCTGATCAATGATAATGTATTATAGAATTGTAAACTTGAAGCCTATATAATTTTGTTAACCAATGTCACTCCAATAAATTCAGTAATAATAATTTTTAAAAGCCCTGAGCTATGAATCAATAAATGAAAGATTCTAGCACATGAAACTTGTTTTCAGGTCTCTTAAGGCTTCTTCACAGACCTCAGCAACCAACTGTCTTCCATCTGTTCAGCACAGAGAACCCAACAATTTGGGCTTGAAATGAAGCTAAAGAGATTAATGTTAAATATGAGAATTTTCTGACAGTGATGTTTATTAAGTATGGAATGTGTAACCAATGAAATGATAATCTCTTCATTGGAGGTCTTCACATAGAAGTAATTTTCTCCTCTTTCTGGGATGGTTTGAATTTTCTTGCAAGTATGAAATGGACAGAATTACTTATTCCAAACAGAATTCTTTTACTATGTACCAACACTTCATTTATCTGGCTTCATTCAGGAATGACTTGCTATATAAAGCACCAAGTAAATAGTTTATTTTCAATGCCAATGTAAACACTTTTACTATAAATCTTTCCAAAGTTTATTTTACAAATTACTTAGAAACATTATGTTGAATTTATTTTAAATTACATTTTAGACTTTCATTAGACAAGACTATAATTAAGATCTTAGTGTGTTAAATATATTAATCTCAGAGAATTTTAAACTTTCTTTTCTACTACATTAAGTCATACATTAAAACTAAGTTACATTAATATTTAGCCTCAAAATTTCTTTTTTCCCTTTTTCCATATTGCTCTCCCTAGCCACTGGGAATTTGTCTTCATTTTGAAGTTTCCACTTCCATTATTTTTTAATTTACTTTTTTTCTGGAAAATCTGAAAAGTCTGATTTTTTAATTGTCTCTAAAAGTAAAAGTAAATAAGAATCAAATGAAGATATGAGACTATTGTTAAAGAATAAAGTGTAGGATCATTGCCTGGCTAAGAAACATTTTTTGCTTTCCTCTGTGTTTTTCACTAGGCATTTGGACATTCCGGCATCACTGTCATTTGGATGAATGTTGATGCATTAGATTTCTATTGCTATTTAACAGACTACCTCAAAATTTAATAGCTTAAACAACCCACGTTTACTAGTAATATCGCACAGTCTGTGGGTCATGAATATGGGCCCATGTTATGCTTCACAGTCTTTTACAAGGCTGTCATCAAGGTCTGAGGTCTCATTGGAAGGCTCTACTGAAGAAGAAACCACTTCCAAGTTCACTCATGCACTGCTGACAGAACTCAGTTTCTCATGGCTGTTGGCAGAAGGACCAGTTTCTTATTGGCTATTCCTTGACACATGGGCCTCTTCGTTATAGCTCCTGCTTATTAGAGACAGAGAGAGCCTGCTAACAAAACGGAAGGCCTGACTTTTGCTACCTTGTCAAGGAGTGATATCCATCATGTGTACCATATTCTGTTTATTAGAAGAAAATCACTAGATCCAGCCCATAACTGAAAGGAGATTACAAAGGGGCATGAATACCAGGGAAAGGGGGTCATTGGGAGCCATGTGAGAAGCTGCGCATGACAGCTGCAATACCTGATAGTTCAGTCAGGCAAGTGTAAAAAGCCACTTGTATGCATCTAGCTGTGTGTTTCCCCCCCATTGGATAAGGGTGTTATCAGCCTTATTTATGTGATGTAATAAAATATGTGAGATCCAACTTATGATAAATGACTGTCAAATAAAATTTTAAACTGAAAAAGACTAAACATCTATTCAATCAGTGAGAACAACAATACTTTGGAGTTCAGGGGAATTAGAGTGTGTGCAGTTTAGATTAGAACACAAGACCTAAGATTCAGTCTTTTGCCAAATTAAGGATGTCAGTAGGCTTGTCCTGGGGACTGAGCTGCTTAAAAAGGATGAATAGAAAAAGTTTTGAGAAAAGAGCAGCAAGATAGTGAACAATGGTGGGCATTATCTAAGGTTAACAGGCAGCAAATTTATTCTTAACTTTGGTCCCCACTTCTTAGTTAAAAAATAACCTTGCACATGCTACTGAAAGTACGTAGCCTCAGAAATGACAGCAAGTAAAACTGAATTCATTCCTAGAAGTGTGGTTCAGATGATGGGATAAGATTCACTTCAGATCTGAGAGCCATTGTATACCAGTGTGAGGTATGCTAAAAAGTCCTTGCTTTGGTTAGGGTTAAGATTTCTCCATGCATCAGGCCTACATTGACTCACATTGGAAAGTGGTTGAATAGATGGGCTAAATCAGATCAATATCTTCAGTGTGAGCAGGTATCCATATTAAAAATCACATAACTAGAATGAACTTTTAGAACCCAACAGAGTTCAATGGAGATTCAAAATATGTAATGGATATAAGTGCAAGTTCAAGTGGAAATAAACTATTTTCATTTCAGAAGTGACAGATGTATCTGGAATAGAAAGATACACTATAAGATTTGATCATATATAGGAGCCATCTATCTCACATTTTAGTTTCAATTTTAATTTCAGGGAAAAACATAACTGATTCTCAAAGGAGTTGGGAGGCAATTATGGCATAACTCACAGAGAGTATCTACATTGTTGCCTCAGTAGTTAAATGATGTAGCCAGCTAGTGGGAGAAAAGGAAAGACAAAATAAGGTCTCTTCAGAATAAATCCATACCCCATTTTTTTTCATATTATGACTGTGACAATGACACTAATGATTTTGGGTAAATATTGTTCATAAACTATTTCCCAATACCACTGTCAAATATGTGATTTTTTATGTTGTCATACAGTGCATATTCAATAGAGTATAATGCCAAAATATTAAATAACCAGCTTACCTGCAGGTATTTATTCATTTGATTTCCCCCCCTTTATTTATCCTTACCCGAGGATATTTTTAATTGATTTTTAAAGAGAGTGGAAAGGAGGGATGGAGGAGGAAAGAAACAGAGAGAGAAACGTGGATGTGAGACACATTGTTTGGTTGCCTCCTGCATGCGCCCCAACTGGGGCTGGGGTTGGATCTTGCAACCCAGGTCTGTGCCCTGAATCAAACCCACAACCCTTTAGTGTGCTGGCCAATATTCTTATCACTGAGCCACATCAGCCAGGGATCATTTGATATTTTTTTATTTCCAACTAGTCAACCGAGGATGTGAAAGAGAGGCTAACACAACTGGTGAAATTAGAAACATATAACAATGCTAAAAGTGACATTCTGGCTCAGGCTTTGTAATCAGCATTAATTGTAAGGTGTATTCACAATGATATCCAGAGAATTTCCATGACTGTTCCCACCTTCCCTTGTCTTCTCCCTTTACAAATACTATCAGCCTTCTTAGAATAGCGATCAACAATCTAACTCATTGTATTCCAGCTTCTGTCTCTATCACCAACAGAAAAATTATCACAAAAGTCACTGAAGGCCTCCCTTCACCTATACGCAGGGGCTGTTTTTCTTCTATGTAATCTGGCTTATTTTCTTGATAATAGCTGGCCCTGCAGATTTCTTTCCTCTTAGTTTTGAAAAACAAACAAACCTTACTCATTCTGACTGTCCTCTCAGAGACTTTACAGAGGCCCGGTGCACAAAAATTTGTGCACTCAGGGGGAAGTGGGAGGGTGGGGTGGGGGGGCGCTCCCTCAGCCTGGCCTGTGCCCTCTTGCAGTCTGGGATCCCTCGGGGGATGACCACCTGCTGGTTTAGACCTGCTCCCCAGGGGATAGGGCCTAAGCTGGCAGTCAGACATTCCTCTGGCAGCCTGGGAGCCCTCAGGGGATGCCCACTTGCCAGCGGGGAGCAGGCCTAAGCTGCAGTCGGACATCCTTAGCACTGCTGAGGAGGCAGGAGAGGCTCTCACCACCACCGCTGTACTGGCAGCCATCAGCCTGGCTTTGACTGAGCGCACTGACCACCAGGGGGCAGCTCCTGCATTGAGTGTCTGCCCTCTAGTGGTCAGTGTGTGTCATAGTGACCAGTCATTCCCAGTCATTCTGCTGTTAGGGTCAATTTGAATATTACCCTTTTATTATATAGGAAGGATTACTTAGTGGGTATAGTTCGTAAGTGTAGTTTGTATTTCAGGTCTCCCTTTTCATTTTACATGCTCTCTCTAGGAAGTCTCATCCACCATCATAGAATAAACCATTGCCTTTATAGCTATTAATCCAGTTTCTGTATCTCTCCCTCTAATCTCTTCCTGAGCTTCAGATCAGTTTTTTCATTAGCCCACTGAGCAACTTTCTCTGGAGTCCCACAGATATGGCAGGCTCAGCTTGTCTAAAGGTAAACTTCCTTTATCTTTAACTATATGTACATTTCCCCCTGCATTTCCTATCTAAAATGAAATCATTACCACTCAGCCAGTTTCCTTAACCACCTTTCTCATGACTGCCAGCCAAGAAAGACTGCTTACACCCTAGATGTCCTGGGTCAGTATCCTCTGCTTAATTCTCTCTCTTACCTTTACTAAAATGCTTCTCATCTCTCTGATGGCATCAAAGTCACTTCCTAATTGCTTATCCTTTTCATCCAATCTCTTCCTGCTTCATATCTTTCTCTTCCTTTTTTTGCCAGAAAAAAAATCTTTTAAAATGTACACATTATGTATATGCCATATGCTGCAAAAAGTCTACTTTATTATCTATAGAATAAATTCAAGGTCCTTAGATTATATAAAACTCTTCACATTCTTGTACCAAGTATCTTTTCAGATTTGTCCTCTGGCAATGTTCTGCAAGTACATTTTTCTCTGACTGCATAGATCTCCCTTACTTCCTAAATATATCATGCAGTGTGTCTTCATGCATTTCTAAATGTTCTTCCTTATGAATCTTCTTTCATCTACTTAATCCTGCCAAACTCACATAATCCTAAAGTTCTATGCAAAAATACCACCTCTTCCCCAGCTTGAAAGTTACAATTAGTCATTACAATGCATTCTTGCTGTGTGCACTTGGTACATACTTTTATCTAACAATACGTATTACATTGTGTAAATTAATATTCTCTAATGTCTTTTCCATCTACCAGATCATGGCCTATTAATGGACAGCGATCTTTCTATGTCTGCAACACTGTACTTGGGTATTAAACAAATAAATGTGCTTTTATAAATAAAAGGCACTAATTTTTATAAGTAATGGCTACATTTTTCAATGATTTCCCTTTTTATTATTAAAAGCCAAGCTACCTTATAATATAGTATTCAAACTAATCTTCATATCACTTTATAAAGTACTATTTTGGGGTCCCAATAATCTGTATTTTAATTATTATGTATTCAAGGCTGAAATTGTAGTTTGTGATGTATAAATGTTGGCAAAAAAACACTTCTTATGTATTTGTACATACCTATTATGCATCAGGATACGTGTTTGTATCCCATAAATCAAGAGTAGATGCCTACAAATTTGTAGTGTAGCTCCTCTATGGGCTTCCATAGGGGGAAGAACAAATTTGTTATATAAGCACCTTTTCTGAACTCTATAGCCAAATATAAGTCTTCTTGGTTATGTTTCTAGATGTTCTGTTGTCCTCAATGTTCCTTCAACATATTTTCTATGGGAATAAAAGGCTAAAATAGTCTTTGAGACTGCAGATATGTTTGTATAAGAAAAGAAATATCCACACCTGCAATTATATCAACATTAAAACTTTTCAATAAAAATAAATAAATAATAGCGAAATAATAGACGCAAAAAAGAAAAAAAATGGAAAAAAGAAATAAATTTTCCCTCCATCGAGGGAAAGCTTTGAGGGTTTTAGCTTTCTTCTGCTGTGAATGCTGGGCTGCATGCATTCCAGCAGCTCTGTATGAGGAGTGACAATGAAGCACAGCTTGTTTTGCTGTATTGTCTTAACTCAAAGCTTTTAATTGATGATGCAGAGTGACTAAGGACTGTTGTTTATTTTTTGTTGTCATTACAAAGCAAACCATGGTGGAAAAGCATGCGTGTATTAAATACAATCAGCATAAGTGTCACTCTAGAACATTTATACCTGGTTTTGCAAGGTCTGCGTCAATGGCTCATCTACTTCGCAAATGATTCCCAGCCTTTCCCATGAGATAAGCTATCTGGAAAAAAAATACTTCTGCTCTGTCATATACAGATGCTGAAAATGAAATTGTTTAAGCTCCTAAAAGATCAAAATCTTATATTACTTCTACACCAAGAAAGTCTTGCTAATGTTAGTGAACCAAAATTTGGAACTAAGCCAGCAACCATCTTTAATTTACAAAAGAATATATTTCATAATTAGGTGACTATTAAAACTTTCTATATGAATGTGTATGTGCATATGTATGAATTTTTAGGACTAGAATGATGTGTATTATGTGATCTTATATGATGGGTGTAGACACTCTTTATTAAGCAGTTCATTTATTCAGCATGCATTATTTGTTAATTCAAAATAGTTACTGATGGCCTTCTATATGCCTGTGATATTAAGGATAGACATTAGGGATATTCAAGTGAACAAGACTGAATTTCTGCCCTGGTAGAGCTTTCAGTCAAAAAGAAGATGAAGAAAAACAAATAGAGAAAACAGTAGAGTATAAAAAGGGCTCAGATATTGAAAAGAATATAATGCTATAGAACCACAAAACAGGGCACCTAATACTTAGATAAATAAAGAGAGACTTCCTGGAAAAAAGAGATGTCTAAGGTGAGATCTAGAGAATGGCAAGAAGTTGCAATGCAGAGAGAAGCTCATGAGTTTAAAATATTTGAGCTGACAGATAGCAAGGTGGACAACTGCTTGAAACTAAGTTTAGCTACATCAAAAACAAACAGCAGGAGCTTCTGAGATGGTGATGCAAAGTGGGTGATGTTTGCAAGTTCAGACCCAGATGTTTTCTTTTTTGCTATGAGGTAACACAACGGGACCACAGAAAGATAGAAGAGGGACAGTTTGCTGCCACTATTAGTAACCCCTTTAAGGACAATTTTTCCCCAGTAACCTTCTTTGACAGAGCAACAGGATAAGGAGGCTAGGAATGAGGCAGTGGCAGAAGCCAGAACACAGAAGCTTGCCTTATTCTGATTAGTTGGTACAAACTGCAGTTTACAGGGTGAGGAGGAATATGGTTAGCTGCCCTCCCAGCATCCAATTCCTTTTTCCTCCTGCTTTACAAATACCACTAATGTTCAGTGTCATCCGTCACCACACAGCCTATGGACACCACAGGAAGGCAACTCTATTCCTGTAACAGTAATGAACTCAAGAGCACTAATAATTATATCATCTTTTTGCCGGGGATCAATTCAGGAATGGGTTTCTGATCTAATTTTAGCTAATATAATATGAAAAGAAGATATTTGCTCTTGTGGGTAAACACTCATAACTAATCCTTGCTTTGATATGAATGATTTCATGTCTGATTAGCTGCAGACAACCCATTACAAGCCTGTGAATGATGCTGTCACATGGTGTGTAAGGGGCATAGTGTGGATTGCACCATCCAATACATTAGCCACTTGCTATATGTGGTTATTAAAACTCAGTTTCTAAATTACAGTAGTACTTTTCAAGTGCTCAATAACCACATGTGGCTACCACTGTGTTGTGCTGATATAGAACATTTCTATTACTGCAGAAAGTTCCGTTGAATAGTGTTGGTCAAGAATCACATACACACACACACACACACACACACACACACACACACACACAATAGCACTGAAAACATTAGATTAAATCAACCTTGAAGTCTGCCCTATCTCTGGACTTCCAGACATGTGAAGGAATAAATGCCATTGTTGTTTAAGCCAGTTAGAGCACAGTATTCAATTCCTCCCAGCTGGAAGCATCCTAGCTAATTAAAGAGGTAAGCTGTTTAAATATTAAACATTAAGATATTTTGTGCACCAAATAAAAACTGTGATTCCATTAGATGACAGCTTCTGTCATTTTTTGTCTGGCTCTTTAATAATTACTAATATTTTTGGTAAATTAGTAAAGGAATGATTAAATAGATTACAAAGTACCTTTCATTTAATATTGCATGTTTTTCTCACAAACACATCTTTTCAGTTTATTGTTTTTGTGAGATTAATTTATTTGGGTAGTTTAAAAATAAAATGCAACAGTCTTCAAGTTTTGTGTTAATCAGAATCCTACTGAGGCAACCAAGAAAGGATTCTGTGATTTTACAAGACAAAAGATGGCTTCTCTTCAAAGCTGTGTAGCCTCATATGGTTTAACATCAGATATAACTGTCAACCCTCTGGCCCACCATCCCTTCCGATTTGTCATATTTAGGTGCTGGGTGGGATTCATTAAAGGGCAATGTAACAATAGGGGACAATTATATTTTATCATGAAGCAATCACTTTCCTCAGGAAAGCTTAGGCACCCATCTGGGGTTTGTGCCCTAGGGGGTCGTGTTCTTTTGATAAGTTCACCTATTGAACTGTCATGTTCCACTGCTCAATTAATTTAGCCCAGTAGATGGTTCAATAAAAATGTTCCCTCTATTCAGGCAATTTGATGACTCTTTCTCCTCTTTCAGACCAAACACAATGAAGCCTTGGCCACAGTTCCTGCTGCTGCACACAAAAGGACTCAGAGCCCTGGCTGCCCCAGGATGTGGCTCTGTGCTCCAGCGCAGATGAAGAGGGAGTGTCCCTGATCCTTCTTCATCCCTCTCAGAAACAGCCAGGCAGCTTTTTCTGCAGTCAGGACACTCAGGTTAAACAAACATCTGAAATGCCAGATTGAGATCTTAGCCTTGTACCTGACCACTACAACTCAAAAATATACTCTTGTATTTGAGATAAGAAAGTGATCTTATCTGCTTTACAAAGTGTCCAAAATTTTCTTGTTTATTTTTCTACTAAAAGGTGTCTTTGAATGTTAACAACTGTAAGCTGCTACTGCATTAGAGAACTACCACTTTTTAAACAGTCCTTTAAAAATTACATTAAATATGATGAATTAAAATTTAAAAGGATACATAGAATACAAAGTAAAAGCCCTCCCCCAACCACACACACACACCCCTCACCACCATTTAATTTCACTGTTTCTCACTAGATAACCATTATGAAGTAGGGTAAATTTGCTTCCAGATATGTTTCTATATGTTCAAACACACATGCATATGCACACACAGAATGTTGTGTGTCCATTTTACATAAATGGAAACCTACTATATGTGTTGTTTGACAAGTAGCTTTATTATACTTTTAAAAATATCTCAGAGATAATTCAATATTAGACATACCATACTATTTCACGAAGGAAGAATAGCTTCATAGTAGTCCATATAGAATTATGTAGAATGCTATTACATAGTAGTCCATAGAATTCTATTATGTAGAATAACATAGAATATATAATTTCAATTACTAAAACATATCTTTAAAGTTTCTTTATCTAAAAAGCTTCTTATATGTAATTTATTATTTCCAATCTTATATTTAGGTCTCTGATCCAGTTTGAATTAATTTTTGTGCATGGGGACAAACTGTAGTCTAGTTTCATTCTTTTGCATGTGACTTTCCAATTTTCCCAGCACAACTTATTGAAAAGACTTTCTTTTCTCCATTGTGTGTTTTCTGCATCTTTGTCAAAAATAATTTTCTTTTATGTTTACATAAAAGCAAACATAGGTGCTAAACTCATGGATCTTGGTCTTAGAGAAGATTTTATGAATTTGACCCCAAAGGCAAGGGGAGTAAAGACAAAAATCAATGAATGGGACTATAGCAAACGAAAAAGCCTCTCTGCAGCAAAAGAAACTGCAAACAAGACAAAAAAGTAACCAACCAATTGGGGGTTGATATTTGCAAACAACAGGTCTGACAAGGGCTTAATATCCAAACTATATAAAGAACTCACACAACTCAACGCCAAACAAACAAACAATCTAATTAAAAAAAAGACAAAAATCAATGAATGGGACTATAGCAAATGAAAAAGCCTCTCTGCAGCAAAAGAAACTGCCAAAGAGACAAAAAAGTAACCAACCAATTGGGGGTTAATATTTGCAAACAACAGGTCTGACAAGGGGTTAATAGCCAAACTATATAAAGAACTCACACAACTCAACACCAAACAAACAAACAATATAATTAAAAAATGGACAGAGGACCTGAACAGACAGAGAAAACATATGAATGGCCTACAAATATTTGAAAAGATGCTCAGCTTCACTAGGTATTAAGGAAATGAAAATAAAAACTACAGTGAAATGCCACCTCACACCTGTCAGAATGGCTTCTATCAACAAGTAATAACACGTGTTGGAGAGGTTGTGGAGAAAAAGGAACCCATTCACTGCTGGTGGGAATGTAGATCAGTACAGACACTATGGAAAACCTGACAGTTCCTCAAAAAATTAATAATAGTGTTACCATATGACCCAGCAATTCCTCTTCTGGGTATCTACCTGAAAAACTTGAAAACATTTATTCACAAAGATATATGCACCCCTATATTCATTGCAGCATTATTCACGGCGGCCAAGACAACGTGCCCTTCAATAAAGGACTGGATAAGGAAGATGTGGTACATATATACAATGGAATACTATTCAGCCATAAGTAAAGATTAAATGCTGCCATTTGAGACAACATGAATGGACCTTGAGAATATTATGCTAAGCTAAATAAGTCAGTGAGACAAAGCTAAGAACCATATGATTTCACTCACATGTGGAATATAAAACTGAAAATCATAGACACAGACAATAGTATTGTGGCTACCAGAGGGGAAAAGGTTTGGGGGAGTACAGGGTAAAGAAAGCCAAATATTTGGTGATGGAAAATGATTTGACTTTGGGAGGTGGGCACACAATACAATACACAGATCATGTATCATAGAAATGTACACTTGAAACCTATATAATCTTATTAACTAACTAGAGGCCTGGTACATAAAAATTTGTGCATTGGGGGTCCCCTCAGCCTGGCCTGCCCCCTCTCACAGCAAGGAGCCCTCACGGGATGTCCTACTGACAGCCATAGTTTGGCCTCCCTCTGCTGGAGGCGGCCTGAATGATCAGGGGAAGGCACCGCCCCCATCACCCTGCTGATGCTGCCACTGCTGGCTGCCACAGCTGGGAGGCCTGAGCTTAGGGCCTCACAGCTGCCTGAGCCCCGGGCCTCAGAGCTGCCAGGGCTCATGGCTGCCTGAGCCCCAGGCTCACAGCCGCTGTGGCTTTGTCCATATGGATGTCATCTGGATGGTCATCCGGAAGACGTCCAATCTAATTAGCATATTACCCCTTTATTAGTATAGATGTTGCTCCCAATAAATTTAATTACAAATAATTATGTAAATAAAAATTTCTTAACTTCTGTATTAGTGATAGCAATAGAGATTATTTTAAGTTTTGCTCAACATTACAAACAATACTGTGAAGAACATCTGTGAGCATGGGCACAGGCACATATGTGTGATTTCTAGCTCTTTAAAGGGAGTGGAGTTTCTGCAGTCAAAAGAGATTACATATAAAACATTTTAATAAAGACAAGTTTATAGGTAAAAATTGATCTAAGTGCTCATTTTCCATACCTGAACAACTCTTTATACTATCAAATTCTAAGTTTTCCCTTTGCAAATTTGATGGTCAAGAAATAAATTTATAGATAACTGATTACTGGTGAGGTTAAGTATATATACTTATATATTTTTTGTAGTTTTAAAATTATTCTTCTAGGAATTGCATATTTACATATTTCCCCATTCTCCTATTAGGTTGGTTATTTTTCTTATTGATTTATGAGATTTATGCTATATTCCAAGCCTTTATTTTATTTGTGAAGATATTTATTCATATCTGTTTCCTTCTCTCTCTCCCTCTCTCATGGATATGTCATAATTTCTAGTTATAATTATTAAACAACTTTTGTAGGCATCTCTTTTCAACTTTAATATTAGGGCTTATGGAGTATTTATTTAGATTAGGTAAACATTTACCATCCAAATAATTAGCTCCTAGTCTATATGTTCTTCTATTAAATTCATGCTCATCGATGTATATATTTATATATACATGTATGCATATACTTAATTTAACTTTATATATTTGAACTTTGCATAAATAAGAGACTGGCATTAAATAAATAAAATATTTTATAAACTTTTGTCTAAATGGATATTGTTTTCCTAGGTTTGTCTTTTCCCACTGATTTTAAATTAAAAACTATCTACACATCTACATCATACTAAATTCCTATATGTATACATTGGAATGTTTCTAAATCCTCATTTTAGTTCATAGATTTATGTATTTCCTTACAAATATGTTTTCAATTTAATTATCCTAGCCTTACATTATAATTGCAGCTGTCCTTCAAATTCTGGTAACATAAGTTATCTTTCATTATTTTTTCCCATTAGTTCTTTACAATTATAAGAAAATTCATTTCAAGGCAAATTTTAGAATTAATAATTTCCAAAAATATTTTGTTGTTTCTGTGGGATTTATAGAATAATTTGGAGGATATTAATGCCATCAAAACACTGACTGTTCTCATCCAGAACTGTGTTATGACTCCATTTATTCTGATTATCTTTTATGTTCTTCAATAAATTTTTATAGGTTTCCACATATTAGTTTTGCATGTTTATTTCTTAAAATTTATTTCTGGATAATTTACTGCAAAGGCTCTTGGGGATTCCTCTTTATGGGTGTGATACTGGCAGAAAGCATCATACATTTTCACCTTCATATAGGAAGCAGATGGAATTAGCAGACTGCTAATCTTTTATACTGCTTTAAGCATATCCCAGTGTATATCCATTGCTAAGATTGACTCTAGTTTTTAAAACTACTTAGAATTAAAAATAATGTTTTGTATATACCAGAGTAAATTTCAGACTTAGAACACTGGTCCACAGGTCCATAGGAGATTAAGATAGGTCTATTACTACTGTGTGTGTGTGTGTGTGTGTGAGAGAGAGAGAGAGAGAGAGAGTTCAGTTAGACATAGGATAAGCTATCTATTCCTGAGAGGATAACAAGATGCACATACAGCAATATAGAGACATTACAATCATAGTGATAAATGGAGAAAGTAAGAAAGAGAATAAACAGGAGTGATACCAGCAAATTGGTGAAATAGGAGGTTCCCCACTCATAACACTTTCAGCAACAATAATTAGGAAGCCATCCACAGACAAAATTGCCTTGTGGGAAATTTGGGATCCAAGTTGGAGACTGTGAAACCTGCATGGAGCCCCAAACCAAGGATACTTACGCCCAGGTAGTCCTGGCTACAGACTTGGAAACAACCAGATTTTTTTCCTATCTCAATATAGTCACTTCTACTTTTCTGGCAGAATTCTAGCTTCTTTAAAAGTAGAAATGTGGACCAGTGTTCTAAGCCTGGAATATTCTACAATTTTTAAAAATTGTTTTAAAATGAAAGAGAATATATGAATTTAGTCTTATCCCAGAATCCAGGATATATGGTCATCATTTATTGTTATACCCTTTAACATCCCAGGAAACAATTAGATCCATCCTGAAATTTGGATGCACAGCCAGTTAATTCATATAGATAGATGCTTTATTATTCATATACTACATTCCTATAGCTTATCTAATAAACAATCTACCAATAATTAACAAATTAATGCAAGTAAAATTCTTGGAACATTGCCTATCATACTGATAAAGACTCAATAACAGCTATTATTATTTATTAATAGCAGGATGACTTATATAGCTTTAAAGACCTTCTATTGCTATACTATTATAAAAATAGGATAAAAAATTAAGAAACTCCCAATGTCTCAAAATAAAAGTTGAATAGTCATGTAAGAAAAGTAACAGCTCATTTGAAAAAAATAAAAATGTTTTCAAGCCTTCCAATGTTCCTTTTTTTCCCCTCCACATTCCAACAAAATTTCTTACCATGTAGGGAAGCTTAGAGGATTGTGAATCTTTAAGAACCAATGTGAGTGGGGAAAACTTATGTTTATAATTTCAGTCTGTGAACCTCAATAGCTATAATTTTAAAATTACACCAATGTTTACTTCTCTGGAATACAAGGAACAGTCCTTCCACAGGACTGCTTTTATAAACAGTGTTGCTTGTAGGTAGTGGGATAAATTATGGCCTAAAATTCTAAGGAGCAGTCCCCATGAATATGAACTGTTCGTGCATGAAGACAGAATTTGGCTCAATTCCCAACACAATTGATGACAGAAGTTCACAGAGGCTAATCCTTTCCTATTTTTAAACATATGTATATATTGGTGTTTAATTTTGGCAACCACTCTTCATAGGTATGTTATTTGGATAATAAATCCTTTTTTTTTACTCAGTTTTTTGTAGGCACATAATTTTACCCACCATGTTGATAGTACTAACAAAAAGAAGTGATTAAAATAGTATATATAAATTCATTTCATAGTTTTTGTAGATCATAAGTTATTTTATTTAGTTATAAATCAGTGCTAGAGCTTTCAATGAATTGAATATATTCTTTCTTCATTGAAATAAATATGCATATAAAATTATCACTAATTTTTTAATAGATCGCATGGCAATTGAAAATTTTATGTAAAGTCTTTATTTTAAAAACAATTCCAGCAAATACATTTCTAATAGAGAAAGAACATTACTATCAACAATATTTGCAGGGGTTTTACTAGTATATTTCATTTAAAAATAAAAGGCCTTGAAACTGAAAAGAGATCTGGCAGCTTCTATAAAATAGGCTAATGTTATCTAAGTATGATTGCTTGGGGAAAATAACTTGTTTTCTGATGGTTTTGATTGCTCTAACAGATCTTCCAGGATAGGCTGACAACCAACACCCAGCAAAGACCTTAATATTAAAGCACACATGAGCAGGATAAAGTAGTGATGTTTTCATTGGGACTTTTTGCAAAATGCCAAAGTAATGCATGCAAACACACCCAAAGACTACATTTAAGAAGAGCTAAAGGGAATTTAGAGACCAAAGCCACAAGTTAGCAAAATCTTTTTAAAATATTCTTCCACCCCCTTGAAGCAAAGCATCTTAGTGTTATGTTAGGAGGACCTCCCTTAGTAAAGGAGGACCTCCCTTCTCCTCCCTCCCTCCCTCCCTCCCTTCCTTTCTTTCTTCCTTTCTTCCTTCCTTCCATTCTTCAATGTGCTCTCAGGAGAAAGTCACAAATAATTCACTTTGTTGTTGTCTTTCTTTAATGACATTTTTATGTTTGCCACATAAACACTCTGGAATACAAGGAATTCAGTATCACTTTGAATTATCTCCTTAGGGTAAGGGTACAAATTCCACAAACCACCACTTCCCAAGGGATCTAACTTATTAGTATACTAATGTTTATTGATCAACTTTTGATATCCATGAAGAAATTATAAATGCCCAGAAATGTGATTATAGCTTAATTCTGTGTGATATTACCAAAAATTTCATGTTTTATAAGGGCAAGACTATACTAAACAATTTTCTTCATTCAGAACAATTTTTCTTTTGTTCTGAAAAGAAAGAAAGAAAGAATTTATGGAAGTTGGTTGAGTCATACTCAGGTTCAAAATAGAAAATAGCCCTAGCTGGTTTGGCGCAGTGGATAGACTGTTGGCCTGTGGACTAAAGGGTCCTGGGTTCAATTATGGTCAAGGGCACATGCCCAGGTTGTGGGCTCGATCCCCACCAGGGGGCTTGGAGGAGGAAGTCAATCAATGATTCTCATCATTGATATTTCTATCTCTCTCTCCCCTCTCCCTTCCTCTCTGAAATCAATTAAAAAATTGATTTACAAAATATAGAAAATAAAAATTCTCCATTGTTTAACAAAAAAGCTGGAGATAATTTGTCAGCTCCTTTGTTCTTTATAGTGACTTTAGCAACAATTAACGTGGAACTGTCAATGAACCCGAGAAGTATATTTGATAAGTTTAATTTCGAATTGTTATTATGTATGTAATGATTTATACTTTTGAGATGCGCCTATAGTTTTAAGGAAATGACTTGGGTAGTCTAAGAGAAAATATGAAACACATTAGATTCAATGCCAAATAAACCCACATTACATTGTCCATTTCATTATTTCTCTTTGGCTGTACAGCGACAGGGAAGAAGAAATAACTCCCCTATGATGCAGGTGCTGCACATGTCAGCTGTACTTAGGAAAGTTCTTGTAGGGATTTCTACATATTTTGGATTTCTTAGTACATTGTTTTGTGTTTTTTCTTCACCATCATCATGATACAGATCAAAAGCAGTTAGCAAGTATCTTTCTTCCATGTATATTACTCTTCTTCAGCCTCCCTCCCTTCCCTAAATAACTGCCACTGCAGATCTGTGAGTGCGAAGGCAATGGAACAGGAATCCATTTCCCAGTATCTCACACATAAGCAATAACACTTGGACATGATTCAGATCAGACTTAAGCACAAAGCTCATACTAGCATGGAGGTTCATGCTATCTTTCCAGTTCTGCTACCCTGTGATAACAGAGACACCTGAAGATATCCCCAACAAGCCAGGACATCATAGCTAAGAATGAATAGAAAAGACCAACAAATGTCAAAAGTGGTTTCCTCAGAAGTGGTAACTTGAGATAAGTTCTGAAAAATAATGTGTTTTACAAATAATGTGAAGGGTTGAGATACACTTTGATTTCTTTGTGGACGGGCGTGAATTCAGTATCTCTGCTTTCTTCTGTACCGAGCCTAATATGATTGACCTCTTCTAACTGGTCAGTGAATAGTCATATGGGCCACTACTCATAAGAAGGTGCACAACCACCTGCCTGCACCTGCCAATGTACTGCTGGTGACCTATTAAAACAGAGAGAAGGCACGTTGCCCCCGCAATCTCTCTTACCAGACACTGGTGCAAGCAAATGTAGGCAGAAGTGCAGAAAAGAGAATCATGATAATAAAAAGAACACAAACAAAAAAAACTGATCAAACATCTCCCTCAAAAGTCTGCAAGGAAATCAGGACAGGATTCTCAAGTAAGTCTAATGAAGTTTAGCGTGCAATGTTTTATTTCTGTCACTAATGACTAAGTCACGCTTATTTAATTAAATAAGATAAAAGGAGGAAGGTTTATGTCTATTTCATTTTTAGGTTATTAATCATAACTCACCATACTTATTTTCAAAAGAAAATGTAGATTGAATACATTTCAAGAAATAGTCAAGTCATTGAATGCTTAATATATGTCTGACATTGAGTGACAGGTAATAAAAAATGAGTAAGACAACAGCATGTCATGCACAGAGCAGGGCCCATCAGGGGGTTGAGGAGCTCCCCCCTGTACTCACAGAGTAGGGCCGATAGGGGAGTTGGGGCACCGCCCCTTGTCACGCACAGAGCAGGGCAAATCAGGGGGTTGGGCGCCGCCCTCTATCACCCACAGAGCAGGGCCAATCAGGTGGTTGGGGCGTTGACACTCACAGCCACAGAGCAGGGCCGATCAGGTGGTTGGGGCGCCGACACTCACAGTCAGGGCAGGGCCGATGGGGAGGTAATGGCTCTACCCCATCACACACAGAGCAGGGCCCGTAGGGTGGGGGGAGTTGGGGTCCCACACCCTGTCACACACAGAGCCGCAGGGCCATCAGGGGGTTGGGGAGCTCCCCCCTACCAGGCACAGAGCAGGGCTGATCAGGGGGTTGGGGCGCCTTCCCCTGTCACGAACAGAGCAGGGCAGATAGAGAGGTTGTAACCCCGCCCCCTGTCACACACAGAGCCGCAGGCCATCAGGGGGTTTGGCTGCTGCCCCCTGTCCCACTGATCCCAGTGCCAGGAGGCCTCACGCCTCCACTGATCCCGGTGCTGGGAGGCATATTACCCTTTTACTATATAGGATAGGGGCCTGGTGCATGGGTGGGGCTGGCTGGTTTTCCCTGAAGGGTGTCCTGGATCAGGGTGGGGGTTTGCACTGGGGTGCCTGGCCAGTCTGGGAGTTTTTTGTAGCTTCTATATGTTACTATGTTTCAAACTGCCCACTCAGAGGCCCGCAGCGGCAGGCGGGGAATGTTAGAGTCCTCTGTCACTGAAGCAAGCAAGCCTCATGTTAGTTTCAAGCTGCCTGGCTGCCGGCCGCCATCTTGGCTGGCAGTTAATCTGCATATTGCCCTGATTAGCCAATGGGAAGGGTAGTGGTCGTACACCAATTACTATGTCTCTCTTTTATTAGATAGGATTATCTGTGGCCTTTGAGTTCATTTCCTATCTCTTTCTGAATGTTTGGCAAGTTTCTTTTTTGCCTAATTTCTTGCTTTATTAGTACAATGTTGTTATCAACATGGTGAGGAAAATTGGTTTCAGTAGTCAAGATTAATGGTCAGAAGAAGACATTAGGTGAGAACTATTGGAAGCTGGAAATGAGTACACAAGAGTATTGAAGAGAGATGGTATTAAATCTGCTGAGCCCATGACATCAGTTTGAGTTTGAATTTTCATCTCTGTCATTTGTGTAGATAAAATTATGTAAGCCATAAATTTCTTCTTGTTATGATGTAAACAAATTCCTCATATTTTTGAATTGATTTATGTGAATTAGGTCTATTTTTTTTCTTGTGGATTTTTTTTCTCTGCCTATATTTTTGCCACTCCTACTAAATCTATTTGACATCATTATGGATATTCCCATATACTTTATGGATCTATTTTTCTTCTTGTAAAATGAAGTCCTCCAAACTTGTTCATTTCAGCCTTTCTTGACTAGAAGCTTATGTTCCTTCCCTCCAAACTTTCTGTTCCACCTGATCCGACTCCAATATCTACTTCCTCAGTTTTAAGTCTTGCTTCTCTTGATGGGAAAAATGGTACTGACTGGCTCTTTCACATTTTCACACCAAGCTGGATGGCTAATGCTAATAGAGATTAAATTGGAGCATGTAATATGAACTATTATGACCCTTTGATATTGTTTAATTAATAAACAATGGCAATTGGGATTAATGTATGTAAATTATCTTTATTTTTCTCTCAGCTAATATATTACTTAATAATATTTATAAATAGAAAATAACACATAATAGGCAGTATAAAATTATTTATTTTATCCCTCATCATTTCAAAAAGATTGTATTAACTACTAAATTATTTGTTTCTCCCCTTGCTACCAAATCTGAAAATCCACAATATCACCAGAGACAATGCCACCCTTGCATAATCAGTCTCTGACTCTTACTGAACATTAGTACAGAGGTTAATTTGTTGAAATGAGTTGTGTTTATAGGTGTCCTCCAGTGTTAGGAGGTGTAAACTCACTCTTCTAAATTTAGCTCCATTCTCACCATCCATGCTTCCCTTACTTCAGGGTCAGTGGAAGCCTCCATTCCATAGCTAACTCTCTATCTGGGTTTCCTCCACTTGCTCTTATTCTCTGCCATCTCATTTAGGACTGTAATCTACTCACTATATCAATTCTTCTTTTATCTTCAGCTCCCCTTCTGGTTCTTTCCTCTGAAATCACACATATAATTAATCTCTCTAATTTAAGCTAGTGATCTATAACTTTTTACCTTCAGAACCAAATCTTTCAAGAGAGTAGCCGTATTATTCTCATTTACTACCTCCCAACTATGACCTAACAGCTACTCTAATCTTTTTTCATCTTCTGGGTTCTTATTGGGTTTCCTATGCTAATTTTTATTGTAACATCTGACAAATGCTCTTCCACCATCACACCCATAGTTACTGTCTAGCTCAGTGGTTCTCAACTTTGGCTGCACTTTAGAATCACCTGGGAATCTTTTTAAAATCCTGATTTCTGGGCCTCATCCTCAGGAAATTCTGTTTCTTCGTTATGGGGTGGGGGCACAACATTAGTAACAAAGAAACAGAATTTCCGGAAGATGAGGCCCAGAAATCAGGATTTTAAAAAGATTCCCAGGTGATTCTAATGTGCAGCCAAGGTTGAGAACCACTGGTCTAGCTGCTTGCTGCTCAGCACAGCATGTCCATCCCCTGGCCTTCTTGTTTTTGTGGAGAAAGACCAGGCATGACCATACCCTAAAGGAAAAGTAAAAACTGTGAGCAAATCTAAGATGGCAGTGAGATTTGATATTAAAGGGTCACTTGCTGGCATGCACTGGGTTGCCATTTGGGTTAATCAGTGCATTTATAGAACTGATTAATAACTTGAAGTGTTCTGACCAATCCGTTCACAAGAGTAATCACTTGTATTGATGTAATCAGCCTATTTACTTGGTTGTACTTGATTGTCTGTGCTATTTTTAGCTGTCCATTTCCTCAGTCAAAGTCTAGGCTTGACTGGTATTCTGGCGCTGAATTAACCATCCTAAAAATACTGGATTGAAACAAAGGCACACATAGCATAGACAACAGTGGCATTGACTAATGCTTACCCCTCTCCTACCTAAACATCTTCTCACCTTCTCTATCACTATCTTGGTCTATATTATCACCATCTCGATTAGTTCAACAACCTTTTAACTGGTCTTAATTCCTCTATTCTTGTCCCACACTATCCCCAAAATACTTTATTCTTGTTACAACTAGAGATCTTATTAGACTCAATTCTGAAGTCATCACCTCTATGTTATATATTTAAAAGATTTCCTGCTGTTCTTGTAAGAAAGTCAAAACTCTTTAAGGTGGTTTGCTCACTAGAGTTTTAATGTTTAATCTCTGTGTTCCTCTCCAGTCTCTTTTTTCATCACTGCCTCCCTCATTTTATGTACTTTAGCCACTAAAAATGTCTTCTGTTTCATCAAGTGTATCACATTTCTTGTTCTCTTTGCTTACAGTAATCTTGGATCTTTTATCACTTCAAAAGTTACTGGATAATAACTATACATCCACCAGACTCAGTTTAGATATTGCCTTCTTTGGGAGTACTTCTGGACCACCCTAAGCGGAGTGTTAGAGGAGCACTATATTTAATCCAATATTTCCCCTTCTCTGTACTCCCCTCTCCCCAGTTAAGGTTAAGATTATGATGTTGACACCTAGCCCAGTGCTAGAACATAGTATAGTGGTATACTTAATAAATCACTGATGAATAAATAAAAGATATTGCAGACTCTGATATAGATTCTATCACTAAAGTAAAATGAATGAAACATTATGGCAGGCATCTCAAGGCCTTTTAGGAACAAGACAGGTTATAAACATAAAATATAATTTTTAACAATATTACTAAATAATTTTAAAAGAATACTAATGAGCAAAAGAAAGTGAAACACACCAAGAAAAAGACTCTCTTATTTTCATTTTGACTCACTCTGAAGAAAATAACCCCAATTTATTCTTATAAATCAATATAAATTGCTTTTACTTTCAAGGAATAAAAAAAGAAAATATCCACAGGGTTATTTTGAAAGTAGGCAATAGCAGTTAGACTTTTGAGAGCTATTTTTTAGGAATATAATGAAAATTATTAATTTTCACTAAGTTCAAACATTTGGACACACTTTGTGAGTTGCTTTGTTAAAATTTACCTAAAATAGGAATACTTTGATTGACTAAGATATGGACAGGTGAAGAATGTAAAGCAATAAATAGAAATGAATGAAGAGAAATTATACAGAAAATATTTAGAGACTACATTAAGTTGTAATACTTAATCTAAATTACATAATGAAGTTAAATGAAACTTTATGCCCTCATTAATACATTAAAATATGTAAAGAATATGGTAATGAAATTTAAAACATAGCCAAAATAACCCCAGAAAGGCAGGGTAATAAAAAATAATAATAGTATTTAAATATGTGTGTAAAAATAAATAATTTAGTTATTTCAATAAGCATAAAATGCAGCATACACGAGCAACTTATAGAAATAGGAAATATGGAAATAATTAATGGATATTCAATGTGATTATTGGAAAACTGTTAAATCCACAAGTTACATACTTATAATTTTAACCTAATTATCTTAGGGTAATTAATTTTTGTGGAAAGTATATATTTTTGTGGATAGGGTACATTTCATAATTATTACTAATTTCAGTATTTTTATACATATTTATTATGATCTTCCCCAGGCTTCAGAAATTGTTAATAATAATTCCTTCTACGCATATGGCTTTTTTTTTAGGGCTAAACCTAATTGTACAGTAAGAACTTGAGAGTCCACAGCAAGAGATGGAGCCTCATCATTTACAAGCAGATAGAGCTGTGTTCTGATAATCACACTGGAATGGAAGTCAACACCTGTGGGTTCTAGTCTTGGGCCTGTGGTGCACTTTATGTGTGATGCTGAGGAATTGACTTCAGATTCCTCATCTGAGAAATGGAAGAGACTTAGGAGCTCTATCTAGTACAGCTGTTTTATTCCATCATTGAGAAAATTGACAGAGAGGTGAACTATCCTTGCCCAAAATCACATAGCCATGGAAGGTGGTGCTATCAGTAGAGCTTGATGCTCTTTACTGAGGACTAAGACTTCTTACTCACCTCATCCCTATTGCTCCTTCCTGGCTAACTATGAGGACAATATTGCTGTAAATGTCTCTAGTTGCCTGTGCTAATGAGCTAGTGCCTGGGGACATAATGAAATAATTATTACAATTAACTGATCTACAGTATCAGTTTTCAGAAGTGTATTACAGATCTTAAGCTTTATGAGAAGTCATAATCTCTTCAAGCATAAGGTCTTAGAGACTGAATTTCAAGACTAACAAAAACTAAGGTTTTAAAGTTAATGCTAATTTCATAAAAGCAAAGATGAAATGGCTGAGATATTGAAACACCTGTTAGAGCAACCTAAAAATAACCACATTTTATTTTTCAAACAATACAGAAAGGATAAAATATCTTCTGTTCAATTTGTATGAATGGCTATCACCATTTTAATGGAATCTTTTGGGGAAATTATTTCAAAAGCAAAAAAGTAATGTACATGCATTAACTGTCTAGCTAAGAAGACTTCTTAAATGCATATTTGTCATCTCTTTTCTTAGTGTTACTAAATTTTGTTTGTAATAATTATTTCATCATGTAAATTATCCATATGTTTCACAAACATTTATTTCATGTAAACGTTTGTGGTTACATGAAGGCCAAACTTTTTATTTTTTCTGTACTCAAATGGAAACTATAACTTATTTTATAATTTATTTTATGGTGACATATAAAGAAATCCCTCCTCCTTTTCCTCCTTCCTTCCATAATTATGCATTGCACATTTTCCATGAGAAAAGAATTGTGCCAGATATTGAGGATATGGAATGAATAAAAGATACATGGTTCCTGCCTTCCTGGATTTTACAGGATAGTGCAGCAATATAGAATTTTAAAAAATAATATATAATTTGGCAAGTATTTCATAGATACATATAGGATACTATAAAAATATAGAGGAACTAATTTAGAATGGATTGAAGCATTAGGAAGAACCAGTAACTGCCTTTTTAAAGGAAACAACATTTTAAGTTGAGACTTGCCGAATGAATATACATGAGGTAAAGAGTGAGAAAAACATCTTTATCGGAAGGGTGTAAAAAATACAGGAAAATCTTAATTTGGGAGAGTGGGACAGTTAGAATAACTCAGTCAATTTATGTAAGAATTAAGGAACATTGAAAAAGGGAATACATTTAAGATGAGACTTAAAGGGCAGGTGCTGTACTATTTTGACTCTGAGATTTCATTGTATTGTAAAGTTAATTCTGATTCTGCTGATTTTCCTGAAGAATCTAATCTCCGTTGTGCCACTGTCTGTAGGTATCAGGGTGCTCATGCTCCCAAAATATGTTTCATCAGCCATAATGGTTGAACATATCTGTTCTTCACCTTATATCTATTTATTTTTGACCCGCTTTATAATGCTTTTCCTACATAGAAGAATAATTTTATTTTCCTAGCAAGTTCAGACAGACTTACAAATATCTGCCACAATTCAGGTTATTGAGATGGAAGGATTTTGAGGAAGTTTTTGAAAGGAAGGAAGAGAGTGAGGGGTAGAAAAGATGGAAAGCAGTAAGAACATTGCCCTTAGGAATCAGTGGTGATTTGTAAGGCTCTCTGATGTATACAATAAACTGCAGCTGAAGATACCTTTATCACTTATTGTTATGAAGAATTTCAAGTACCAACTGATTTAGGTAATTTGTACATTCTTTTACTGAATAGATAATGGACTTCTTTGTACAAAGAGCTCTCTCCATTTTGTGAATTGAAAACAGGAAATTATAGGTGGTCACAAACTAGGTTGTTTTTTTTTTTTTTGTCATCATTTCATAAGTATTCTGACATAAGTACTTTGGCCTCAAAAGACTAAAACTATTGAGTACAAGATGAGTTATCTATGTGATTATTTAATTTTAACACTTCACTTACAGCCTGTCATCTTCCATCTCTTCAAATACTATCCAAGATGATATAGTATCTTCAATTAATGTAATTACGATATATACTTTTTTAAAAAACTGACTTTTTTTCTTCAGCATAAGGGCTATAGGAAATACACAGTTTCACACATTGCTTCTACTGAGTTTTTTTTTTTTTTACATGAGTTACTCACCCATTGTACTAGTATTTTACCATATGTCTGAGAACCTGACATACTTTTGAGTTAATTAATTCTGGAGATCAAGTTATTATTCTTTTGTTAAAGGTTGGGACATTAAACATGAGAATATATGCATCCTAACAGATTAGTTTATACAGCAAACTGACAGAAGAATAAATGATCTTTTGACTCCTATTGTAATGTCCTTTTTTTAGAGGATATAAGATGTCAAATTAGATAATCTGTAGAAAAGATGCTGTTAATTAAAAAGCTATAGTTTATGGCCTGACAACCATTCATCACCTTTACATTCCAATTAGCCTCTATCTTTCATTAATTAAGTCCTTCCATTAAATAAAATGCAGAATCATATTACTACAATTACAGAAAAACAGCAATTTATATTTAAAAATAATAAGAAAGTTTCTAAGCTGCTTTGTTTACTATTTCATTTTAATTGGAATCCTGTTGCATAAATGTGAAAGATAATCATAACAAATTCATCACTCTTTACAAAGAGTACTTTCCAATAATGAAATAACTATAGAAAAGAACTAATCCACTAACCTAATAATGCAGTATAAAGTTAGTAAAATTATGGGGGGAAATGCAGCCCATTTATGAGGGTTTCCATTGAAGCTTTGTGAGCCTTACCTGAGAGGAGCAAAATCCTTCTCACACTTTTCAGATAAAAGATAAAAATTAGGTGCAGGAAACCTGAGACATGTCTGTAAGTTAAGCAGAAAGATTTTTCTTTTATCTGGAATATGAAGGGGTATATTCTTTCATTACATTTAATGTAACAAAATGACCACACAGGGAACAATCTAAAAATAACCAGATTAGTCATTCCCTAAAACTGCAAAAGCTATCCTTGCTATGCAGGTTATTTAGGTTACTTATGTATGGTGACGGAAGATGGTTTGACTCCGAGTGCTGGGAACACAGTGCAATATATAGATCTTGTATCGTAGAAATGTACACTTGAAACTTATATAATCCTATTAACCAATGTCACCCCAATAAATAACTTAAAAAAAATAAACCCTCTTCTCAATTTGTAGTATTAGATTATAACAAATACTAGAGGCCCAGTGCACAGATTTGGGCACCGGTGGGGTCCCTTGCCTTGGCCTGTGGGATTAGGCTCTTTGACATCCCCTGAGGGGTCTTGGATTGCGAGAGGGGGCAGGCCACTCA
>NW_006284843.1:632603-637366 GCF_000327345.1 Myotis davidii | reverse complement strand
GACAGAAAGTATATGTCTTGGATTATCCTGGGCAAAATAGGATATAAAATCACTTTAAGGGAACATATTCTGAATGTTCAGAAGAGGAAGGAAATATATCTCTCAGGATATCAAATACTGGATGCAGTTTAATTTCAAAAATTTTTCTCTCATCTCTTAAACTAACTCTATTTATAACAAAACCCCAGATAAAATCCTTAATTGTGGCTCAAGGACTTGTGCAAGGAAGATCATGATGTAAGTGAACACAGGGCTATAATCATATGAAAACATTTATCC
Source organism: Myotis davidii (assembly GCF_000327345.1). Lineage (NCBI taxonomy): Eukaryota > Metazoa > Chordata > Mammalia > Chiroptera > Vespertilionidae > Myotis > Myotis davidii. Next base: position 637,087 of record NW_006284843.1, on the reverse strand, counting down.
TACCACTCTTTACTATCATTCTCACTCACTCAGATTATTTAAATGCTGCCTCAATTGCTTCCATTTTCCTCACTGGTCCCTCTCCTCAATCCATTCCCCCATCCTGCAGCCCAAGTGATGTTTGAACAATAAAAATTTGCTCACATCATTTCTTGGCTTGAAACATGTCACAGTTCTCTCATTGTCCTTAAGATCAAATCCAGATCTACCTCATAGATTTCCTCAAGAATTTACCCTTGGAAATTTTCCATCTTCATCTCTTAAGTTTCCACATCCAATCTTCTATATCCCCTTCCTCTACCTACAAACACTCATGCACCCCCGCACTGTCGACTTTCAGGGTAGACCGGCAGTTTTTACATCACCTGAAATCTTGTTAGAAATGCAAAATCTAGAGTCTGATCCCAGGAAACTTGCTGGGGATATGACCTTCACGATAGATAAAATTTTCTTTCAATGTCATAGAATATCTGTTTATTTAGGTCAGTTTTGCACCTTTGAAATATTTATATAATTTTGTTACTAAAGTGCTTCAACATATTATTGTTAGCTTTAGTCCTAGGTACTGTGAAATATTTGTTGTTTTGAAAATGGAAACTTTTATTGCACTTTGTAATTAGTTGCTGCTGTGCAGAACTATTATTGATATTTTAAATAATGAGTTTAAATCAGAAGGCAGTAAGATTCTGATACACTAAATCAGAATCTGCATTTTAATAAGATTCTTATGCAATTATGAGTCACATTTAAGTTAGAAAAATCTCCGTAGATTTTTAAGCTCTCTAGGTAATTCCAATGGTCAGATAAGTCTGAGAACTACTATACCTATAGGAGCATCTACTAGAAAACCTCTACTAGAAATAGACTAATTATCATTGCCTTCCTTGATAAACTATAACCTTTGCTAGAAAAGGCTCCATTTGGTCTGCATTGTTTGTCATTCCAGGTAGCACAACACTGTTCCTGGCATATAGTAAATTATCAATAAACACTTGCTAAAAGATTAATGAATGAATGAGAAAGCATAGCATGGGAAGAAATTAAATCTCAAATTATTGGACAAAAATTATTAGAAAAAGAAGTTTACCCAGAATAAAAGTAGTTTCTAGTAAGAAATCAGCACGTTTTATTTCAATAATTCCTATTATTTCCTGATGAATTAGTTTGGCCTGCATGGAAAGCCCCAGAGTGACATGGAGTAAGCATACATTTTAAAGTAGAAGACCAGGGTTTAAGTCCTGCTTCTGATAGTCTCTATTCCTGTAATCATAGCTGAGTATTTAATAAATCTGACTCCCAATTTCTTAAAATTTAAATTTTAAGAAATTTCTTAAGATTTCTAACATTTAAATCTCAATGAGTAGCACATTAAAAAATAAACATGAAAACAACAGGTGAATTTTACCAAAAAATCTGTATAGCACTGCTGCAGTGTTTCCAGAGAAGCAGTGTCTGATCAGAATTTCATGACGTGCATTCAGCTCAATTCTATCACAAATATCAGGAGAAAAGTAGATTCCTAAATGTTATTTTCCTCTTAGAAAATCATGAGTGATTACCATCATTTCTCTTTTGTGGAAACACCATATTATTTTCATTGATTTTACATTTAAGGTTATTTTAAAGTACTTTTACAAGCACAGATATGAGAGCTTGCCACTTTGTAGCACTAATAGAATTTCTATATAAGCCAAATTAACTAAATGGAGAATAGTATGTTCTGAATGTAAGTGATTTATCTTTTCCTCTGAAGTCAAGGAAGCCTGTAGTTGGTAGAAGCACCTCCACTGAATAGAAGAAGAAAAATTATATGCTACTGTCTGAGAAATGACTGCATGATATGAATAGATTCCCATGAAGAGTTTGCCTCCTGCTCTAAGGAGAGATAGAAAGCCCTGGAGTAAGCAAATTCAAAATAAATTAAAATATAATAAGGAATAGGATAAGTTTCAAAGAAAAGTATAATTAAAGGTGCCAGAGATTAAAAGGCCCATAAGTACCTTGAGCTTGAGTAGTATCTGAAATCTAGGAATCTCTAGATTATATGGCATTTTAGCTTATCCTTAATAAGTTGAGTAACTTTTTATTATTTAAATTTATGCTGGGAAGGATACTTAAAATGAGAAATGGCACTTTAGGTAGAAGAGAAGAAAGAAAAAACTTAAGAATTCTGACCATAATTTGAAAATCAGCCATTTAAATAGATTGAAGTACTAGTATATATGAAAGTAGTACCAGTGTATTAAATATGAGCTAAAAAAGGTAGGTTGGAGATATATTATGGGAACCTGATATATGAATTCGGTTTGAATTGGAAAGTAATAAAACATGAGCTGAATTTTAGAAAATTTATTCGGCTATTGTCAGGAGGTGAATTAAATGGGTTAGAGTAGGCCAGGCACGATATGATAAGGTTCTTCTCTGAGTACTAGCCCTGAAAGCCAACAGACAGAGGAGATGGAAGAGACATGACAGAGAGAGAAACTACAAATGTTGGCCACAAACTGATTTTCAAAGCGAGGGAGGAGGAAGTGTCAGAGATAATTATAAGGTTTCCAGAGAGAAGGAGATAATAAGTAAATGGAAATGGAACTTGTCAAGAAGATGAGTTGCCTTTGGGCAAGAAGCACTGGGTGCTATTTTGATCAGAGCTTAGACAAATTAAAATGCCACAAAGTATAGAAATCATGATGTGGACCAGTGTTATAGGTGTCAAGAGTTACCTGAGTCTTCCCCAGATTAGTAGCTCCATTTTTAAAAAGTAAATAGGCAGAATTTAACACTCAGAAAACAGTTCTGAAAACCTTAACAGCCCTGAGCCATAAGATTCCCAATGAATCCTAAGCCACCAAGCATCCTACTGACTGACCAAGTTCAGGTCAAATCAGTTGAGACTGAAAGCAGGAAGACTGTACAGCCCAGAGCAGTGCAAGACAGACAAAAATACCCCTTCTGCTCAAACCATCTTAATCCTCTGTTTCCCACCAAGTTTCATTAACTTTTGAAGTGTTATCACTGCTTGTGGTTGTATTCAGATGTAACCATAGAAAATTATTGTTTTATAGAAAACATTTTAAGCTAATAGTTTATAAACTTCCCCATCCACAACTGAAAGACCTCATTTTAAGTGGCAGTGATGGTGATGGTGTTATTTTATTTTATATTAAATATATTAGAAGGTGTGTTATTATAGGTAAATTGTTCTAAGACCAACCAAAATATGTAAAAAACTCGGGACTATGCAAGGAAGTCATTTCATTGTGGATATATATATATATATATATATATATGGTTTTGTTAGCGCAAATACAAGTTAATTTGAAAAATAGAGTCTATTAGGAAGCTGTTGTCATGCAGGCAATGTGAAAGTTTTGGAATCTCATTACGTTAACTGCCTGTTGTAAAATAAAAAAACAAGAAAACTGCAGGTGGATTGTTGCTTTCTCCTAAGATAATTGAAAACCCAGCAACATGCACTAACTATTTTATGTGCTCACTTAACACATATCCAGGGTTGGTTCACATAGGGAATTCAGGGGATATAGAGAACGATTCTTCTTCCCAAACAGCAGTGCTCTCAACATTCACCAAGACAGACTATGACTGCACACATCTGATTTCCCCACAGGCTAAAGGGCATTTTATTCTGGGTCAATTATAATTTCAAGTTTCCTTTCCTTTGCCCATTTTTCTACCATCATCCTTTCCAGATGAGCTATGTACTTCCATTGTCATTTGTGTCCCATTTCTCCACATCCCTAGACTTCTGTATTATTTAAAAGTTCAGAATATACAGTCTACCTTCTTCATGACTGTTCTATGCCTCCCTTCATACGTCATATCGTGGCCCTACCATCAATCAAATTATAGAAGGGATCAATATTTCTAATCACCCTATGGCTTAGGCAGCAGTCATGTAGGTGCTTGGTAACACCTGTTAAGGCTGTTGAGCAAGTATATCCTACACAACAGAGGACATGAATTAATTAAATAGCAAGGTCCTTTGTGAGATTGTATTTAAAGTTTCACACCGATCATGTTAGGGTAACTACATTCTGTCCAATATCACTTCTACATAAATATTAGAGAAACATTCAGGAATTTATTGTGACCATTATTTAAGATAATAAATAAAAATAAATGATTTCCACTTTTAAGACTATTATAGCACAGCATTCAGGACAATAAGACACTCAGATTAGATGCACACACATACACACAAATACTAATTTAGAAATAGCAAGTAAATAGCATTAGAAATCCTGTAGCATACACTGTAAGAAGGAATTCTCATTGACAATCAAATTGATAAAAACTATACTTAAAATGAACTTTGAATAAACTACATCAGCAAAGCATGGAAGAGCCTGATACGTATATGAGTACACCTTTCCATGTGAACTCTCAGTGGCCAAGGGGCAGCACAGGACAAGAACAATGTCCAGAACACAAAAGATTCCAAGAAAGAAAGTCCGAGGAAAATA
>NW_006284843.1:629041-632304 GCF_000327345.1 Myotis davidii | reverse complement strand
GGATGTGTCCTGGGGGACTTTACCCTTCCAAGATTTTGTGCACTTGAAGTGCCGTCACTGCCCTTGCCAAGATCTTTGTTCCCAGCTTAGACTGACAAGGAAGCACCTTCCCTATGTCATTCCAACTTCACTTCCCATGTGCCCATCCTCCCCTTTGTTCTCGCCCTTCCCCCCGTGATTTTCAGGGAATGGACTGGTGGTACCCTGGGGAGCATGAAGTTGCAACTTCCTGGTGAAGCTTCCCAGATGACCATGTTTATAATGCGTTGTCTCTCCTTTGCTCCTTTCCTATTATTAATATTAGCTTGCTTGAACATATTGGGATGATACTGGTTAGCAAAATTATACAGATTTCAGGTGCACAGTTCTATAATGCATCATATGTTCACCATCCCAAGTCAAGTCTCTGCCCATCACTGTTTATCCTCCCATACCCTCCTCCACTTCTTCCCACCCTCCCCTCCCTAGGCAATTACCACACTGTTGTTTCCTTCCTTCCTTCAATAAGTGTTTATTGAGCATTTGATATATTCTTGAAATTTTCCTAAATAAAAGTAATACAAAGATGATTGCAATACAATACCTTCCCTCAAGTAACTCATAACTGAATATAAAATATCCACATTTTTTACAATGCAAATACTGAGCCACATTCTTTGTGAAACTGGCAGTTGTGGAACACGTAAACTTAATCTAGATGATGTTAGCCAAATTGAATAAGATGAGTGGGGAAGTAGAAATGGAAATCAAACTTTGGCCAGACCACTGAAGATATGAATATGTTTTGTTAAATGAGAAAACTGAGCAAGTCAGCTTTATGTAGAAATGCGAGGTGATTCAAAATGCAAGGAGAGATTTGACAGGATTTCATGTGATTCTGAACACAGCAATTGTCCATTAGCCCAATGAGGAGCTAAGCCTTCAGTAGGAAGTTCTTTTGGGTTCTTTGTCTTCAAACTAGTCCAGTAATTCTACCAGGAGCAAAACCTTTTAAAAAATGTATGTCTGTGAGCTGCATTAGAGGTACAGATCTTGGAGGTTAAGATTACTCATCCAACTGCTGCACTATGTATCCTTCCCTCTGCTTGAAATCATTTCAAAAAACTAAAATAAAGTGAAAAGAAATGAGCTTTCCTGACTGCTCAGTTTAACTCATTTAAAATCACACATGGGAAGTCTATGAAACAGCATACAGAGCTATGTGGAGAAAAAAATATTCAGAAAAATACAAATTTCCCTAAGCAGCTGCCAATCCAACACTTTCTTTGGGATAGCTGTAGATAATCATCTGTGGTGGAAACTGTATTTCTTGGGCCAATGAACACAGGAAAAAACAAAATGGAAGTGGGGAAAATTACTTATTAACCACTGTTGGGGAAAAAATGAAGCTTTTGGTTTTACTATTTGTCAAAAATGCAAATAAAACAGATCAGAGTAGTTTCTGAACATTGCCCCACACCCCACTACTTTTAATTCATAAAAAAGTTCTAATTAAAAATTAAAATACTGTAATTTTTTATTATTTTTCCTAAATAAGTTCTAAGTACTACTACAAAGGCCTGGGGATGAGTGGTGGGGTGGAGAGGGTCAATGGGGAAAAAGGGGGACATCTGTAATACTTTCAACAATAAAGATGCATTTTTATAAAAGATTGACTCAAAAAATAAAGACAATATTATGTCTTATTATTAAATATTTTAAGATTTCAATCTATATAGCACTATATAAAATATATGCTCATTTTAGATTACATAGCTTATCTTTTTATTTTATAAATATAAATATCTGCAAAAATATAATATGCTTTATGGAAGTACTTTTGGTAGTTTCTGGACAGATATACTGTTTTTATAATTTTCAGCAAATATATGAATGAATGGCTTTTTTCTTTTTAAAAAATATGTGTGTGTATATATATATATATATTATTGGGTTTTTTTACAGAGAGGAAGGGAGAGGGATAGTTAGAAATATCGATCAGCTGCCTCCTGCATACCTCCTACTGGGGATGTACCTGCAACCAAGGTACATGCCCTTGGCTGGAATCAAACCTAGGACCTTTCATTCCGCAGGCTGGTGCTCTATCCACTAAGCCAAACCAGTTAAGGCAGAATGGCTTATTTTTTTGAGATTAAACAACTCCTTGCTTTTGGAAGAATTCTTTTCCTCTGAAGAGAGCTCACTTCATACCCAAGTTTTCAACTTATTACCAGAGTTATAATGCTGCTATTATAATAAAACGATGGGATAAAAATACATGCTACATATTTGGCATGCAAAGGAGCAATTTTATGCCAAAGTATTTATTCGACAACTAAGTTTTCTTAAACTGGAACTTGATTCACCAAGCCTCATCAGTAATGTGCACTAAATTCTTAATGAAACTAAAAACACAACAAAAATACATATAATACTGGTCCTAATCTCAGTTGACCTCTTGGTTTAGTACTGAAGGAACAATTATAAAAGATATTGTAAAATTGAGAGTTTCTAACAATTTGGTAAATTCACTTAAATAAAAAGGAAAAGGCAAAATTAATCAAAGGCTATACATACAGATGTGTATATGTGTATGTACGAGTATATGAATATGTGTGTAGGTGTGGTACGTATAAAGTAAATAGTAGAAACATTTTTTGAGAGATTAAAAAGTATATCCCTACATAAAAATAATATTAGTGAATTATCATTCTCTTTTGGAATAACCAATTTTGTTTCTCACTATAAAATACATATTTTAAATGCAATTTCACAGTGAGGTTAAATTAAGTTATCTTGGGTCCTACAAATAAATGGGTTCACTGAACAAACATTTATTGAGCACATATGGAAGCCAGACACTCCACAGTGTATATGACATAGCCCATCTCTCTGATCTGAAAGACCAACACAGGCTCTAGTTTCCTTATGGAAACATGACCTCTCATGCTCTCCATTCCCTATTAACCCTCATTACTCAGATATTTGGTTTAATCTTCCCTCTTTTGTTCTAGGATCAGAATATCTTTGCATTAGAAATTTTCAATGGCGATAGAGTAGTTTGTCCCTTTCTACTGATAAGTATTTAATTTTCTTAATATACAATTAGTTTGCTAAACACTTGTTGACGAACATATAGATTGTTTCATATAAATCATTCAGTATTTTGAAACCAGAAATAAAATTGCTCAAATATTCTTGAAAGAAAAAAAAAAAGAGTGCAGTAGAAAGAGAGTAAAAAAGGGCAGAGCAGGGAACATTTAGGGCAGGGTAAAATTTTGTAT
>NW_006284843.1:599252-628896 GCF_000327345.1 Myotis davidii | reverse complement strand
TTTTCATATAAATCATTCAGTATTTTGAAACCAGAAATAAAATTGCTCAAATATTCTTGAAAGAAAAAAAAAAAGAGTGCAGTAGGAAGAGAGGTATAAAAGGGCAGAGCAGGGAACATTTAGGGCAGGGTAAATATTCTGTATAATACCATAAGGGCAGATACATGCCATTATACATTTGTCAAAACCTATAGAATGCACAACACAAAGAGTGAACCCTTATGTAAATTATAGACTTGCAATAAGTTAGTAATAGGGGTAACTGTGTTAAAAAATGTAGTGTAGAACTGCATTTTCCTTGGCTCCAAAGTGCATTTACAACAATGGTTCTAAAACACAGTTTCAAATAAAAACCACACAAGGAGCTCTAAAAATGTTTTCAGTGCCCCAGGCTATCAAAAAACTGGTAACATCATAGTCTCCAGGAGTGATGTCCAAGTAGGTGCCTTTACTTCCAAGTTCTCGAGATGATTCCAATGTTAAGTGGAGGTTAGAAATCACTGACATAACAAAATAATGCCATATTTAAAGACATTTGAAGCACTGCCATGGGTAAACATTGCGGTAAAAGTCACAAAGGATCTTCTGGAAGCGTAAGAGAACAATATGTATTTGTTATTTATGTATCAGTGGGGAAAAGCGTGAAGGACCATTTCTTCTTTATTTAAACCTGAGACGGCCCTAGTAATTAAACATAAAAAAATGGTAATAATTGCCATTTAAATTTAAATGGTAAATTAAATTTTAAGTTTACCAATTATATTGGCAAATTGCATTTTTAAAACCACCTCTGATAGACCAAATGAGACTACTGAAAGAGAAAAATAACGACAACAATCAAATTCAGGAAGATGTCCCAGTAAAATTCACTAAATAATGTGTGAGCAAATTAAACTGCTACCCCAAACTGGTCAAGATTTGACCCAAATGTGGTTCTTTGTAATTCAGTAAAGCAGTAATTTAATTGTTTTATGCATTTGTAGAGTTCGCCCTTGTATTTGTTTTTTTTTTTACTTAGTAAAGTGTCTTCTTCATAAAAGTATTCTTAAGAGACTATATATTTTCAACACCAAATTTTCTGATGCATCTGTAAATCTAAATAGTTATTAAGTCATATAGTGTGGCTTTCGCTAAATCACTTAAGTATTCTTTAAAAGGAAAAATCATATTCTCTTAAGTACATCACAATTAGGATTTTAGGATTTTTACTTCTCATCCCATTCATCTTTCTCTTTGGTCGAAGAGTTTTATTCAGTTATCTCCTACTTGATATGTATTTTTGTGTGTGCAATAATAGAATATTTGTTTGGAATGAAAGAAGAGATATGTTTATGATATGATAGTTGGGTTTTATTTTTAACCTATATTTTTTACTTGCTGTGAGTAAGTGCTAACAACATAGATGTATGTCCAGCACATTACATAAAATTGCTAGTCTCATACTTATAAAATTCCTGATCAAAATTTATAAAAGAAACTAGTAACCTGGTGCATGAAATTCATGCATGGGGGGAGAGGGTGTTCCCTCAGCCCAGCCTGCACCCTCTTCAATTGGGGACATCCCTCTTGCAATCTGGGACCGCTGGATCCTAACTGCTCACCTGCCTGCCTGCCTGATCTCCCCTAACTGCCTCTGCCTGCCTGCCTGATCGCCCCTACCCTCTCTGCCTGCCTGCCTGGTCACCCCCAACTGCCCTCCCCTGCCAGACTGATCTCGCCCACAAGTGCCCTCCCCTGCCGGCCTGATTTCCCCCCGAGCGGCCCTCCCCTGCTGGCCTGATCGCCCCAACTGCCCCTGCCTGCCTCATTGCCCAGGACCTGGGCTTCCCTCCCTCTGACCGGCTGCAGGCCATAATCACTATGTCTGGACTGATAGCCAGCCATATGCACTATACTGCCAAAGCAGTCATTAAAAAATTGAGCTGCTTTCTTACACCTTACACCAAATAGCTGTTGCCCTTAAAACCCCTCCTCAGCCCTCACCTTAGGTTCTGCCTTCGTAGTTCACCCAGATTAGGTTCTGATTGGTCGGTTTCTATGCCAGTCAGCATCACCAGGAGAGGTGAGGCTGATCAGCAGCCCCTGTGGAAGCCCAGAGAGAAACAGAGGTGTGGCAGCTGGTGAAGCCCGAGAGAAAGAGAGAGGCAACGGCTGATCAACAGCTGCCACTGAGGCTGCAGATCAAACCCTGCCTCTCTCTCTCTGCAGTCCTCTCTCCAGGCCTAATCAGCAGCCCCTGGACAGTCAGTGCTGGGTCGCTGCCTCGGCACCAGCTGCACTTTCGTGTTAGGGTGAGCCTTTGGTTGTTAGGGACCCTGGCTCTTTATATATAGAGATGGATTATTATTTTTTTAATGAGGGAAAGCGGATGTTATTTTGCTTAAAAAAATCTGTATCCTGTTTAATAAATTCTTTACTAGTAAGGGTGCACATTTTCATAATTGAAGAAATGCTCATCTTCTGTGGGTGGGATCATCCTGGTTCTCTTCTACATAGAGGCAGTAAGAACTAGATTTCCCTCTAGGCAAGCTGGGGATATTGATGCACTGGATAAAAAAAATCTATATATATAAAAGCCAAGCAACCAAAGGGTGGAACAACCAGAATGACCAGGACAACTGGTGGCTATGACGTGCACTTTGGCGGCCAACTAGCCCAATCAGGGGCAGGGCCCAGCTAGCCAACCACCTGTGGCCCCTCCCCCCTGCTGGCCCCGTCCCCGATCACTGAAGTGTGCCCTTCAGTGATTCTGAGTAAGTAAACGCTCTCCAGCCTTCATAGACAGGAACCTGAATGACAAGTGATCAGGAGGAAATCTGCTCACGGTCTGGACCATTAGTCAGGTGTCCAGGAGAGGTGCCCAGCACAACCACCATCTTCCTGCGCTCTCTCTCCACCGCTTACTACCAAAGAGGGCAGCCACGTCACACACGGCCTCTCTTTAGAAGGTCTGTCAGCAGGGAACTAAACCACATTACTTGTCTAGGGAGAGGCTTAGAAATGCAAGCTGTCAGTGTCCCTGACACTAAAGCACCTTTGAAGCTTCAACTCATCCGAAAGCCAACAGCAAACGTGTATACCCCCTGCAAAGATCTTTGACACTACTAACTCCCCCCAGCCAGCCCCGCCCCTAATTGCCTCCCTCCCCCCATCGGGGGTGGGCAGCTGGACCCCACCTGTGCACAAATTCATGCACAGGGCCTCTGGTATGTTTTATAAAGAAGATATAAGTTAAAAGCCACACTCTTGCTAATGGAGAAAGAGATGGAGGGAAGGATTAGAGATGGAATAGAAAATGGTGAATGTAGAAGTGATAAGTGAAAAGGAGTAGGGATGGGCAAGAAAGGGAGAGGAGAAAAGATAGATAGTTGGGGTGGAGTTAAGAAGTGAGGAAGGGGAGACAGAGGAGATGCAAAGTGAGACTATGGGGAGGAGAGATGGTAGAAAGAATAGAAAGCAATGAGGAGAGGCAAGGGGATGAGAAGACAAGGTGAGCATTTAATTATGAGACTATATGCTATAAAGCAATATTAGCAACAAAAAAATGGTAAGACATAATGATAAGATGTGACTATGCAAATTTTTTGGTCCAATTTCAATCCTCGCCTTCATCAAGATATTTCTATAGTCTTTAACTTGTATTGGATGCAGGAAAATCATGAAAGCCTATTTTGTTTTAAACTTAAGAAGGTCCCATATCCACTAGTATCAGTGTTGCTAAACATGAGCATAAGTAAAAGTTGAATAAATTAATAAATGAGTGAAATATAACTCTGGGAATGATTGTATTCATTGGAATTTTAAATTTAACATCAACACAAATGAAAGGTATTAAGCTTCCATGCATGACACCATATGAATATTTTAAGGTCAAGAAAGGACATTTCTTGATTCATTAATGTTCTTATTGATAATATAACATTGATTATGTATACATGATGTATTAAAATGTCATATAATTCATTTTAGGAATTGGTAATCTCTGAAGAATACTAAATATAACTATTTATAACACTGAATATAAGGGTTCTGAAATACTGGTAAAGAAGTTCTCCCTTTGGGCCAATTACATTTCTTCCTACTGTTATTCACAAATGTGAATAGCATTTGTCATTCACAAATGTGAATATACACTTTGGACATTCCTCAGAAGTCTGGCACACCAAATGGAAAATCAAGTTCCATATGTGGGCATGACTGCTGGTGTTTAATTCTTACAACTTAGGATCACCTTTATAACTTGGGCCATTTATTCTTTATATTCCACATACTGAAGCAAATAATGCACTTGGAGAAATGTGTGCTTTATTTTTGTCACAGCCTGATGGAAAAGAAAGAGTTGAGCCAGGTGTGGGTGAGGGGATTTGTTGACCCAGGGGAAGCTGTCTGTGAAGTGGTGTTAGTATTGACAAGGCCTGAGACCCAGAACCACTGGAGAATGAGGGAGGCTCATAGGTTCAGAGAGGAGCCCTCAGAGGGCTGAGGCTGAGGAGTCCCAGATGGTAAATGTGGGCACTAAGGATAATTCTAAGAAGTAGCAGATGGCCTCATAGGAAGAATGAAAATCTATAAGCAATAAATCTAGACAAAGAACGTAATTTATGGAATATGAATTAGGTATCTGAACAGAGGAAGAAAGACCAAGGGACAGCATTTATGAGAAAAGCAAGACATGCACACAGCTTGAATCCTCACTCTGCTCTTTACTAGCTGGATCACCTGGGGCATTCTCTTTCTCAGTTTCATCAGATATTAAATGGAGATAAAAACTAATGGGGTTATTGGAAGAATTAAATGAGGTAACATCATTGAAGTTGATTTGCAAATTGATAAGCTCTATACATATGGCATTTATTTTTAGGTAAATGCAAATTTCTTAATGGAGATGAAAGAATGTATGCCTCAAAGCTAATTTTATCTGTTATCTTTCTGAGGTAGGGTAGATGATTAATTCTTAAGATTTTTATCCTGAGGTAATTCGAATTAATATGCAGCTGTAAAAAATAATTTCACATACTTTTTACCCAGTTTCTCCCTAAGGTAACATCTTTCAAAAATATAGTACAATAGACAATGATACATTCAAGATACAGAACATGTCCATCACCACAAGGATCTTTAGTGTTGCCTTTTTATAGCCACATCCACCTCCTTCCTACAACACACCCCATTGCCATTCCTCAACCCTGGCAATCATTATCCATTTCTCTAATTTGTCATCTCAAATATATTATATAAATTGAATCATAAGGTTGCTTTTTTCCACTCAGCATGAACTCTCATTCACTGCTGGTGGGGATGATCCAGCCAATTTGGAATGCAGTTGGACAGTTTCTTAAAAAACTAAACATTCTCACACTATACAATCCAGGAATTGCACTCCTAGGTATTTACCCAAATGAACTGAAAAATTACACCCACAAAGTACCTGAACATGGATGTTTATAGATGCTTTACTTGCCATAATTTGGAAACAAACAAGGACTTCTTCAATAGGAGAATGAATAAATAGGCTGTGGTACATTCAGATAATGGAATATTATTTAGTGTTAAAAATGAACTATCAAGCCATGAAAAGACATAGAGGAAGCTTAAATGCATATAAAGTGAAAGAAGCCAATTAGGAAAAGCTACATACTTCATGATTTTAACTATATGACATTCTGGAAAAGGCAAAACTATGGGGACCATAAAAGGTCAGTGGTTGCCAGGAGTTGGAGAGACAAGTGATTTTTTAATTGCATCCTGGACATTTTGAGTATTACACTATGAAAATCTGTATCCCCTTTGTAGCCCCTTTTTTAGCATTCAGTCCCCTTTTGAGGTGTATTATGAGGACTGTGTGTGCCTGTGTGTGTGTGTGTGTGTGTGTGTGTGTGTGTGTGTGTGTGTGTGATTAGCTTTATTCTGGGTGTCGCTGCCACTATCTGGTAAAAGATGGGGAGAGATTGACACTGCCAATTTGCAGACTGGTGGAGTGGAAGTTCAGCTTCCAATCCACACCTTCTTAAAGGCCAGAGTGGGGCACTGACTCTCAGCATCTCCTTGACTCTTCCTGGGCATGAGATCAGTTCCCTGCTGGGCCCTGTGGACACCAGGGAGTCGGCAGAGGAGACCTGCCTCACTCTACTATGTTACTGCTGTATGCATCGCTCCCACTTGCCCTTCTGAAACTAAAGAAAGGGAGGGGAAGTGGTGTGACCATTAGCCCTGCCTGCTACTGCCTCTTCTGGCCTCTTCATTCAGGTGGGGGTTGAGGCATGGCTCTCTACTGGACCCTGTTAACACAAGGGGTGGAAGGCAAAGAGTCAAATACCCTCTTCACATCACCTCATTCTGCCTCATTGATGCAGAAAAGGGACGAGGCTCAGCTCCCCACTGGGTCCTGCTGCTCAGAGCAGATGAGGAGTAGGAGTACCCAGGAACTCTGTTCCAGAACACTGTGTTAATCTTGTTTCAGCCAGGTTAGTGTGGGAGTCCACTCAAAGGGCCTTCCTGGCAACACAAGTAGGGGGCAGTGCTTACTAACCCTGACTTAGACCCTGACTTGTTCATCTTCAGTGATGTCAGATCTGGTAAAGACTCAATTCCACTCCCCTTCAGCTCCCCTGCCCCTCTTATACTATAGAGGAGGGAGGTGTGAAGCCTACTGGTGAGTAATCTCACCTTTCACCCTACTATTAGGTCTCATATTTTTATGTTTGTGTTTGGCTAAAGTGGGGCAGGTAATGCAAAGTGCCATTCTATTGTTAGGCCATTCTTTTCCTGGTCCTTCAGCTAAGAACAGGCTTTCCTGTGAATTATAGATGTCCGGGCCCATGCAGCTCAGAGGCCGGCTGCAGTGGTGCACTGTTCCCAGGTATGTGTGAGCAATGAGGAAGCTCAGGGACCCCGTCCGCTTGTCCTTCAGCAGGCCCTGAGGTGCCTAGGCTTTCTGCTTTCCAGCGTCTTGCTCTGTTTGCTGTTGTGATATGACAAGGGATTTTCAGTTGTAAGAGTGAGTGTCTGGGAGGAATGGGACTACTGTATCTTGGTAGAAACAACAGACTTACTTTGAAGAACAGATTTTTAACTCCTTTTTATGTATAGAGCAATTCATAATCTACACACAGTCTTCTCAAACCCCCGGGGACAACTATGTTCAGAGTTTGTGGGAGCATTTTTTTCATTTTTTAACCCTCTCACTTGTTTCTGCTTGCCATTGGGATATTTTCTTCAGACAACATGAGAGATTTCCTAATACTTGAAACCTGGAATATTTTTTCAAATTCTTTAATTTGAACTATACATTTATAATACTGATTTGTCATCACTTTGACTACAACTATTGCTCTATGATATGGATTCATCTTAAATTAGTAAATTTTAATGTTAAAGTGGGAATATAAAGTTAAAATGTGTTAATGTGCTACATGCTCTCATTAAAATATCCTTATCAATACATTTGTTATCCTTCTATTTCTGCCACAGATTTATTTGAAAATAGAAAAATGTAACATGGAGCATGGAAATTTGACAAATATTTTCTTCTAAATAAATGGGTAGTTGATTTATGAAGTAGCTGGCTCCAATTTTTATGCCTCATCTTAATTTTTGCATAAGGTATTGTTGAGCCCAGAATTTATCACAGATGCCAAAACCAAGAGTGTACAAAAAGAATGCAACTCTAAAACCTGTGATAATATCTGTTTCTGGTGTACAATGCAGGTCAATATTTCTCCAGCATTATAGAAAGTAAATTTATGAACACATGTTCTTTAATGATTGATATTTCATATTGGACCTCACCAAAATATTATATTTTTTACCAAGATACCAAAGCTACACTCTTTAAGCATGCACCACACAGTAGTTATGTACCATATCACCTTTTATTTTTCAGTGTCACAGAAAAATTTTATCTTTCAATTTCAGCAACTGCTGAGATTTTGTTTTTGTATTCCACCTAGAAAAAGGGAGATAATTGCCTGAATGAGGATTATATCTTCATCTTCTATCCAGCAGTTCTTGAAAGTGTGTGCACATTAGAACTTGCTGGGAACTACTAAGAAATCCTCAAGCATGGCTGTACCTCCAGGGACGCTGTAATGGGAGTGGGGGGATTGTGCATGACGTGTGGAATGGCTTCCAGCAGATTCTAGAGACTTTGAATTTATATTAGTTCACACAAACACTCCATCCATGCTTTTGTTCCGGCCCTCTGGTCCAGTTTAAGAACCCATTGTGTCCCTCGAGTCAAAAAGTTTGCTCACCCCTGTAGAGCCATCCACTTATCTCCTGCACCTTGTAGGTGTTTAAATCTGTAATTGTCTTTACAAAATGGAGATACATTAGATTGAAATATTGGGAATTCAGTCAGTAGGTATGAATAAATTACATTACTGAAAAAAACATAATTTTTGTAAATAAGGAAAAAAATTTAAAAATTCAATTTTAGCACTTATATGTGCCTACTGGCCATTGTAACTTACAATCAAATTAGCTCTTTATTGTAAATAAAATAAACAGGATTTTCCTCTCTTTCTCTCCCTGACATGTTAATTTAGAGGTTCCTTTCCCCATGCTCTTTAGATATTCTCTATGTAGCACCACTGAATGTGATATAGTACAACTTTCCAAAGGTCTATTAAGAATCATAGTAACTCATATGTAAATTAAATCCAGGCAGCTGGGCCCAGTTCTGTATGGCTCATTTAGTCTTATGCTAAGCAAGTATTTTAGAAGTCAGGATAGCTCAGGAACTTGGAATCAGACAAACATGATACCTATAAACTTGGATTCTTCTTCTGTATAACTAATCACACACACACACACACACACACACACACACACACACATATCTGTTTGCCTCACTAGGGCTTAGCTCCTAATTTAGTAAATTGATGCAGTGACCTCTCAGAGATGCTGTTCATATTCACCAATTAAGATGGTAAATTTCCTTGACCAGGCAAATTGATAACTAAATGCCATATACTGGAAACATCACTGTAGCTTTTCTCTCTGAGAAATGGCTTCTATGATGGATATTTACAAGAAGGTTAAAAAAAAATTGCCGAACCTAATCAAATTGTCAGTAAAGACAACCAAGGATCTACCATATCCAAGGTAACACAGTGTATAAAACATACTCTTAAAAGGTATAGTGTATAAGCACCATGTTCTCAATAGTTTACAAATAATTAAAGAGAAAAAAAGTCATATAAGCAGCAAAAACCTAAAGGTAGAAGGTGCTCTCTACAATTAGAGTGAATTCAAAAGATGTTATTATTTTTCTATTGCTAATGTAACAAATTACCACAAGCCTAGAGGCTTAAAACAACACAAATTTACCAGAATTCTGGAAGTCAGAAGTACAGACTATTTTATTGTGCTAAAATCAAGGTGTCCGTAGGGTTGTGCTCCTTTCTGGAGGCTCTAGAGGAGAATCTGTTTCGTTTCCTGCTTCTAGAGACCCCCTTCCTCCATTTCAAAGCCAATGGCATCAGGCGGGGTCTTTCTCATACTGCCATCTCTCTTTCTCTTTCCTCTGCCTCCTGCTTCCACTTACAAGCATGTGTGTGATCACATTTGGGTCTACTTGAAAAATTCAGAATAATCTCCTCCTCTCAAGGTCAGCTGATGGCAACCTTAATTCCATCTGTAACCTTAATTTCCCTTTGCCATGTAATGTTGCATATTCAGTTTACAGAGCTTAGAATATAGGCATCTTTTGCAGGGGTTGGGGGCCTGGGGGACAGAGTTGGTGACATTATTTGCCTATCACAGAAGGTGTGTGAGCAGAGCATTGGCTGGAAGTGAAAGTCCATATAGTGGAGAGGAAGATGCATCTGATGAAGTATTGTAGGATCAAATTGTAGAGATTTCTGACAGATAAATGAAGGGTTTTAGATTTTGTCTAAAAGACCATGAGAAATGTGTAGCTTAAGAGAGAAATGATCAGAACAAGGAGGGCAAGAAGAGGAAGGAAAAGGCACTGTGCAAGTGAAATAAGAAGCAACGCAGACCTGATGCAGGAGACCATGTAGGGGTTCTGGCTGTGGTTCAAGTGTCTTATGGTAATGACTTGGGCCGGTGTGATGGAAGCAAGAATCATTGATTGAGTTTTGGCAGATAAGTTGTGGAAATATACACAGCTCTGATATTGCAAACCTAGGAAAGTGGGAAAATCGTTGGTACTATTATGGCACTATTTTTTAATGAGGAAAGTCATTAGAACAAGAATTCTTAATGGAAAATAGGAAAGATAAGAAAAAATGTCTCAAATCTCCTTATAAAATATTCCATGATCACTTCATTGTTTTTTAAATTAAGACTTAATTTTTAAAAAAGCAGTTTTAGGTTTACAGCAAAATTGAAGAAATGGTAGAGAGATTTCCCATACCCCTGTCCCATGCATGCATAGCCAACCCCATTTTCTAGATCCCCCACAAGAGTGTTACATTGGTTACAATTGATGAACATCATAATCACCCAGAGTTCACAGTTAACATTATGCTTTACTCCTATTATACATTCTATACATTTGGACAAATGTATGACATGTACCAATAATTTGATAGCATACAGAGTATTTTTACTACTCTAAAATCCATAGAACAGAAATGTGAAAATGCACATAATTATAGCACCTTCCATCCAGGGTGTACATGCTATTGTAATGATTTCTGATCAGAGCTCTCTTAGACCCAAGAAATTTTATTTTAATTTGTCAAAAGATCTAATGGTTATAGAAAATGAAAATTTATTGGAGTGATACATTTACTTGTTGTAAGTCTTCACAGGCTAATTAAAATATTAAGAGCAGCAAGCACTTTTATAGTAATACTAAGTGCCAGGGACCATTATAAGTGCTTTACATATATGAACACATTTAATCCCCACAGTGACATTAGGTGGGTATCATTATTTTCCCATTTTTCACAGGTGAGGAAGAGAAGCACAGAAAAGTTAAAGAAACTTATCTGGTTACACAGCTAGTAAGTTGTAGAGCCAGATAGAAAGCCCGTCTTAAGCTTTCATACTCTTCATGAGGGTGCTATACCTTTTCTTGACTTTTTTGCCCTTGACTCTACATATTTATGATTATAAGAATCTCCAATTGACTTTTTTAACTTTTTAAAAATTATTTATTGTTTAAAGTATTACATGAGTCTCCTTTTCCCCCCATTGACCTCTCCCCAGCTGCCCCCACCCCGAGAACATGCCCACCTATTCCCCCCTCCCCCAGTCTGTGTCCATTAGTTATGCTCATATGCATGCATACAAGTCCTTTGGCTGATCCCTTACTCCCTCACCCCCTGCCTTTCCTCATAGGTTGGACAGTCTGTTCATGCTTCAATGACTCTGTTTCTATTTTTGTTCATCAGTTTAAGTTGTTCATTATGTTCCACTAATGAATGAAATCATGTGATAATTATTTTTCTCTGACTGACTTATTTTGCTTAGCATAATGCTCTCCAGTTCCATCCATGCTGTCGCAAATGATAAGAATGCCTTCTTTTTTACAGCAGCATAGTATTCCATTGTGTTGATGTGAGTAGTTTTCTAATCCACTCATCTGCTCCAATTGACTCTTATGTGGGTGGGAAGTAATGGGAATTAAGCTGTTATTGTGAGTAAATTCTCTATATTGACATTTTTTTCTCAAAATTCAAAGTGCATGGAATGAGTGGTAAATAATAGATAATAGAAGAGGTTATTGGTGGTTAAAAAAAGAAAGTTTGTGAATCACTTGCTAATGTGAAGGGGATGGGATCACTTATTATTTGACTAATGATATCCATTTTGGATGCAAAAACAATGCAGATCAGAATAAAAAAGGAGATTATGGTTCTTTCACCTCAAAGAGAAGAGGTAGAAGGGAGATGTCATTAGAGACCCTAATTCACCCTGGGGATAGTCTCTCCAAGCACTTGTGAGAATCTGTACCATGGCATTGGGAGATAGAGACTGCAAGAACCAGTTTGACAAGGTAAAAATGAAACTAGTTACTGTTGAAACTGGTAGGTAACAGTAGATAAGATTCTTATCTCCTCATATTCTCAAGCTCTTTCTTAAATTGTTCCCCAAAGGGCTCTAAATTCAAGCTCAGAGACCCAGATAGCTGTCTTATTCTGTCTCAAAATTGACTGTCACAAGTAAAGTTATCAGTTCTGAGTTTAAAACACTAAGATTTTTGGTCTAAGTTATGAGAAGTACTGAATCCATTTAAGTCTGTGATTTTCTTTTAAATATTTCCTCAGGTAATGTAACATTCAACTTCCTTGACCCTCCTCTCATTCAGAGTCATGCTGGCATAACTTTATTAGCTGTTTCTCAATTCATATCCCATAAAACTGCTGCACATGTCACTTGCCTTCTGTTGTCCCCCTTCAAATTTAAACAATTGTCTGTCCTTATATAGACTCATTTCCACATGGAGTTT
This sequence comes from Myotis davidii, assembly GCF_000327345.1. Lineage (NCBI taxonomy): Eukaryota > Metazoa > Chordata > Mammalia > Chiroptera > Vespertilionidae > Myotis > Myotis davidii. The sequence goes on along the minus strand of NW_006284843.1, from coordinate 616,472 downwards.
CATTATGACCTCCTGGAATGACAAATTAGCCTTAATTGATATATGTATTCAGAATTTTTATACTGCCAAGCATTATCCAGCTGGCATCAGTGATAACTGTTTCATAAACTATAACTTTTGATAATCTCTAGTTTAAATATGCAAGCAGTGTCTTCCAACATTCACAATTACAAAATATCCTTGCTTAGAAAATAATCATTTACATTTAAAATCAATACACTCTTAACATATGAAGCAAATGTATTTTCCTTGAAAATTTCAAGAATATATATAAAGAGGAAGTATAAACAAACAAAAATTCACAATGAAAAATTTATGAGGTTTAAGGAAGGAGGAAAGAGGAAGGAGTAAAGGAAAAAAAATTATCTGTGCTAAAAGATTATTTGTAGCAAAATAAGCCAGTCAGAGAAAGATAAGTATCACATGATCTCACTCATATATGGAACCTAATGAACCAAATAAACTGATGAACAAAATAGTTCCAGAGACACAGGAGCATGGAACAGACTGATGAATCTCAGATGGAAGGCAGGGGTGGGAAGAGACTAACCAAAGAACTTATATTCATACTAGAGGCCCAGTGCATGAATTCGCACACCAGTGGGATCCTTCTGGGTGGCCTGTAAGGATCGGGCCGAAACCTGCAGTCCAACACTGCCTGCAGCTCCTACCCAACATTCCTGGTCATGCCGGCCTCACTGTGTCTGCCATGGGCACTCACGCCCAATCAGTCCCAATCTGGAGAGGCTCCCGCTGCCATGAGCCCTGCATCTGGCACCCTCCCAAGAGTTTGAGAAATTCCTATGTAAGGTCCAATTTAGTTGACAGTACATGTTGTTCCCTATGTTATGAGAACAGGAACAGTTGATAAAAGTTCTTATATATACATATGTTCACACACAATTAATCACAATGTTGAAACTGGTGTTTAATGAGTATAAAATGCTCAATGTGAATGAAGTATCTTAATACCCTATCAAGACATCCTATATAATAAAGAGCTAATATGCTAATTAGACCAAACAGCTGAACGACTATCCAAATGACCTTCAGGATGACCTCTGGATGAAGCGGAGGCTGCAAGGGCAAAGGCAGCTGGAACTGCAAGGGCCAAGACCTTGCACAAATTTTGTGCATCGGGCCTCTAGTAATAAATAAAATAATGACTTTAAATCACATGTTATGAGAATAAATATCATTGTAATTTTTATTGAATGTATACCACAACTTTAAACAGAGTGGTTCTCTTTTGGCAAACACTTCAATGTAAGCTGCAGAATGTGCAACATCAATTACCTCTTTCCACTTTCGGTGGTTCTCAACCTTCCTAATGCCGCGACCCTTTAATACAGTTCCGCATGTTGTGGTGACCCCCAACCATAAAATTATTTTCATTGCTACTTCATAACTGTAATTATGCTACTGTTATAAATCGTAATGTAAATATCTGATATGCAGGATGTATTTTCAGGGGTCGTGACCCACAGGTTGAGCGTAAGTCTTAGATATTTCAGTTGAATATGGTAAAAAAATCTCAGAAATTTAAGTCCCAATAGCTTCCACTCCCCTCCCAAGTATGATACTCATTTGGTTGTTTGCCTTGGTAACAAAGTTAACCTTTTTAATATCAGGTGAATTATAAACTGGTAGAGTTCAGTGATTGCTTTTGTAATATAGAAACACTTGGAAGAGTGTCTGTCTATAAAATACAAAACTGAGTGCCATCATACCAATACACTGATACTAAGTAGAAACCTCAACTGAAGGAAATCAGGGCTACAAATAAAAAGTCAGGCTTCTATAAATATCAATTGCTTTCCTGAATACTTAAGCAAGAAAAATGAAACCTAGGGAAAAACCTTACACCAAAGGAATAGTTTTATTTCCAATATATTTCTAAGGGAAGCATTAGAGAGAAAAAAGAATGAGATATTCAGATAATTTTTACCTATTTGTGTGCATATATACCTTTTAGAGTCTTAGTTTTTTATAGATTTCTTATCTGAAACTATACAAACCTTATGAACTTCCTTAAAAGTAAAAGATGATCTGTAGAAGTAACCATGCAGATTTGCAAACATGCAAGTTGAAATAAATGCAAGTTTGTAACAGCACAATTTCAAAAACAGAACATTGGAATAGGAGAAAAATATCAATAACACTGCTTTTAAATTCTCTGCTTTATATTTCCCATATCAATCATATATGCTAGACTGGTCTGAATCTGTAAGACTCCATGACCAAAGAGGAAAGTTTGAACAATCCGAGGAGTCATTAGATTCATGGTAAGCACTGTTCACCTTCTCTCCATTGACCATTTCATACCTCCAATTGGAAGGTTATCTCTGGCATGTAATGGTAATGGAACTAGGTTCAGAAGGGCATTTATTAATTTATTTTTATGTAATCATTAGCCCTAAAATTATTTGAAAATACAAGATATCAGTCTTTATGTGATTCACTTTTCACTGTCATAATGCCTATATTCTTTGATAATTGTTTTCATTATGACCAATTTTTTACTTTAAAAGAAACACAAGTAATACACAATTATGTGTAACCCCTAAAAATAGCAATATTTTAGAGGCTTTAATTAAACATCTATAATAAATTGACATTAGGACTTCAGAAGCAGTTTATTATTTATTTCAATTTCAATTTTTATTATTTTCTATTTTGTATGTTCTCAGTTCATTTATTTTGAAGAAAATGTTAGGAAATGAATAATAGTTATATGAATATCACTAATTTTGTAAGAAGTCTTGTCAAGATAAGTAACCAGTTTATAATACTTTATCTCTCAGTTGATACTTTAGTTACTTGAATTAACCTAGGCACCTGGATTTTACTAGTAAGACTAGGCAACCTACAGAGTGTGATGCATTTAATAAAGCAAAGACATACCTAGAAGAATATAAGAACACTTCTCTGCCACCTGCTTCTGATTTGTTTCAAGGATTATGTGGTTAAAAAGTAAATTAGAAATGTAACAGTAGAACTGAGTATAGAATCTACAGAGATATTAATGCCCCATACACCCAAGAGGCAGGATAATTTAATATTGAGGCTAAGAACATGCTTTTGGAGGCCTAGCATCTGAGTTTGATTCTTAGTTCTACAGCCTTCTGTTTGGTCAAGATGTTTTACCTCTTTGAGACTGATCTTAAAAAATTGAAATAATAACACATTTCTTTAAAGCTATGGGGAATGGGAAGTTAGGGATAGCTATTAAATTATTAATCTAAAAAAAGATTTTGTTCTGAAGGAAAGCAAGTATAGAGAGCATAATAATAAGTAAAGGCAGTATTTGGCTTCTTATCAACATATCTGTCCATGTTTCTCTTTAGGTTCTACACAATATCCATGCTTTGGCAGTGGATGCCCCTGTCATGTTATTGGAAAGGATTTGCAAAGACCAGCTAGTATCAACTGGAATGAATGCTTGGACCTTTTTCGTCATATCTGCACATATCACAGAGAATTGAGAAGTAACTGTCTTCTCATGAATGTTTCCACTTCTCCCATCTAGGTTGCTCTCTACATTTCCTTCCTATTCTGGGTCTCCTACCTCAGCAGCATCTTCTGGGAGTTCAGGGACCTCTGTCTTCTCAATTTTATCACAGAAATCTGAATATCCTTGACAATCAGCAGCTTCATATTAATGTTCCTTTAAAACCTGTAGGAAACAAAACTATGGTATCAAGTACTAAAAAAAGCCTTTGTACACTAACACTTGAGAGGATTTCAATAAAAGTACTTGCTTGTTCTTCTCATGAGGGAAGACTATTTTACATTTTTATCTCTTGCCTACCAAGAGTATATAGTACTGGTAGGAAACATTGGTAGCAGGTTCTAGTAACCACCATTCTACTATCTGTTTTCACAAGTTCCATTTTTTAGACTCCACATATCAGTGATATCTTACAGTATTTGTCTTTTTCAGTCTGGCTTATTTCACTTAGCACATGGACCTGGACTTAATTTTATCCCTTCACTTACTAGTTATGTAATCTTGCATAAAGCTCTCTGAATTGAATTTTTAGAATATACTTAAGGGAAATAACCACAACTCCTTAATAGGGTTGCTGGGAACAAAAACAAGATATTATGGCACATCCAGCATATAATTAGCAATTATACTTTACAGTAATCTGTAGATTTATGCATCTTCATATTGGATTATTATACAGATTAAATTTGGTATAATGAATGAACACAATATCGAACATGCCATAGGTGCTTAAAGATGTATTTATCCATTCAAGATTTAAGAGATACTGACTCTCCACTAAATTCAAATATTGCTTGTATTAGAACTTCCAAGTCCATTCATGCAAATTTTATTGTCCCCATTTTTCAGAATAATACAATGTCCACATTTATTAGACCAAAATATATAATTTATGTTGTCTGAAGAACACAAATGGATTCATGGGAACAATGGGATGTATTTGAAATGGGGACGATCTTATCGATGTTTTTAGACTTTCAAATCCATTCAGTAAATTAATTTTGACACACAAATATGATCCCAGGATTTCCCTGCTTAAAACATTTCAACAGTTCCCCTATATCACCTACCAAATGAATTCCAAACTACTTAACATAGTGTGCACACTTTCTATTATTTCACTGTTTTCTGTCAGTCTTTAATTTCCTCTCCCTACATTCTCTGCCCCACACTGTTTGATCTGGTAATTGTTCACTGCTTGTATCTCCCTAGATGTATTTCTCTTCCTTTGGCCTTGGTTAGGCTATCTGCTCTGTATGGAATTCCTACGTCCTTTTTACTCAGTTAATTCTTACTCATCCCTTAAAACTTAGCCCAGTGTTCTCTTCTCTGAGATGTGTCAACCACCTGCACTCACACTTTCTTCACCCCATCTCTCACTACAATGTTAGCACCTCGGGGTGGCCGTGGTTGCTTACCTCCTGGTCCCCAGTCTAATAAGTGCATAGGAAAGGGGTTCAACAAATGACTGTGGAATTAATTAGATAAACGAAGCCCAGAGAGTTTATGCAATCTGCTAAAGACAGATAACTAAATGTTCCCTTAGGAATAAATTCCACTGCATTTTTTTGTCTTTAAAGGCCAGGGAAAATAATAGTAATAGAATATAAAACAATATAATATATAAATATAATGATTAGATTAAAACAACAAATTTGTACTTTTTTCCCATGTGAAAAAAAAAAGTAAAAAGTAAAAGCATTCATTCACCTTTTAAGAGGCAGGAGACTTTTAAAAGGAGCTAAAATATAAAACAACACTAATCCCATCTGGATAATTTATTGGTTAAAAAAAATCTATGGGAATGTAATAAATATATAATAACAAAGTAGTGTTATCCTAAAACAAAATAAAAATTTGTTCATAACATATGAAGAGAAATAAGTAACTTTTCTTTCTTTTATTTTTTTAATGTTGTTTGTCATGGAAACAACATAGGAAACCTAAGCTGAATAGTGCAGGAATATAAATTAAGTGAACACTGGTGTATTTACAAGCCAAACAGAAAGAAAGCAGGTATGCTTGTGCAAACAATGAGATTAGCAGGAAACATCACAGATAAGCTGCTCTGAGAGGGGATTAAAATCAGCAGCAAAGCAATTAACAGCTCTGATCATTTTCAAGTAGCCTGAAAAAACCTGACTGGGTTGAAGCATGCATTTATCAGTCATTCTTTACCTGTCCAAGTATGAGGACAAATGAGTCAGAATGGCAAACAAATAGGTTACATTAAGTAGTGATTCATAATAGTTGAAATTTATCATCAGAGTCTACTTCTTGTGTAACACACACTTACTACATCCAAAATATTCTAAAAAATTCAATGCCAAGTTTTTAGGCACTGTAGTTTGAATTGACATCAAGAAAAATGTTATGGAAAAAGTCACCCTAGACATGGGCTTAGAGACACCACTTCTAATAATTAGCAAACTTGTGGCTTTATATAGAACAGCAGTTCTCAACCTGTGGGTCGCGACCCCTTTGGGGGTTGAAGGACCATTTCACAGGGGTCGCCTAAGATCGTCGGAAAACACATATATAATTACATATTATTTTTGTGATTAATATATATAATTACATATTATTTTGTGATTAATCACTATGCTTTAATTATGTTCAATTTGTAACAATGAAATTGGGGGTCACCACAACATGAAGAACTGTATTAAAGGGTTGCGGCATTAGGAAGGTTGAGAACCACTGATATAGAGTGAAGGAAACACTTCTTACTTCCCTCGTTTCATTGGGATAAATCAATAGGAAGGTCTCAGGGAGCTCTAACGGTGCTTCTTAGAATTCAGAATGGGTCCATGATCATAAAATAAAAGTAAAATACACTATAAAGTGTTGTTGGTGGTATTTTTGTTTGTTTTAGGATGTGTTGTTTTCTTTTTTGGGGGGGGGGAAGATTTTTATTTATTTGCTATGATTTATAATTATATCAATCCTCAAGTAAAGTCAAAGACAGTATAGGCCCATGGCCTGGGTCAATTATAAAATTTTGATGTATGACAAAAGAGAAAATAATTCCTCAAGATATATATTTTCTGCTGTCATTTCTGTAAAAAACAAATTTCAAATAGAAAAGAATAAAATGAAAACAACTGAGAAAGATGCAGTCTTAGATGCATGAGGAAATTCAAAATCAATTTCTTGCAGGCTGTCTACTGAAGTTGACAAATTGTGTCCACACTATGGTAATGATCCAAGGTACAAATAATAGCAGAATCACTTATTATTATGATTTTCACTTTGAGTATGATTATAATTATCACTTGGAATCAAGAAGACAAAGGGGACAAGTGACAACAATTAGAGTTACAAGGAAAAAGCAATGTCATTACTTTTTAAGCTGTAAACAAGAGGGAATGAAGGGAACACAGCAGCCTGGTTGTCTTCAGATACTTTATTGAGGCAAGTCATAAACTATATGCTCTGTGGCCTAAAAGTATAAAACTGGTACCACGGGTGTTCAAGTTTTTTAAAAAGGAGAACTTAAAAAAAAATCTTTATTGTTGAAAGTATTACATATCTCCTTTTTCCCCCATTAACCTCCCTTCTGCCCACCCTTCCTCCCCAAGCCTTCACCACCCTGTTGTCTGTGCCTATGGGTTATGCATATATGCATACAAGTTTTTTGGTTGATGTCTTCCCACCCACGCACCCACCCCTGCCTTCCCTCTGAGATTCCACAGTCTGTTCCATGGTTCTATGTCTCTGGATCTATTTTGTTCATCAGTTTATTCTGTTCATTAGATTCCACATATGAGTGAGATCATGTGCTACTTATCTTTCCCTGACTGGCTTATTTTGCTTAGCTTAATACTCTCCAGGTCCCTCCGTGCAGTTCTGAATAAACTTAAGGTTTTTAAAATTGAGATGGGTTGATTCATCAAGTAGTGCACTCTCTACATTGGTTTTCTGTTGCAAATTTTATACTGCTAATTGCCTGAGAGCAATGTCACAGAAGAATCTGAATAATTATAAATTTGTTGAATTAAATTGTTTGTTACTTCTTACCTCTGAGGTTAAACTTTTGACTTAGATTAAATGGATTAATGGTTTCTGATATAGATGTGTGTGTGTGTGTGTGCGTGTGTGTGCGTGCATTCACACACATATTAAATGAAACAATCAAAGGAAAAGCACTCTGAAGACTATGAGGGCACAAAAATATTAAACACTATTCAATCTTGCTTCATATTCTGCTCATTTTAAAATTATGATATAATCATAAATATAATAAGTTAATTTTATGTTTTAAAGGAAATAAACTTGGCTTGGCTTGTATACTAATATGGGAAACCTTACTGATTGGTTCAAATAGCCATAAATCAGGATATACCCATTTACTTGTGGTTAGCTTATTATTTTTCAATTGCTTCTGTAACAACTGAACATAGATTTAATAGCTTGAGACAACAAAAATTATTATCTTTCAGTTCGGAGATCAGAAGTCTACAACCAATCCTAGAAGGTGAAAATCAAGGTGTCAATAGGGCTACTTCTTTCCAGAGGCTCAAGGGGACCTGCCTTGTCTAGCTTCAATGGGCTGTTGGCATTTCTTGGCTCAAGGCCCCATTTTCCATCTTAAAAGACAGCAGCTGCATCACTCCAACCTTTATTTCTATCATCACATCTCCTTCTTTGATTCTGACTCTCCTGCCTCCCTCTTTTGCTTAACAGGACACTAGTGATCATATCAGGCCTAAAAGGATGATTCAGGATAATCAATCTCAAGATCCTTAGTTAAACCTGCAAAGTCTCCTTTGCCGTGTAAAGAAAATATTCACAGAACCTAGAGATAAGGATGTGGACATCTTTGGAGAGCCATGATTCTACTCATTCCAATATTCCATAAGCATTATGCTGCGTGGAACCTAGCCTGGGAATAAGCCTTTGTAGCCAGGAGTGATGAGAAGAACTCTTCAGTTCCGAAGAAATGCTTTGAATGTTGCCAACCGACACCAGAGGGAGATCAAAAGGTGGGAGCGTTTGCCTCAACCAGGGAAACCCTGATTTTATATATTAATCTTCTGCATATGATTTCATTTTTAAGGGCTCTACTACTCAAAATTTAAAAATCAGTTGTTTAAAGAGATAGCAATTATACTATCTTCTGAAATGTTATGTTATTGAATGTCAAACCACAAGACAACTTCTATTATTAAGACTCAAATTTTTATCTCTTCCAGTGTATTAAAATTCCAAAGCATAACCAACTTTCTTATCCTATAAAAATACAGTAAAAACAATAAGTTAACAACAAACAAAGTAAATTGGATTTTTTTTAACCTTTATTGGTCAAGCCTTTGAAAAATAACTTTCAGGTGAAAATCCTGGTTGAATCCGCATCTCTTCCATAAAAACAATGTGCTTTTCTTTAACTTTTTCTTTAATTACTTATAATAAAGTAAATTGAATATACCAGACTACCATTGGAGACTCTATTATAAATGCCCAGATACATAAAATTAAATAATTACTAATTAAGCATTATATATATAAAGCATTAGGTTTAATACAACATAATTCAATTATGGGTGAGGGAAAGCCCTTGACCCTCAAAAAGTTAATTCAAGTAGGGTAAATTAAAGGCTATTCCTAAAACTAACTGCCCACATAAAAAAAGCAATAAAGAATTTTAAATCTCTCAAAGTAAGGAGTTTAAAAAATATTTTCTGACATGACAGTGACTTTTAATCAATAAATTAGATGCAAATCTTCACACTACCATCCATGCACACACATACACACACACTCCCAAAACGTGGGAAAGTCAGTTAGATATTTAAAAACAAGTAAAAATACACAGTAATTCTTGAAAGCAATAAAAAGAAATAACTAATGGAAGAACAAAGGAGGACCCAGCATGACTGAGTAGAAGTTTAAGGAATATGACTTGTATCTATCTATCTATCATCTATCTATCTATCATCTATTTTTCTGTTTGGTTGAAACATCAATATTTATGGTTCCACAACATGGTCAAACTTCGAAAAAAATTATGCTAAGGGAAAGAAGCCAGAAATATATGATTTCATTACATGAAATGTTCAGAATAGGCAGATCACTAGACTTAAAAGGTTAATTAGTGGTTTCCAGGGGCTGGGAGAAGAGAGAAATGGAGAGTCATTGCTAATTAACACATTTCTTTAGGCCACAGTGGTTATCAACCTTCTGGCCCTTTAAATACAGTTCCTCATGTTGTGACCCAACCGTAAAATTATTTTCATTGATACTTCATAACTGCAATGTTTCTACTGTTATGAATCATAATGTAAATATCTGATATGCAGGATGGTCTTAGGCGACCCCTGTGAAAGGGTCATTCGACCACCAAAGGGGTCGCGACCCACAGGTTGAGAACCGCTGCCTTAGGAGTTGATGAAACTGTTCTAAAATTAGTTATTATGGTTGCATAACTCTGAATGTACTAAAACCCACCTAATTGTACACTTTAAAAGGGTTAATTTTATGGTATATGAATTATTTCATTCAAGTTATTGTAAAAAGGAGAAAATACATACAGCAAAATATCATTTATCTAAAATGATAAATATATGAAACTATTGTTTGTGGATATAAACACATACATTTGTACAAAAATGAATCTTGCTTTATACACATAGCAACTCAGGGTCTTGGCTACCTGCAGATGGGAAGGGAGAGGAAAGGATTACAATGCAGGACATAAGTTGCTGCAGTGTTTTATCCTGAAAACCATCTGTACTTGAAGGACGTACAAACAAATGCTTTGCATTTTAAAATCTGGGTGGCAGGTGCATTCATTATAGTATTTAATACAGTACTCTTTGTACTTTGTTTTCATTTATAGATTTTTCTATTTAATTGCTTGTAGTGAAAATAAAATCATCCTGAATATTAAGTCCTCTGTATTTTATGAATACGAAAACATTCCACAATGGAGTTTTTCTTTGTCCAGTGGGCCACTTTTTTCTCTTTATTCCCTTTGTACTTTTTATATACCTAAAATATTTTATAACAAAATAATTTAAAATACACAAAAAGTGGTCATTATTAGGATTATGGGCCAAAAAAAAATCTTCTGGTAATTCTGATCATTCTGATCTATCTTCTTACCAACCAAAGTTTTCAGGCTGGCAAAGGCTTACAGAGAATCCCTTGAAATAGGAATAGCTTAGATTGTGCAACAAAAAATCTAAGAAAATGAGTACTAGCAATAATCTATGTGAAAACAGCCAGTTGACCCAACAAAGTTTAAAGACCAAGCACAAAAAAATTCACTAACACAAATCTTTAGTCCAGGCAAAAATCTGTCTGAGAAAGGGATGAATTACTGAAGGCATGCATTATGGTATCATCTAGGGTGCATGCTTCACATCACAGTGAAGAGGACCATGCAATTTAAAATGGCAGAATCTGGATCAAGACCCTGGTGTGATCATTTATCACCTGTGTGTTCTTCAGTGAGTCACAACTTCTGACATTAATAGGCTAATTTTCAAGGTTATTTAAACTCTTAAGTGAGCTGATATCAATTGTGATATGTTATATACAATTGAGCTTATTTCGGGAGTATACTTCCCATTATTTGAGTGGACAAGAGAAAAACGGATTTCTAGTATCAAAGAATCAAACAGATTCTGAAAGAAGATGGTTATTAACAATATGAGTGGATGGCAGTAAAGGGACATACTGTGTACCTATGTAGGATATTGTGAATTGTTTCTCATCATGATCCTATTTAGAACTGAAGAAATATCAGGAGTCTCTTTAATTCCTAGAATTTCTTGCTCTGATAGAATAGTAGCAGTTAAAAACATACTCTGTGAAGAATCAGGGTTCCCAGAGTATATGCTATCCTTCCTTTTAAATGAAATGTAAAGTTTTTATTTGTTTGTTTGTTTGTTTAAGGCAGAATCATCTGCATCCCATCAACCTGGATCGCTGTTCAGGCATAGGGACTACAGTCTAAGAAGGACTCATCTCCCTAATTTCAAATACTAACACTGAACGCCAAGATATATGAGAGGTGCAGATTGAGAGTGTTGCCAATATATCAAATAAAAGCATCTAATTCCTGGAACACTCTGTCTTCAGCCAAATCCAAAATTTTCACTTATAAGAGTTCTTTCTTTGAGCCTTTTCTTACTGCCTCTCTTTTTAAAAAGCATATATACTTTGGGGAAACTTAAATCAAGTATAGACTGATGAACAGGAGTAGATGCAGAGGCAGAGCAGCATTGAACAGACTGTCAAACTACAGTGGGAAGTCTGGGGAGGGTTTGTGGGTGGGGGGTTAAGAGATCAATTGAAGGACTTATATGCATGCATACAAGAATAATCAATGGACACAAGACACTAGGGGGTAGGGGCCGAGGGAATGTCAAAGGGGGGAAAAATGAGACATATGTAATACTCTTTGTAATACTTCAAGAAATAAAAATTATTTTAAAAAAATCAAGAGAGAGAGAGAGAGAGAGAAAGAGAGAAAGGGAGAGTCCATTACAAATTATATAGCAACTAGAGGTCTGGTGCACGAAATTCATGCACTGGGGGGGGGGGTCACTCAGCTTGGCCTCTGCCCTCTCACAGTCTGAGACCCCTTGGGGGATGTCCGCCTGCCAGCTTAGGCCCACTTCCCCCAGAAAGTCATTGCTTTTATGTTGCTGTTGCTGTGGAGGGGATACAGAAGAAAGGTGGTATGCATAACCTCTTTTACAGGATTTGGCAAAAACCAGTCACTGTGTTTGCAAGTAAGTAGACAATTGCTTTGGAAATTTCCAGGGACATTATCGTTAATGTGAAGAATACTATATATATCAAGAGTTCTAAGACCAGAAATGCATATTTTATACATATGAATTTGTGTCAGATGCTTTTGTGAATACAATTTAAATGTTAACTTTGAAGGTAATAAAGCCATACTGTGTTAGATTTGGATAAATACAATTTCCCCAAAAGCTAATATGAGCATCCAGTAAGTGTCAGCCCTTAGTTTCCTAAATGTCACTATATGCCTTCACATTCTAGTATTCTCTATGTAAATAAGACCACATGTTGGTGCTGCACATGTGACCAATGAAGAACATATTTCCTTATATACACTTGGTGCATTTTTACAATATTTCCCCCCTTTTGGGTTAGTGAGAGATCATAACTAAAACATGTTATTTGAGCAATCATAGAAACATATGGATACATATGAAATGAGAATTAACACTTCCCACTTGAGAAACAGATTGGAAAAGAACTGAAGAGTACTAGTCATACAGAGGTAAGTCTGAAAACCTTTACCTGAATGCACATGTGAGTTTTCTCTTTCAGAGAAGCTGCCTGAATCAACTGCTCTGAGGACAGCAAAGCCCCTCAGAAGGGGAAACCTTAATTCATAGGTGAGGCTCTAAGAGTGGAATTAGCTCAGTTACTGGAAACAGACTGACAATTCACATCATTTTTTTCAAAAGAGTTCACCTTTTGCAAATACTGGTAATTAGCATGTTCATGGTTTGTTGAGTTTTCCCATCTTTAACCATAATTATTATTATGAAAACTTGATGTGTGTGTCATATTTTCTTTGGCTTGATTCGCAGAAATAATTGGATAGTCCAGATCATACTGTAGTAAAAGAACAATACAGAAATGTCAATGGCTCATACAAATGGCTCTTCTTTCTAGCTTACAGGACACATCAGACATAAATTTGTTGGGGGAATCCCTGTTCTATACAACCACTCAATGACACAAGTTGTCAGAAACTCTAGTATTGTGTAGCTTCTCATAGCCTCAGTGATTTCACTGATAAAAAACAAAGGAGAAGTTAGGGAGTCATACACTGGCTCTTAATTTCTTCATCCTAGAAATGACACTTGTTACTTCCACTCACAACCCATTGCATTGGCCCCCTAGTTCCAAAGCCTCACTAATTCCAAGGATGTGGGAATATAAGGTTACACATGGATAGTCAATAAGCAGTGATGATCTCTGCCATAATCACATTTATTTGATAACCAAGAACTTGAAGGTATATCTACACCAGAAATACAAATGCTATTCTTAGTTTAGTCCTTAGAATGTTGTATCACAATGGAGTCTAAGATTTTTGCTGATTTCAATAAATGGTAGCTATTAACAAATTGAAACTCACCAATTTCCTTTTACAGTATTCCCCATAACTATCCTACCTGTCAACTGGCTTAAGTTCACTGGCTTTCGGCATACCAACAAACAAGGGCTATACCCTTCCTATTTATAACTATAACTATAACTATAACTATAATTAACTACAACTATAACCATAACATAACTATAACAATTATAACTATAACTATAACTAACAATAAACTATATCTATATCTATATCTATCTATCTATCTATCTATCTATATATATATATATTTAGTAATATACAACAGACTTGAGAAACAAAGCAGCATAACTCTGGTTTAGAGTTTGTCATTTGATAGTTGATATTTTAGAGAAAGATATTTCATTACCTTTCAAACAGTGTCATCTCACCCCAGGAAGAAATCAGACTTGGTGGGATGACTTTTTTCAGATGGCAGAAGAGAAGTGATAATGGATTTTTGCAACCCTGGCTACAGTCATGAGAAATTTTCTAACCTATTTTGACAAAGCTGTCCAACTAGGCCCCTTGATGAATTATAATGCTTCTATCATGATCTTTGCCAACTATTACAATGTAATTTTTGTTCCATCTGAACTAACCTTACCCAAAGAGAGAAAGTAAATAGAATAGTCAGTTGGTATTATGTGACCATTAGGTAGCAATTAATGCCTCATGCAGGCTTTTAATCATTCATCTCCCATTGAATATAATCAGGGTTATTTAGCATTGTTGATGCTTTTCTTTAATGTAATTACTCAAGTATCACGTCTTAGAATGGATCAGGATTTGACTGTTCTCATTAACATTTGGCACAAGGTTTGAAATATGAAACTCTGAAAACATAACAAAAGCCCTTTTAATGAGTCATATGAATAAGAAAAACCGGGGATTTTTCTGTTTTTCTGTAAGCTTATTAATTGCTTTAAAAAATATATATCCTCCTAAAGTCCACAGATGCATGATGCAGTATTTATCATTATAAATTGTTTCAAATGCTATGTTATATTTAGAAGTATTTTCATTTTACATTAAAACAACCTCAATGTTTAAAAATCAACTTAAAGAAATATTTGAAATGCAATCAATAAGATTAATGCATGGCATGTTGTTCATATGCATCAATACTAATAAAAGGGTAATGTGCTAATTAGACCAGATAGACTGGATGCCTTCCAGACAAAGCCGCAGCAGCTGAGACGGCCGAGGAGGGCCGGCAGCCACGGTGGCTGGCAGTGGCAGCAGCCGTGGGGTGATAGGGGCAGCGCCTTCCCCTGATCAGCCCAGTCGCCTCCCACAGAGGCCATCAGGACACCCCCTGAGGGCTCCTAGACTGTGAGAGGGGCAGGCCAGGCTGAGGGAACCCCCAGTGCAGGAATTTTCATGCACCGGGCCTCTAGTAAAAAGTTATTGGCTTGCTTTAAATTTTGTAAATATTAAGCTTATTGATAATTTTACTTTACAACAGTATTTAACACACCAAAAAAGTGTTAAATTTTCATAGAACAAATAAAGCTGATAAGATTGTGACCTCTTGTGTTAATTATGTCAAGCCAGGAAGACTGAAAGACAGAATTTAGCTATAAAAGGGAGGGATATACCAGAGACTGCAAAAGGGAAACCCCCTAATATGTGTAAAATGAGAAAAAATAGCTTAAAAGTAATAAAATTTTTAAAGGAGGCAATTTTTCTCCAAAAGGATCAACAGTAATGTTCTTATAATCAACTTGCCATTAATTCAGTGTATATCTAGAATGTGCATGAATAAAATTGATAGGAAATGACCAACTGACTGATAGCACATGCCTGCTTATCTGCAATCCGGACTGTTCAGCAGAGCCCTGGAGTCTGTATTGAAAATGGGAATGGAACAAGAAATCTCCAGGCAAGAAGGGATGTATATAGGGGCATTTATACTAGTCAGGACCCAATCAGTAGGCAGACTTCCAGGAAACCATTGCAGTCTTAAATTTACCATAAAATCCAACCCTTCAGACTACATGTTCAAATAAGCAAAAAAGGGCCTTGAAAGTAAAGAAGTAATTTCCATCTATTTATGTGATTACTGGGGGTGGGTGGGGAGGCAGATCTTCACTTTTAGTGACTGAAACAACAAACTGGAAAAGTGTGACAGTAAAATGGGGTTTACTTGACCTTTTATCACAACTATCATTTTGTATTCTTTTGTCAGTCTCACAAACCGAGTTTCATTTGAAAACCTTACTGTAAAAAACTAAATGGGTGTTAGGATATCTTTGTAAAGTACCTGGAAGCAGAAGTGCTAGATCATTAGATTGGTTTATTATAAGCAATTGTCAAAACTTTTTTTCAAAGCTGTTGTAGCATTTATGGGTGTATTTCAAAGAATCTAAGAATTATTTTACTCTACCAAAAATTTAAATTACCTGCCATGATCTGTGGTATTATGTATCTGGTCTATGTTCCTTTTTCCCTTCTCTGTCCCTTCATCTCCCTTAACTACTTTAACCATAGCATCTTATGGCTCATTTGTACCTCTTACTATTTCTCTCCACTGTATTTGCCCAACTCTCATGTGGCCTCATGCAAATAAAGAAGACTTTAAATGTTAACATTTTTTACTAAGGCAGCATATTTAGTCCACAAAGGATAGCTTTAAAGTTTAGTATGAAAATAGACTTTCTGTATTGTACATTTAACTCAGCAATCAAAATTCTCTTCATATTAAAACAATCTATTAAGGACGAACATGCTTGAACAAGTTAATCCATACTTATATAATTAGTTATCCATACTTATATAATTAGTTAACTTTAACACAGTCACCAGAGCAATTCAATGGGGAAAAGAATGTCCTTTTTATATATGATACTGGAACAATTAGATATCCATATAGGGAAAAATATAAAGTTAATGATCTGTATTAGACCACAGACCTAAACATAAAAGGTAATGCTTATAGCCTTCAGAGGAACATGTCTATTACCTGGGGTAAACAGAGATATCTTAGGACACAAAAAGCAACAATCAAGTATATAAAAACTATATAACTATATAACTAACTATATAACTAACTAACTAACTAACTATATATATATATATTAGATGACCAAAGGCTCAACCTAACATCAGAAGTCAGTGCTGGGTTGCTATGGCTGTGACCTAGCACTGACTGCCAAGGGGACTGTGGATTAGGCCTGGAGAGAGGCCTGCAGAGAGAAAGGCAGGGTCTGATCTGCAGCCTCAGTGGCAGCTGTTGATCAGCTGTTGCCTCTCTCTTTCTCTCCAGGCTTCACCAGCAGTGGCACCTCTGTTTCTCTCTGGGCCTCTGTGGTGCTGTTGATCAGGCCTGCCTCTTTGATCAGGCCCAGAGATAGGCTCAGAGACTCTGATTGGCATAGAAAATGACCAATCAGAACCAAAACTGGGTGAAGTGCCAGGAGCCAATGGCTGCCTAGGAGGCAGAGTTTTTGACACTGACTGGCATTGAAACCAATCAATCAGAACCTAATCTGGGTAAACTACGAAGGCAGAACCTAAGGTGGGGGCTGAGGAGGGGTTTTAAGGGCAACAGCTATTTGGTGTAAGGTGTAAGAAAGCTGTTCAACTTTTTAATGAG
>NW_006284843.1:595024-598751 GCF_000327345.1 Myotis davidii | reverse complement strand
CTGAATGAGTTTGGAAGGTTGTATTATTCTAAGAATATGGGCATCTTGTCCAGGTTGTCCTGTTTGTTGGAATAATGTCCCTCATACACCAAGGCCCACAGAGGGATCTCATGCCTCCAGGCCAGATTTCCTGTTTCCTCCCCCAAGGGGTCCCCGATTGGAGAGGGTATAGGCTGGGCTGAAGGAACCCCCTCCGCCCCCATGCACGAATTTCATGCACCAGGCCACTAGTGCAGTAATAAAAAGACAAATGATTGAATAGCAATGGGCAAAAGACTTAAGCTAGATAACATTGAGATGCCACTCTGCATACTCTAGAGTGTATAACAATTAGACTGACAATACCAAATGTTGATGATGATGTAGAGCAATTGGAACTCTCAAATATTTTTGGTGAAAGTGTAAATAGCACAACAGCTTTGGAAAAAGTTTTGGCAATTACTTAAAATAAACCATTTTAATGATCTAGCACTTCTGCTTCCAGGTACTTTACTGAGATAAACATATATCTACAAAAGACTGTACAATAAAATAATTTAAGATGTATTGTTTTCTGAAGGGACTATTCATTCTACAAATTTAGTTCTTCATTAATTCTACAAATATTTATGAGAGTTTCCTGTGGTCATATGACTGTTGGCAAAATGAAAAAATGTAAGCCAGGGTCTTATAAATCATGGAAATTACAATTAATTAGAAACAAAAGGTTTTTACATGTGAAAATCTTAACAATATAATGCAGCATATGATCCAGTATCAAATAAATAATCCAGTAAAAACAAAATGCTAAAGAATCAAAATGGCCCTAACCGGTTTGGATCAGTGGAAAGAGGGTCAGCCTGTGGACTGAAGGGTCCCATATTCGATTCCGGTCAGGAACATGTGCCTTGGTTGTGTGCACGTCCCCAGTGAGGGGTGTGCAGGAGGCAGCTGATCGATGTTTCTCTCTCATCGATGTTTCTAACTCTCTATTCCTCTCCCTTCCTCTCTGTAAAAAATCAATAAAATATATTTTTTTTAAAAAGAATCAAAATGAACATCTAGGATATTTCTAATGGTGTAACTGACCTGCTGGATTTATTCCATTTCCCCCACAGAAACTTCAAACAATAATTTTTAAGAACACTTCATTTTTATTTAAATTTAAAACCACAGTTATTCTAAGGTGGGAAGGTCCTCAAAAATCATCTGGACTTGCCTTTCTTTTCTTTTTTTTTTTCCAGATAGGAAAATGAAGCTTTAGAGGAATCGCACAATTTGAATGACATTTTATATCCCTTCTGTAGTTTCAGATATAACATCAATGGGAGAGTTGAGACACGATGTGACAGATTGCTTCTCTAGTTTGGAGTTGTTTTTATCTAATATGCACATAGGAGAGAAGTAGGTTGCAGGGGAGGGAATTGATAGTAAATCTGTTTTGAGTAGGTTAAACTTGAGGTGCCCTGATGCCATCCAGGACAAGTCATTTCACTAGCAGATTGATTCAGGGCTGAATGAGAGTAATGCTTAGTGAGTGCTTCTGTGTTAAACACTGCATTAAGCACTTTATAAGACACTGCCTCATCTAACCCTCTCAACACCTTTATGTGGTATTATTATTCTCATTTTCCATAAGAAGACTGAGACTTAGGGAATTGAATTTGCTTACATTCACAGAGATGTTTAGTGTTCGATCAGAATTTGAATTCATTTCTTTCTGACTCCAGTAAAATGGCTGGCATTCCTAATGCAATGTTATGAATTTTCTACTAATTAAAATAATATAAAGACTTGAAAGAAGATAAAAAGCATAATATCAAAATAATACAACATTTCAAATGATTTCTGTCATAAAGGGTGACATAACTAAAATTAAAATAGTCCACTTATCAGTTTATTATGCTAATAGCAAGTAACTAACATATACATTTGTTTGACCCTTGATTAAGAAATCAGAAACAAGGGCAGAAATACTTCCACTGTTGTGGCTGCCAAAGAGCCCATGTGTTCACCTTCATCTGTAATGATTCAAAAACTGGAACTTTCAGGAGAAGACAAACAAGAAAGAAAAGGAAAAGGAAAAGAAAAACTACACAGAAAGAAGGATGCCTAAAGAGGCATATTTTATGCTGAAATTAAAGTATGTAAATACGGCTGGAAACAGAGAGAGACCTGCTAGAATGCATAATCGGGATTGGGTTGTCATAAACAATTTTTCAAGTAAGACATATGTACATACATATACATGCATATGAGAGTTATGTTCATGTATTCCATATGTTCAGAATATCAGAGAGCCAAACTATGGAGAGCTAAGTTTTCATTTCAGGCAAGGTAAACCATGGCACATAAAAGCCAGCCTTGGGAAATGAAACTGAGATCTGTGCCTACTTTGTAGGCTATTCAACTGTAGAAAAAAGCAAGGATTTCACCTGGATTAAGTAAAAAAGAGAAGGAAAATGGTAATTCACAAACCAGCATGTGGCATGTATACTCAGGATACAGTTCTCTTGTATTTCCAAATAAACATTGTATGAAATACTGAAAAATATTACTATAGACCAAGGGAGTTTATAACAGAACCCTGAGAAGATCTAGTTTTGAGAAAATATATTTCACCTTAAAAAGATGCAAAATGTCATGATCTGTCAGTAACAGACGCAGATATGCCTAAAGAGTCAGTAGAAATAAAAGACTTTCCTTTGTGGTGAAAAGAGTGACATTGGAAAGAACTGCAAGGAAACTAAAAGCAAAATTCTGCTATGGATGTAGTGAAAACAACAAAACTGACACTAGAAACCTGAATCAATTACTGGAAAGATAAGCTCTCCTTAAGCTAAGGGAGAAAAATTACTAAATGTTAGAAATAATTGGACTGAAAATGTTAGAAATACAGAATAGATAATTTTTACCAAAATGATAGATATTTCTGTAATAAGATCAGAACAATTGGAACAGAAATCACTAAGAGGAAAACTACCAGTGAAAGTTAAAAATCTGAATATATAAATTAAAGTGTTTCACAAAGTGTCAGACAATGTAATAGGAAAAAATATCCATATTTTTACCCATTCTGTTTGTTAAGTACAAGTAATTTATTTGGAGACGATTCCAAGAAACACCAATAGGAGAATGGGGAAGTAAGGCAGGAAAAAGGTTAGGTGCATTATCAAGCAAATTTCCTCCATGGGAAATTGAAAACTAGACCTTCCAGGGAATGCTGAGAAATGGTCTAAAACCTATACCTCACAGTTACCCTGCCCAAGAGAAAAGGAAGACCAAATATTTACTAGTCTATACCAACTTCTATCACTCTATGATGGAAGGCTGCTTCTGGGCAGCATTAATTTCACATCCCACTTATTGCATACACAGACATGGTAAACAGGGTGGGCTCTGCCAGCCAAAGGAGGGCCTCATGCAAAGAGAAGCAAATGTTGGCAGCTGGAAGCCCAGTTGATGTTCCCTGAAATCTAAGTGCTGCAGGGATTTGAGCAGGTACCAACAGCATCCGCTGCAAAGTTATATGCAAGAATTTTTTATAGTCACTACAATTGCCTTCTATATATAAAGGCAACAGAAGTACATGGCCAGACAGTCAAAAGTTCAGAAAATGGCCAGTCATTGAGCATCAACCTATGAACCTGGAGATCACAGTTCAATTCCAGGTCAGGGCACCTGGTTGGGTTGTGGGCTCCATCCCCAGTGTGGGGTGGGTAGCTGATCAATGATTCTCTCTCTCCGT
>NW_006284843.1:579318-594879 GCF_000327345.1 Myotis davidii | reverse complement strand
GAAAGTCATGGAGAAAGAGTATCCTGTCAGTCTACCTTGAAATGTGTTCTCTTCAGAATAGTGTCCTGTTAATGCCTAAGAGCAAATACATTTCATCTGGATGAGAGTGTTATTAGAACAGGCAACATGTCTGTCCTGTTCACTATTGTCTCCTCAGGGCCTGGCAGAGAGCCTGGGATAGAGTAGGAATTTGATAAATGTTTGCCAAATGCTGACTTTTATTATAACATGTATTTCCTCCCAATGCAAGAAATACTATTGGAAAGGAATTATCCCTCTGAAAAGACTTTCCTTAGGCATAGTACACCACCATTTTGGAAGTCCATATTAATATTAAAAGGTTACACCAACCAAAAGAAAAATAAAACAGAACTATGTGAGAAAAGTCTAGAAAGAAACAGCCAAGTCTTGAGGCATTGATTCTGTCTATCTATATAAAGCCCTAATATTCAAATAGACCAAATGGTGGAACAACCAAACTACTGGTCCCTATGGTGTACGCTGACCACCAGGAGCACGCGTGGAGCATGGTGGGAGTCAGCAGCAGGTGGCAGAGTGCGGAACATGGCGGGTGTTTGCCGCGGCGGGATGATGGAGCAGGTGAGCTGGGGTGCCAGACCAAGGCGGGGCACTGGTCACTGTCATCAGGGCAAGCTTCTGGTGGTAACTGAAAATTCTTTCCTCCCGCATGCCTCGGTCCTGCCCAGCACTCACACCTGCTGCCAGCACTGGCCCTGCTCACACCCACTGCCAGAGCCGGAGCCACTGCTCGCACCTGCTGCTCAGTGACAAATAATCATAGTCTTGCTTTAAGATGAGCAAATATGAACTTGGAGCAATTGTGAACTCCATCAGGCACAATATTGCTTTAAGATGAGCAAATATGAACTTGGAGCAGTTGTGAACTCCATAAGGCACAATTTGCTCATCTTAAAGCAAGGCTATGATTATTTGTCATAGAAATTGACCAAACACATAATTTCAGTATTTATAGATACACACACACACACACACACACACACACACACGTACATATGTGTGTGTGTATCTATAAATACTGAAATTATATATATAGTGATATAGTGATAGATGAATCACATATATCTGGCTATGAAATATATATAGTGATAGATGAATCACATATATCTGACTATGAAAGAAATGGCCACCAACTTGTTCTAGTGACATATTTGTATATGACTATAAAATATTAATATCATTACTGGCTTAGCTTATTAGGATCGCAAAAATGTGGTCATATCTAGGAAAATGAAAGTGTTAACATGTCACAACCTACTTTATCTTGTGGTATTATATTGAAGGTCAGCCAATAGCTATATGCAGAAGGTTTTTGTACTTATATAAATAAATAACTTTATGTGGAACAGTATTATAAAATGTAAATAATTATGAAAGTAAAATAATCTATAAGAGAGATACACTTGTAAAAACAAATATGGGGGCAGAGCAATGTCAAAGCAAATTATATTTGGTTGACACAAAAGGATTAGAGTGATAGAAGTAATGCCTATTTAAAAGAAACAACAACAACAAAAAAACACAAAATAACCCTGGCCTGGTGGTTCAGTTGGTTGGAGCATTGCAGGTTCAATTCCTGGTTGGGACACCTACCTGGGACGTGGGTTCGATCCTGGTCAGGGCGCATACATGAGGCAACTGATCAATGTTTCCCTCTCACATTGATGTTTCTCTCCTCTCTCTTTCTCTCAAATCAATAAACATATTCTAGGGTGAGTATTAAAAGAAACAAAACTCCAAATTCATTTAGTTACTTAAAAGAGATATGGCACTATCCAAACAGTGAAATATTTAATTCATTCTAACCATGAGAACATTGGCTCAGCATTAAATAAATATAAAAATCATAAAATTATAATATTGCAATGAAATGTACATTCAAAATGTAAGGTTAACTACAAATTACTTCTGCTTCCTTCCAAAATCTCACAAAGATGATTATTTAATGTGACAAATTAATAGAAAAAAAGATAAAATTTGATAGCAATAACATTTTGAAACCTAGGATCTAGGGGACAAGTGGCAACTGCCTTGATGAACTGGAGAAAAAAGAAAGCTAAGTTTACAATGTCCAGATGAGTTGATAGAAATCAGCATAGTGGTTACCTCTTTGCAGAGATGATTGATGAGCAAGGTGCAAGAGGAAACTTTCTAGGGTGTTGGATGCATTCTATATTAGGGGTATACACTAGTAGATGTGTACTGTTTTACAGAACTCATGAACTATACATATAAATTCTGTGCATTTTTAAATATAAATTTTATCTCATTTAAAAAGAAAGTCTAAATATTGTACTGTTTCCTTTCTCTTACTTCTCTGAAAAATAGGTCAGCTGATATTAAACCTTCCAAGGTAGGAAACTGGCAATTACTTTCTGTGAAAACTGACCAGCCTAAAAGGAAATTAATGAAGTTTTAAGAAATTTCCTAATGAAACCCCTCTTCAATGAAATCCAACAATAAGTCCTGTCCATCTGCTTTCCTCTTTCTCATTCCTTAATGTGAGTGAATAACTTACAATCATCAGACATATGAAAAAGGCCTCTAATTGTAAATATAGAGAACAAAAACAAAGTGCATAAATGGAAAAACAAAGCTATGATGATGAAATAAACATTACAAAAATTATTAGACATTATTAATTAATGTCTAATTAATTTAAAATAATTTGTAAGTGATAGCCTCAGAGAGCACTTCCTTACCTTTTATACAAGCTTTTCTGAAAAGAAATGGAATGTCTTATTTGATAGAGAAGCTTATTGGTTGGCTTATGAACTTAGTTCCATTCAAAACTTGATATTAGCTAAGCTCGCTTGAAGAATATACTTTTATTACTATTATCTTTCTTTAAAGTGAGAATGCTATGAAATTGAGGTTCATTATAAAAATCCATATTCTATAAAAGACAATTCAATTATAGATAAATATTCTAAAAATGTAGGATATTATATAGCTAACAGCTTTCAAGTTGTATATTATTTTGTATTAAGA
This sequence comes from Myotis davidii, assembly GCF_000327345.1. Lineage (NCBI taxonomy): Eukaryota > Metazoa > Chordata > Mammalia > Chiroptera > Vespertilionidae > Myotis > Myotis davidii. The sequence goes on along the minus strand of NW_006284843.1, from coordinate 591,849 downwards.
CAATTGAAAGGGAACAGAATAGTCTTTAAATATATGGTGCTAGGACAACTGGATATGCAATATGCAAAAGAATTTAATTGGACCCCTATCTCATACCACATACAAAAATAATTTAAAATGTATCTAAAACCTACATATAGGAACTAAAAGTATAAAACTCATAAAAAAAAACTTAGGGGTAAATTTAATGACAGATTTGGCAATGGATTGTTAGATATGACATCAAAAACACCATGAACAAAAAAGAAAATACATAAAATGAACTTGGTCAAAATTTTAGAAATTGTGCTTTAAAGGAAACCATCAAGAAAAAGATAACCCTTGCTCTAACCTGTTTGGCTCAGTGGATAGAGCGTCGGCCTACGGACGGAAGGGTCCCAGGTTTGATTCTGGTCAAGGGCTTGTACCTTGGTTGCGGGCACATCCCCAGTAGCGGGTGTGCAAGAGGTAGCTGATTGATGTTTCTCTCTTCATATATATATGAAAAAGATAACCCAAAGGGGCAAGAAAATATATATTTTCATCAGGCATCATATATCTATCTGAGATATCTAATCAGAGACTTTTATGCAGAATATATAAAGAACTCTTTCATCTTAATAGGAAGACAATCTAATTTTATAATGGGAAAAGGATTTGAATAGACATTTCTCCAAAGAAGATATACAGATGACTAACAAACACATAAAAATACTTTCAAATAATAGATCATTAGTGAAAGACAAATCGAAACCTCAGAGAGATATGACTTCACACTCACTATATTGGCTAAAATAAAAAAGACAGACAATAACATGTGTTGGAGAGGATGTGGAGAAATTGGAACCCTCATACACTGCTGTTGGAATTGTCAAATAATGCAGCCACTTTGGAAAATAGTTTGGCAGTTCCTCAATATGTTAAAAATAGAGTTATCCAGTTACCCTGTAATTTCACTCAGAGGTATAGACTGAAGACAATTGAAAACATATGTCTGTACAAAAACTTATATATGACTACTCATAGAAATAATTTTTATAATACCCAAAAAGTAAAAAAACCCAAATGTTCCTCAACTGATGAATGGATCAACAAAATGTGGTATACCATACAATAGAATATTAGTTGAGAATCAAACAAAATGATGTTGTTACAACATGAATGAAACTACAAACATTGCGGTAGTGGAAGAATTCAGTCACAAAGGGCCACACAGTTTATGATTTCAAGCATATGAAATATCCACAATATTCAAATCCAGAGACAGAAAAGAGATTAGTGGTTTCTACCACTAATTTGTATGAGAGTGATACTAGGTACTAGTGGCAATATGGGGAGTGGGGAGAGAGGAATGACTGCCATTGAATAGAGTGGGTCTTTTGGAGATGATGAAACCTTTCTAAAATTAGATAGTGGTGATGGTTGTATATTCTTGTGAATAGCAAACATCACTGGACTGTATATTTTTAAAGGGTAAATTTTATGGCATGTCAATTATATCTCAATTAAAAAATGGAAGAAATTTTTCTAGCCCTTTAAACTGATCCTATTTTTAAAAATGTATTCATGGTTACTTGGAGGATGGATATTTCCAATATGCCTACTTCCTCTTGCGTATTTATCTGGTTTCTTTGTCTGCTATATGCTCCAGTGAAATTAAAGAATCCAGCTCTCCTCAAATGTAACCACTATACTTCCAATTGAATGTATTATCTCACCTTGTTTTCTCACAAGGAAGCTTTCCTCCTCCCCTCTCTTTACAGCGGAAACCCTCTTTTTTTAGGACCTAGTTGAACTGTCACCTGCTCTATATAGCTTACTTCATTTCAGCACAAGTATATAATTTTCACACGTACATGCTACTATAAACACTTAGTACCTCTCATCATAGTCATTAGATAATGACCTTATTATTAAAAGCTACACAAAAATTTTGAATTAAATAAAAATATTTCTCATGCATATTTACTTAAAGAAACCCTGCCCTGACTGCTTTGGCTCAGTGGATAGAGCGTCGGCCTGCAGACTGAAAGGTCCCAGGTTCGATTCCGGTCAAGGGCATGTACCTTGGTTGCGGGCACATCCCCAGTAGGAGGTGTGCAGGAGGCAACTGATCGATGTTTCTCTCTCATCAATGTTTCTAACTCTCTATTCCTCTCCCTTCCTCTCTGTAAAAAATCAATAAAATATATTTTTTAAAAAAGAAAAAGAAACCCTAAGCAGTCTTCTATCCACTCACCTCAAATTTGAAACGATATTTACAAGAACAGTGCTGACTTCTCTTCAATCCTCCAATTCCAGCATGTTCTTACAGTTCCCAACTGCTTAGGAAGAAAGGCAACTCATTTTTATAGCCACATTGATTCAACAATCATATTTTTCTTCTGTGAAAGCCAAGGCAGAGTTTGAGTGTAATTGTTCAGGGACTATGTTTGTGTAACTTGTATAAGGTCAGTCATCTGTCTAAAATATGAACTGGACAATCTTCAAATGGCAATGACTTCAATTCCTTTGGGATTTGAATTGGCCATAAAACTAACAATAAATTGTCATGTGAGTAGTGATTTCCTGTTGGCAACTTCCATGTACATTACAAATATATCTCAACTTAGATGGAAAAGATCGTTATTACCACTCAAAGATCGAGAAACTGTAACACAGAGCCATTAAATGTATTGAGCAAGGGCAGAGAGTATATGAAAATGAAAATATCCTAGAGTTCCAAGCTTTGGTCTATCTTCCAGGAGACATAATTCCTTGGTAAACTTTGCTGCTTTGCCCCAGTTTTCTGAGAATATCAAGCAAGGTCGTTTAAAATGATGTTTAATGGCCCTGGCTAGTTTGGCTCAGTGGACAGAGCATCAGCCTGCGGATTGAAGGGTCCTGGGTTCGATTCTGGTCAAGGGCACATGCCAGGGTTATGGGCTCAATCCCCTGTAGGGGGCATACAGCGGGCAGCCGATCAATGATTCTCTCATTGATGTTTCCATCTCTCTCCCTTTCTGAGATGAATAAAAAGATATTTTTAAAAAATGATGTTTATGTTCACAAACTAAAAATATGAAACTACTTTATAATACACAGTATCATATTTTTATAGAAGCTACTCTCCAGCAATCTCCTGAGAACCCAAAAAAGCAGTATAAAACATAAATATAATATATTAAAGTTCAAATTATACCTACAAGAAACCCTTCAAACTATCATAAAGTATCCATTTTAGCATTTTAGATAATCCTAGCTCCTTGATAATCTGGATTTCACAATCTACAGAAAAGTGTAGCAAATTGAAAGGGCAAAATATATATTAACAATAGGTTCTGTCAGTTTTTCCTTCAAAATGTATACTTAATTCATCTACTTCTTTTTCTTCCCATTGCTACTCTCCTGCCTGGACTAGCGTGATGTCTCTCTCTCTCCCTGGTCTCCTTCCTTTCACTTTTATTTCCACACAATCCTTTCTCCACAGAACAGCCTGAATTCTCTTTTTAAAGCATAAAAGTGATTACATCATTCCCATGCTTAGAATACTTCAATGCTTCCTCATTGTAACTAGCATAATATTCATCTCCATATGACAGTTTGTAAGGTCTATATGATATGTGCCAGGTTCAACTCTCTACCCTCAACTCTTACTACCCCAAACCTCTTGATCACTTAGCTTCAACAATCTCTCTCAGTTCTTCAAACTCAGCAAACTTGTTTCCTCTTCTTTCCCGATTGGCTTCTGACTCTGAAATACTTATTTCTCAGAGATTAACACCACCAGCTCCTTGTGATCTGGTCAGGCTTTACTTAAAAAGTTCTTGAGCCCAGCCAGCATTTCTCAGTGGTTTAAGCATCAACCTATGAGCCAGAAGGTCATGGTTTCTATTCCCTTTCAGGGCATATGCCCAGGTTTTGGGCTCAATCCCCAGTGTGGGATGTGCAGGAAGCAACCGATCAATGATTCTCTCTCATCAGTGATGTTTCTATCTCTCCCACTCCCTTCATCTCTGAAATCAATAAAAAATTGGGCAGCATTTCTCAGTGGTTTAAGCATCAACCTATGAGCCAGAAGGTCATGGTTTCTATTCCCTTTCAGGGCATATGCCCAGTTTTTGGGCTCAATCCCCAGTGTGGGATGTGCAGGAAGCAGCCGATCAATGATTCTCTCTCATCAGTGATGTTTCTATCTCTCCCACTCCCTTCATATCTGAAATCAATAAAAAATTGAAAAAAAAAAGTTCTTGAAAGGTGATTTCACTATTGGCCCAACTCCTTGCCATTTCTATTTCATTTCCTTAAAAACACTTATTACTTTGTAGAACTTTATTGATATTTTTGTCTCTGGTTGTTTATTGCTTGTCTTTCATTACAGGGTGGGGCAAAAGTAGGTTTATAGTTGTTTCTATGGGAAATAATACAAAAATAAAATAAACTCTAAGTCACAAACTTACAACTGTAAACCTTCTTTCCCCCCACCCACCCTATATAGTATAAGGCCAGCGGGAAGAGTGACTGTGTCTGTCTTGCTCAGCATTATAGCTTCCATGTCTAGAACAATGTCTAACATACTGTGAATTGATATATGATTGAAGGAGTGAATGAAGTGATAACCCATAGCCTTAAAACAATTATGGATAGAGTAACTATGAAAATCATGTAGGACAATTTAAATAATGCCATAGAATTCCATAATTCCCTATTATAGAAAACCATATCAAAATATTGATACCTGTGTGTATCAATATTTTATAGCCCCAAACAATAACTGATATTCACAATTATTATGAGTCATAAGAAATTTCAAGTTATATTCTGTCTGTGCTGTATTGGGAAATGTGTTTTATTTAACTCTCCATTAGATAATGACTTTTAAAAAAGTTTAAGTATTTATCACTTGAAAAATAAATTGTGACCTCCTAGAAAAACAACTGTTTTTTTTCTCCTGTCTTTTCTATATACCATCTTCTCAAGCCAGAAACCTGAGAAACACTTTAAGTCCTTTTATCTTCCTTATCTGCACATCCAATAAATCGTATACTTCTAATTTTACTTCCCATCTATTTCTTGAAAATATCCCCTCCTTAATGTTTCTATTAACTGTTATGATTTATGTCCTCATCATCTCTTGCCTGAACTATTGCAGAGAGATTGTTAGCTATGAGTCTAGTATTATAAATTTAAAGTGTACAATATCAACAGAAGTGTCTAACAATAACTTAAGTTCAAAACACTCTGCTAAAATCTGAGTAGCATTTTTATCTTAATTCATCAGAATTAAAAATATATGTTCCATAAGAATTCTAGTCATTTCTCAAGACTATAAAAATTCATCATGCTAATGCAACAACAAAGTGAAATATCAGAACGAAGCTTTCTAAAAAAGGACATTTTCAGACAGCAAACAACAGTTATAGGATATGCAAATAAGAGGTCAAAGCAAGTAGAGGTTGAGGAGCTTGTATAAAAATTAGCTAAGAAAACTGTTGTCAAAATAGAAAAGAATTAGATGTGGGTTTTTTTTTTTTTTAAAGTTCAGCACAGTGCATGAAATACCCTACATGATCAGAGGTTCCAAAATATAGGACCATGAAGGAACACTAGTTACCAAAACTGGGCAAAGCAGTAAGTTAAGAACATAAAAGGGAGAGGGAAAAGAAGGCCTGTGTCACCTGGGGGCTGAGAAATAATATTGCAGAAAATTTCTATTCAGTTAGCAAATACTTTCTTTGGGTAAACAGAAATCCAGTTTCAGAATTCGCAGAAATTGGTAGGTGCAGCAGTTAGGTAACTCCTTGAGGACAAGATTTATCCCTTGGGTATATCATGCCCACTGTATAGGTGGTGCTCAATAAATGCTTCTCGGATAAGGGACACCAACCATGGGCTTCTTGATGTGAGAGTCTGTCTAGTACAGAGCTGCGTTATTCACAGCGCCAGGCACTGTGTACGTCACAGCCCAGCGACTGCTAAAGGAATGACAGCCATGGCAGTCTTCAAACACTGTCATGAAAGATTAATTCTTGAGGTTTTCAGGGTATGATCTATTCCTAAGCTGCTCTAAAATTATTTGACCCACTCCGATAGGGAGTTTTCAATTCTTAGTCTCCTATTGAAAACTGTTGTCAAATATATTTCTCACTGGCTCTTTAATACTTAGGCTTATTAGTCATGATGTTTATTGACTAATAAAATCACATTTTAAAAACTATTTTCTCCCAGTAAATTTTATTTTCTAATCCTCTTATAATTGCCTTCCACTTCAGAGTTTTAATTTTAAAGTTATATCAATTGCAAATAAATTAAGGGATTGAAAAGTAATACCACTCAGAAAATTACATCCAGAGCCATGTTCAAACACCTTAGCCCTATGAGCCATTTTAGGGCAGAACTAAAAAACTGAAATCCTGACTCATGTGCTCAATTGTCACTTTAACCAGTTATTGTCACATTCTACTCCTTAAACCAATATCATTTAATAGATATATATTGTTAGCCATAAATGGTTTCAGATCTAGTTCATGGAAGAAAAGAGTAAAAACTTATTATCACTAAAAATGTTTAAGTGAATTTTCATTTAATTTGCATTGAATCATTAATCTATTGATAGATCTTACAACAGACGAGGACTAAAAAATGACAAAATAATAAAACCTTTTTCTTCTAAATAATAATGCTATAGATGTTTGTAGTAAATTGGGAGCATACTCTCAAAGTAAGAAAACTAATAAATCTTGCTAAATTTATTTTACAAAACTTTGTCTAGATTGTTTGTTTATTTTATATTCTCCACAAGAATGGATTTTGTTAGCTAAATAATTAGTAAAACATTATCTCTTTCCAATATTATAACATTTTTTAAACACAATAATCTAACTGTATGACTATAACCTGGCAAAAGTCCTTAATTAAGATGCTAAACATCATCCCAGTCCCATTATCCCTAATTCTGTATATCATTCTGATTTTTCTGTGTGTCAGGACCTATGAGAAAATCTGACAGTGAGACGGGTAAGGCAAGCTGCCTGCACGTCACACAGATCATCTGTGCTAGGAGCATCCTTGACCGGCCTGCACAAGCAAAGCTCGGGGCGTGTTAGACAATCATCTGTCCTATGACCCTTTGTGCTAAGCACAGCTGAGCCACTTTGTAATATGAAAACAAATGATTCACTGGCAAATAAACCTAAAAAATCAAATAAACCAAACCTGGCAGTACCCTGTAAGTGGCTCAGAAAGGAAAGTCAGCACAACATGTCACATTGATTTTAATTACCAGGTAGTGTGGGCTGCAAAGAAACAAAAGGGAATTTCCTTTCAACCTTCCTAACAAATAACAATGTTTTATTAACAAAAGGTTTTAGGAGAGTGATTAAGATTTACTCCAGTTTTGTGAGGTCTGTTTCAAGAGCACATAACCTAATTTCTCTCTCTCCCTCTCCCTCTCTCTCTCCCCCCCTCTCTCTCTCTCTCTCAAATCAATGAAAATATATATTTTTTTTAAAAAAACAAACAAACAACTTTCCAGGGACAGGATATATATGGGAAGCAACCAATCAACGTGTTTCTCTCTCTCCCTCTCCCTCTCCCTCCCCCTCTCCCTCTCCTTCCCCTCTCCCTCTCCTTCCCTCTCTCCTAATATAGCTACTTTGAAGAGGAAGTGCTGTGCATAGGCATGGGGGCTTGGAAGAGAAAGCGCAATGATCTTGGTACTGTGAGTTGAATTCTGCCCCTCTCAAAATTTATGTTGAAATCCTAACCCTTGGCACCTCAGAATGTTACTGTATTTAGACATTAGGTGTTTAAAAAGGTGACTAAGTTAAAATGAGGTAATTCAGGAGGACCCCAGTCCAATATGACTTGTGTCCGAATAAGAAGAGGGAATTTGGACATAGATACATACAGAAGGAAGATGATGTGAGGACACAAAGGAGACAACCATCTACAAGCCAGAGGGGACTGGGCTAGACCCTTCTCTCAAGGCCCTCAGAAGAAACCAATCCTGATGACACCTTGATCTTAGACTTTTAGCCTCTGGAACTTTGAAAAAATAAATTTCTGTTTAAGCCACCCCGTCTTTAGAACTTTTTTTTTTAGTATTCCTAGCAAAGTAATACACTGGGTTTCTGCAGGATTAATTCTTTATCCTTCAACAGTGGGGCTCTACAGTTTTTCCAAATGAGATGACCTCAACCTGAGGTCAAAGCACTTGTTTCTGATGCAGAAAGTACTTATATTCTGGTCCCTATATTGAGCTGTTAAAAGGAATTTTGCAAGCAAGGCATGTGATTGGCCTTTTGAGTATTAGTTTATACTATGAATCTGGTTTAATGTCCCTTTGGAAAAAATCTGGAAATTTAAATAATTTAAAAACATAATTTAAATCAATAATTTAAATAATTGAAAAGGAGCATATATCCACAGAGGTGATAAAATCTGAACAAAATTGCTTCTAGCTAAATAACCAAATGAGGAGTGAATGCTGTGGCAGATCAAAGATGGCTGCAAGTTCTGGCGCACCCCTACCATCCAGAGGTGGATGTTGTTTCTCTAGTCATTATATCTGTCTGTACCAATTGAATATGATGGCAGTGACATTGGGCCAGTTCCAGCCTAATCTTTAATAGGATTGATGGCTTCTGCTTTCTCCTTTTTGGAAGGGAGTCACCCTGTAAGAAATCCAACTCCTAAGACTGCCATGCTTTGAGAAGCCCACCCTAGCTACAGAGAATGGCCACACGGAGAAAGATGGAGTCAACAAATATATGAGAGGCCTTCTTGGCTCATCCACCCAGTAAAGCCATCATCTAAGGCCAAGGGAGGGACAGAGTCAGCCAACTGAAAGAACTAAGGATACAATCCATTAATTAAATAAACAATCCCAGCCAGGACACAGCTGTTTGAACTGTCACAACTAAGACCCCTGACTCTTTGAGGCAGAAGTGAGCCACTCTCATGTTTCTGACCCTTAGACTTGTGAGCAAAATAAAATAATTGTTGTTTCAAGACAATTCATTTTGGGGTACTTTGTTATGCAGAAATAGGCAATTGAAGCAGTCTTAAATAAACTATTGAGACTTTATAGAGATTATTTAGGGACATAGATTTTATGACCTTATGAATAAAAAATATGTAAATAGTTTTGGATCACAGAAGAAAATCTCTAGATACAATAAACATTGACAAATTATGAACTATATATAAGTGTGAATTTTTATTTTGCTTAGTTTTACTCTTGAGTCCTGCAATGTTAAATATAGTTTTAAGTACTACAGTATTCCTCTGTAAGTACTATAGCTCTTCCATCAATTTGGGAACTTCTGTAAGGGAAGTTCATTAGTGGATCCCTTTGTTCATGACCACAACCCTTTGGCCCTGGAGGGCAGTTTAGAGATTAGCTAGTTCACTGTAGAAATAAAGGCTCTGAGAGTTTAAATGACTTACCCAATGTCATAGGACCAATATTTGACTTGGGGAAGATCTTAGATCCCCTGATACCTAAAGCAGCATACTCACCCTGCAATAACATTTAGTGCAATTCCTAAATTATTAATGATGATCCTTTTAGTAATTTCCACATTTTAAAACATCCAACAATTTCAACATTAGATCTACCAACATATTTACTTTTGTACTATAATACCTTATTTTGATATAGATATATATACACACACGCACACACACACACACATATATTTCAAGGCAAGCATAATGATTATTCTAATAATATGAAAATTCAGTCTGTGCAAACTACATAAGTATTATAAGGAAGGGTACCAATCACTGAGTGTTTCTGGAAAGAGTTTAATGGAGATTAGTAAAAACTAATACAATAAAATCTGGTTTATCAGGCATTAGTGGATGGGAAAAAATGCAACCAGAGATGGTATGTTCCTCTGTGTGATGGGGCTGGAGCTCTGCCCATAGGTACCTTCCTGTGATGTCAGCCAGTGGAGACCTCTATGCAGACAGACCAAAATTACTTCCACATTATAATGAATACAAAAGAACAAAAACCTTATTAAACACAGATTAAGTTCATTATTATATAAATCCCTTCTTGAAAAATGAGCCTAATCCTCTCCACCAAAATATTAAACATAACACTGATATTTCAGGAAAGATAGAGATAATACCCTCTTCTTTATCTTGGCTCACTTCTGTCATATTAATGAGGCAACCATGTAATAGCTGGGCTGGTGCTTGTGAATAAGAGGGGCCGCCAGCTAGATCCAGAGTCAGATGCCTCTGTCTGGTTAGCTACACCATCTTTCTTGCAAAATCTTTGCAGACTCATCTTCGCTCCAAAGGCTCAGTGCAAGCTAATCTGGGGTTTCATGTTGCAAAGGTCTTGGATGGCAAACATGATGTTTGTGTTCTTCGGTAATTATATTTGACTGAAAACACATTTGTAACTGGCTCTGCACTCACAGTAAGAACTCCCCAGGGCCAGCAGAGTCAACACCTCAGGAAGCCCGTTCAATTCCTTCAGGAGAGCAGCTTGGATTTATGCACATCTGCCTTTTTCATATTAAATACTTTTTTTTTCATGGACGCAACAGAATCTTCTCTATCTTTAGTTCTTAGACTTAAATTATGTGCTTGGACATTTATTGGATGTTATTTTTTTCTGTTAGAGGGTTTTGTATGAATGTTTTGTGTAAAGAGTTGTCTAGTAATATCTGGGACTAACTCAAGCCTGAGTCAATTCTCAGAGAAAGTTTACAATGGGAAAAGTATACTTTTATTAACAATTGGCCATTGCCTCCATCCCTTAGGGGGGAAAAATAGTTCTGATCGATATTTTATATAATTGAAGGAGAGGAAGAGAAACTAAAAACAATCCGGAGACAGAGAAAGAGAAAAAGCAACAAAACAAGACAGACAATTTATGAATAAAGGCTAGAAAACCCAGATGCTCTTAGAATTTAACTATGCTCATTTTCCCTTTGTCAGCTGCTTCATTACTACCCAAAATTTTCTCCATCTTATTTTCCCCATAAACTATAATTGGTAAAAAAATAAAATAAAATACAATAGGAGGGCCTGGGCAGATGAGATCATTCCCCGCCCCCCCCTTATCTAAATTAATACTCAACCTCCTAACAGCTGGGCTCATACAAATTGATCAAACAAATAATGGCCTCCTAATCTTTTATTTATTTTATTCAGACATGGGATAGAAGGCAGCTTGCTAGAAACCAGTCATGGTACTAAAATCAACAAATGTCACATTAGGAAAAATTCCAAATGATGTTGCCTCATTATCATTAAGCCAAAACAGACACTATAAGGAAATAGCTTTATCAGGCTAGTGCCATATCTACAGGACAATTTTCATTTTATGTCGAATGATGCCCTCTGCTCTTTGGTTCTTATTTAGGGGAAAACTGACTTAGGTAAAATCTGCAGATGTTGACAATAGAGTTCCCAAACTCTGGCAAAAGTAATACTAAGGTAGGGAATGTAAAGAATGTGTAGGCACGGTGAGTATTAAGGGTGAGGGGCACAGCAGGTTAGCTGTGATTGTCGCAGTTCCTGGGCTCACTGAAAATGAAGCAAAGGAATATAGGGGGTAGGGAGTGTTGGGCACAGAAGTCATCCAGTGCTCTCTGTTTGTTTGTTTGTTTGTTTGTTTGTTTCTTAATTGCTTGTTTTCTAAAATAAACTCACAGCTTTTGGTAGTTTTTATAGTAATGCAGGAGGTTAAAGAATGCTAACCAATGCATCAATGTACTTCAAACAGAATATGCATTTGACATTATTCTGTTTGAAGTACAAAAACTAGAGCCTGCACTAAATTTTCTAAAGTGAAAACAGCACTTCCATACAAATATTATTTAAAGATTCATTCCTGTTTTTCAAGCCAAAAAAGGAAATAGTTGTCAAACATAATGTGTTTATTCTCATAAAAATAAAAATGAATAAAAGTGTCTTGAAATTAGAACTCTGTGTTTTTAGTTTTTATTTCAAAATATAAATTTGGCAAAGTGTACAAAACTTTTGAGTGAATAGCAAGAGTCCAAGTTGCTGTATTAAAGTTCGCACTTATAATCTTTTTATGATTTAACATTAAGGCAGGGAAGAGTCTCATTTATCAAGGCAGGTATTATCTTGACCACTCTCTGTGGAACTTCACCCACTCTTCTCTAGAGCGGCATGCATAAGTTATTTTAATGTATCATTAAATACAGATGTTAATTGTTGAAATGGCTATCAGTTTGTATGATTGACTATCAGTTTCAGAATGAAGAAACTGAGTCCCAGACAGTGAATCCTGCTCAGCTATTAGTATCTTAGCCAAGAGACACAATGAGATCAGCTCTATCCCAATCTTTTGTCATATCTCCTTAGCCTCCTTATTTTATCTAATGCTTTGAGATAGTCATTTCCATTCTTTTAAGATGGAGGGTGCATTTTGAAAACAGGTTTGTTTAATTCCAATGGAAGGTACACGAAAGTTATGAATGCTGAGTAAATCAAGGCTGCCATTATTTTTTTTTCTTGAATTCGGGGCACACGAGGCCACATTTTCCATGAGAGGAGCTCATCAGGAAACAAAATGAC
>NW_006284843.1:575348-578988 GCF_000327345.1 Myotis davidii | reverse complement strand
ATTAATACATTTCTGAAGATTTAAATTTCATAAAATAAATCAATATTGATAAAATACAATTTGCATTATTAAACTAGATCATCAATATAGAAGAGTTAGCTATCAAAATTTACATGAACCAAGAAAAACTTTAAAGTAACAAGAACAAATATCTAAATACACCTGTCTGGGATTCTTTGGCCCAGTCCATACACCAGCAACTCCTTCTCATAAAGTATAAAACACATATTTCTTAAATCATTTGATAATCTGATTTTTCTCAGTGAAACTTTCAGTATCAAAGAGTTCATTGTTGATTTTTCCTAATTCTTTCTTTAGATAGGATTAGGAGATAATGTAATATTCAGAACAACATACTCAAAACTTAATAATATTTACTTGGCATCCCAAGACACAAATAGTGAATAGGCACTGTTCAAATTTTAGGGCTATAGGTGTGGTCTCTGGCTTTCCAGAGGTTATATTACACTAGAAGTCTGACATATAAATAATAAGCTCATAAGCTCAATGAAGTGCCATGTTAAAAATGTGTCCAGGGACATTTAAGTCTAAAAGTAGGGAATATACCTCTGCCTTAACATCTCTCAATCTGAGTTTCCTAAGCTATAAATGAAATTAGATTAGATGAATGCTAAAATCTCCGATAACCCTAATATTTAATTATTTTATGGCTAAGTATAGCCAGTTTTTACATAAAATCTGTCCAAACCCAACATAGTTCTTTATGCAACATTAGACATGTCTCAGTGAGGGCCAATTTTTCATCAGGATATTTAAAGCCTATTATAGTCTCCTTTAATTGCTATACTTCCTCCATGCAGGTCTATATGATTCAATTTATCAAATATTGGAACTAACTAGATTCTATTCTCTCCATGGAGGTAGGTGATTAAAAGTTTCATTGATTAAAACAGGTAACAAACAAGAAGGGAAGAAATATAAAGTTTATTTAGGACCCTTCTGCGTGTACCATGGGACTGGTAAATAATGGTTAAGGCAGCCACACATTTTTTCATTGGACATGTAAGTCCATCTTTAGTGAAAGACTTCCAAGGGAGTCTATCTACACTAATAAAAGAAAAGATGCTAATTAACCATACCTTTGCTATGCCCAAGCCATGCCAACCAGCCAATCAGAGAGACTGTATGCAAATTAACCCAACCAAGATGGCAGCCGGCAGCCATAGAGCTGGAGCAAGCAGGAGGCTTGGTTGCCCTGGCGATGGAGGAAGCCAAGCTTCCTGCCTGCTCTGTCAGGCTGTAGCCTTTGCAAAAGGCAACAAAGTTTCAATTATAGAAGCTAAATAAATCCCAGATACCTGCTTCCAGCCAGCCTCCACTGGGAGCTTGGGTGGCTGGGGGCCGTGGCCAGCCTGCAAACAGCCATCAGCCCCTCACCCAGGCTGGTCACATCCTTCTGAACCCTAACAGGGGCTGCACCTAGGGATTGGGCCTGCCCTCTGCCACCCAGAAGCAGGCCTAAGCCAGCAGGTCGTTATCTCCCGAGGGGTCCCAGACTGCAAGAGGGCACAGGCAGGGCTAAGGGACCCTCCTGAGTGCACAAATTTTTGTGCATCGGGCCTCTAGTCCTATATAATAAAAGCCCAGTGACCGAATAGTGGAATGACCAGAACGACTGGTTGACCAGTCGCTATAACGCATACTGACCACTAGGGGCAGAAGTTCAATACAGGAGCTTCCCCCTGGTGGTCAGTGCACTCCCACAGTGGGAGCACTCCTCACTTGACTGGCATGAGTGGCACTGCCACAGCAGGCCGATCCCCACAGACCACACCCCCAACCAGTGCACAAATCCTGGGCAGCAGGCCTTTAGTGTTACAATAAGTTTCTTGAAATGGTTCTTAGGATTTGAGTGAGATTAAAGGATATCCAATCAAGGCTAAAATAATTAGGACATTTCAGAGCCAGACAGAAAAATGGCAAAACTCTAATGATTATAAATAATTAGAGTGAGTTGTCAGCATAAGGCAAATAAAATATATCACAATGAATACCCGTCCTATCATCCCTTATATCATTGCTTGGATGACATCAGAGAGCAATGAGAGCCTTCCCAACATCAGGTGCATTTGTGATTCTTGTGCTATCAAGCAGCCAGGAGGAAACCCCCAGCTATTAAATGAAAGTATGAGGGAAAAATCGCAGGCCTAAATTGATAAATATTCAAACTCACATCAAGTTTGATCCTCTTGTATGTCCTTGGTGTCTATGGCAACACCACTGCCCTTTCTCTTGAATTGAAAAAGCTACTTTCACTCACTTACCTGAACAGTGAGTGAAATGTAATTTGGAAGATCCTTTCTAAGATGAGTAAAATAAGTCCTCCCAGTTCATCTGAGGCAAGGTTGCAATATTTAAAAACAACAACTAAATAGGAAGCACAAAGAAACTACAACCTAATGAACATAAAAGTGATATTACAACAGATTCTAAATTGTACTCAGATAACTTTTAAATTCTAACCCCAATTTCTTACTCAAATTTTATCTGGAATGAACACTAGTGAATAGGTGGCACCTTTTAATAATAATTTTTTGGGGTGTCTAACAAGTACAGCCCTAATAAAATATTCCACACAACTCAAAACTAATCAAATTCCTGTTCTACTCCTTCAAATTCCACATTCTACTCCTTCTCATTCTCCAGTTTTGGAGATAAAAAAAAATGATTGCTACACACCTGCCACAGATCTTGAGCACTCTCCTGTTATCCCTCTCAGAAGGGCATCTGTCCCCAGGAAGTCCTAACTTGGTTCCTCTGTAGTCTATCCTCTGCTTCCCTGGGGTACAAGGTGCCTACTTTTTAATTCTATTGTTCTAGGATAATGTGTTGGTTTCCTAAGGCTGCCATAACAAAGCACAGTGGCTTGAAATAAAACTGGGGCTTAAAATAACAGAATGTATTCTCTCACAGTTCTGGAGGCTGCAAGTCTGAAATCACGTCTGCAGGTCATGTTCTAAAGGCTCTGGGAGAGGATTCTTGCCTTCTTCTTAGCTCCTGCCCTTCAATCTTTGGCACTCCTTGGCTTATAGCTATATTAATCCAACTCTTCCTCTATCTTCACAAGCCTTTCTTCTGTCTCACGGTCCTACTTCCTCTGAGCTCCAACACCAGGGTGAGGCTCTGGGGAACACAGACACATTGAGGAGGAACTAGATTGTCTGGCATCAGAGCAGGACCTCAGGGGCGGCTTTCTCCCAGATGAGGTGCCCACAAAGATCATTGTTCCTATGCTGGGACTTCCCTGGTCACAGGACTGACTGGCAGCCATTTCTGTTTGCTCTGCCCTGATGATTCCCTAAGACACCACCTCATCCAATTTACAACCCCACCCAAGCTGTGTGCAGCAGCTTTTACATATGAATGACCTGTCCTTACTCAGCTAAAATCTCTCAAGCAATCTGCTCCTGGGTGTGGGAGTCCCAAACCAATCACTAAAAGGCCCAAGAACTGGCACCAGCACCAGCCTGCCTTGCTTCATAGCTGGGCCCCATCTGGGCAATTCCAAACCCCATACAAAGAGGAGGAATCTGAAGATCTCTCTGTAGTTTCTGCTGAGTGGCCCCAGGCAGTGGCTGACTTTGCACCTCCCTGGAGACCCAAGAGCCAGTGCACCCAT
>NW_006284843.1:563158-574949 GCF_000327345.1 Myotis davidii | reverse complement strand
CACCCAACCAGAAGATCAAAAAGAAAAAATGATTCAAAAAATATGAAGATAGTGTAAAGAGCCTCTGGGACAACTTCAAGCATACCAACATTCGCATTGTGGGGGTGCCAGAAGAAGAGAGAGCATAAGATATTAAAAACCTATTTGAAGAAATAATGACAGAAAACTTCCCCTACCTGGTAAAAGAAATAGACTTACAAGTCCTGGAAGCGCGGAGAGTCGCAAAACAAGAGGAACCCAAAGAGGGTCACACTAAGACACATCATAATTAAAATGCCAAGGGCTAAAACCAAAGATATCATCTTAAAAGCAGCAAGTGAAAAGCAGTTAGTGACCATACAACTGTCAGCTGATTTCTCAACAAAAACTATTCAGTCCAGAAGGGAGTGGCAATAAATATTCAAAGGGATGAATAGCAAGGACCTACAACCAAGATTACTCTGCCCAGCAAAGCTATCATTTAAAATTGAAGGCCAGATAAAGAGCTTCACAGATAAGAAAAAGCTAAAGGAATCCATCACCACCAACCAGTATTATATGAAATGTTGAAAAGTATTATTTAAGAAGAGGAGGTGGGAAGAGATTAAACAAAGATCTTATATGCATATATGCATTACCTATGGATACAGACAAGAGGGTAGCAAAGCCTGGGGTGGGGTGGGAACTTGGTGGAGGGTGCAGTGGGAGGAAAAAAGAGGGGCATCTGTAATAATCTCAACAATAAAGATGAAAAAAATGAAAAATAGAATCTTAGCTTTTTTTTACTTCAACAAAATAACATTCATCAATATAATACAGTCCACTCTTTTTTTTTTTTTTTTTTACAGTGAGGAAGGGAAAGGGATAGAGAGATAGAAACGTCGATGAGAGAGAAACATCAATCAGCTGCCTTCTGCAGAACCCCCACTGGAGATGTGCCCACAACCAAGGTACATGCCCTTGACCGGAATCGAACCTGGGACCCTTCAGTCTGCAGGCCGATGCTCTATCCACTGAGCCAAGCCGGTTAGGGCAATACAGTCCACTCTTGATTATTTTATCAGTTATTAAGCAGGGCCCTATGCCATAGAGCATTTGTTGTATGCACAGTACCCTATGAAATGCTCTAAGAAACAGAAAAGGATGAATAAAAAATAGAAAGGTCATTTCTACAAGCCAATTGGTACATTATATTTCCCTTTATTCAGCAATCCTTATCCCATCTACATCCTTGCTCACTGCAGTCAGAGACAGCTTTTCTGATGATAATTCTTTAGGATCTGTACTGGGTGCCAGGAACACATTAATAAATAGAATTTATTCCACACTTTCACAGTCTAATGAAGTAAAATGTAAATCAGTTCATTTTTAGTATTCTAAAAAATATTTTTAAGGAAAAAAAAGACATAAAAAAGGTTAAAACAGAATGTAAGCAGTTTGGAGACTAAGGATTATCTGTGGATTTCAGTTTTTCAAGTTACCTCTCTCATTATGTCACAAATGAGAGATGGCTGTCCCTTTATACAATTAAGAATTCATTTATTATCTAGAGTCATTCCCACTGAAATAAAAGGAAACTCACAACTAGAGTATGAGGTCAAGAACAATTATTCTATTTCCCATAAGAGCCCAGCCAGGTGACTAACATACAAGCAGGCCTTAATAAAAGCCTTGTTTATCAAGAATATTCTGAATGACTATTCTACTATTCATGCAATTATACTGATATAGCTCTTAAATTATTTAAAAATAGTACAAAAATTAAAATCAATAGTTGTTTAATTTATATAAAAAGACATCCTGGTTGATATTTTGGGTTAGTTCTTATTTTGGTGTTGGGATTACTTTAAATAACTATTGGGTTAGAGACATTATAACATCAGAATAATCTAATTAAAGTCATACATTCATCTTCCCAGCATCCTGATGAAGGGCTAACTAGCCTCATCAGTTAATCCTGACAGTTGTAGACAAAGCATATCAATATCTGTGCCTGACAGAGTACCCACATTTTCCACCTATCTATTTTTAATCTTGTTAACATTTTAATACTTTCCCCCTGTCAAATTCGCCTGGGTAATTACCCATGATTTTTCTGTCAGTTTTATTTGTACAAGTTTCAGTGTTTTATTGGTCAATTTTTTGGTATGGAAAATGTTTTAGCTCCTGTAGGCAGGGTATTACATTGGCAGGAAAGATAACATAGAAAATTACAAATAAAAATTTTAATATTGTGTCAAAACTGAGTTGTATGAGTTCCTTATACATTTTTACATTAATCCTTTATCAGTTATGTGGTTTGTAAATATTTCCCCCCATTTTACTTGCTGTGAACTACTACTGAAAAACAAACCATAAGTAAAAAGTTCCCTTTCTTTCAGGCATAGAGAGTTGAGAGTTGTTTCTCAAAAAAGGCTATATAATTATTGCAAGAGGAAAGAAAAAAAATATTTTCTCATGTGTATTGCACAACTCTGCCCAACCTGAATATAGCCTCGTACTATGCAAGCAGAGGAGTCAATAAATATTTGTTGCATTAAAATGAGGGCAAACTTTATACTTAATTTTAAAACCTTTCAAAAAATAATCAAGTAAAAAAAAAGGAATGTAATGAAACTTTATCAGTAATAGAAAATTAGTATGTCCATCAATTATAGAGTCTAGGCTAGATATATGGGTGCTCACTTCATATGCCTTTAAACTTTAATGTACACTGGAAATTTCATGATAAGATAATGTTTTATATTATGTATAATTTCCCATAATAAAAAACATATGTACAGGACCTTACACTAAGTAATAAATGAGCTAAAAAAAAAACTAAGATAAAGTCTGTCCCTCAAAAAATGTACAATCTAGTGGAGAAAGTTAATTTGAAGGAGATTGTACTAGTGCAAGAGAATTAATGGCAGATGCTAAAAAGTCGATGAATACAAATAATTATACACTTTGAAGCTAAATAAAAATGAAAATGTTCTTTAAGAAATGGTCTCAGGGAAATAAGATTTAAGTTGTACTTTTAGAGATACTAAGGATTACATAAATGGTTAGGAGGGGTCAATGGTGAGTGAACAAGGTCATGAGAAAACTCACAAAGACAGTAAAGAGACAATTCTGGCAAAAATAGATTTAAAAAAAGGAAATTGCCAGAAATATCAAAGGTTCTCTTTTTATAATCGCCATCCAAGCACATGCCTAGAGAGAGGAAGGGAGAGAGAAACATCCATGTGAGAGAGAAACATTCATTGGTCACCTTCTGCATGTGCCCTGACCCCTATAGGGATTGCACCCCTGACCTTTTGGTGTACAGAACAATATTCCAACCAAAGGAGCCACACCAGTCAGGGCTCCAAGGTTTTTGAAAACTATTCCTGACTGAAAAGAAAACTATTGAGAAGAGATGTGATGGAAGAAAATGACATTTTTCAAGATTTGTTTGCAATAAACATAGTTAGGTTTCCCTAGAGATACCACAAAAGCCATAAGAACACAGCAGAGCTGAGGCACCGGAATGTGGTGAAAATCAGCATCAGTTGAAACAGATTAACTGGGCAGTTGACATAGGCACCAATTTATAACTCTCATATTTTGAATTTTATGCTTGTTATATGCTAATAAGCACTGTAGTGAGTATAATATTTGTATAACTATATAATTAGATTTGCCAAAAGTCTGTGTTGTTTATATGATCCCCACTTTGTGCATAGGGAAACTGAGGCACAATAAAGTTTAGATAACTTTCCAAAGTCACCAGGCTGGAAAATCTCATTTTAATATCTGTTCTCTTCAACAATTAAACAGAATGATACAATATACCTGAAAATAAAAATGATGAAGAATGTGGAACTGTAGTTCATCTCAGGAAGATTGTCTTGAATTGATGGGTAGGGCTACTTTGATAAAACATGTTGGGTCAATAATGGGAATCTCCTAAAGCATACCCAAGTTAAAAAAAAAAAAAAAAGTCACCAATGGGCTTTCTGATTAATGTTAAACTGGTAAAAAAAAAAAAAAATAAGACTTCTGTTTTAATGTGTGGTGCATAAAATTTTGAATTGTCATCAGTGCCCCCTTTCTCCATCTGAAAAGATATTGGGAAAATATTTCAAGAATATTCATTTGAAAGGGCACTGATTTATTGATATGTTTGTGGTGTCCACATGTTGAACAAGGTTTTAGGTAAATACAATTCATTATGAACTTTTGCTGGTAGATTCAGAACTGTGAACTACTGTTACCATTTGGTGGCCAGAGACAGGAACTCAAGGGATGCTGGGATCTAAGTGTACACTCACAGAGACACATAGATTTTTCTCACTACTACCAAAGAGTCAAAACAAGAAAAATGAAGAAACTTTTAGATGCACCTTTTCCTTTCTCAGATCTGTGCTAAGGTACACAGAATTCATCAATCTTTACTAATGTTATCTATTATGTGTATGTGACAACTTCATTTTCATTTAAATTATAACCATGAGCATTTTAATATTTAAGGAATTTTATGCTATATAGAACCATGCTCTTTAATTTACCACCTCTTTGAAAAATGCTCTATGTGCATCAGATAAGTTTGGGAAATTCTCATTAAAATATCTCTCTGGAGTTTCTTAGTCATCATCAGCAAGAACCAGAAAGTAACTGCAGACACAGCCTAAAAGCAGAGATGAAATATTCCTAAGGAAGGAGTCTTAGAAATCTCACATGCCTATCACCTAGGGCAGAGGTTCTCAACCTGTGGGTCATGGCCCCTTTGGCGGTCGAACGACCCTTTCACAGGGGTCGCCTAAGACCATCCTGCATATCAGATATTTACATTATGATTCATAACAGTAGCAACATTACAGTTATGAAGTAACAATGAAAATAATGTTATTGTTGGGGGGTCACAACATGAGGCACTGTATTCAAAGGGCCAGAAGGTTGAGAACCACTGGCTAGGGTCTGTGGCATGCTGATAAAATAACTGGCTACTTGGGGTATTAAAAACAAACATACCTACTCTATAGCATTTGCCTATTTCAAGCTATCACTATGGCCAATGTCTAGCTCTGAATGTGTTATCTCTACACTCAGAATTGAGAAGCATTATGCATAACTAGCTCCTATGATTGACACCACTGGGTTTTAATATGTTAATCCTCATGAACTACTGGCACAGAGATAGGTCAAGGCCCCCGTCACCAAAGGGCAAGTCTCCCCTGTGGAGAGGCCCAGGCACAGAAGCCTGACCTCTCCATCACTTCTGAGTTACTCAGAAATTTCGTTAGTCATGACTACATGTGAATGGTTACCTCTGAAAAATTGGGTATGCTTACCAGAGCATTTGATAAAATAATAATCCAAGGAAACTTTTAGAATATATTAATCATATGCTTCCATTTAAAAAAAAATAAGTCTATATGAGCCCTTAAATTATACCTAATTTTTAAACATAGAAAATTGAGAACAATTAGTGTAGAATTATTGGTAAAACTATACCATGTGAGTATAAAGTAAGACAAAGTGTGCTAACCAGGTCTTGCTCAGAGGCAAATGGAAATAATTATGAGCTATTCAATCCTCAATCCCAACTCAGGCTTAAAATTGGGAGCAACTGAGGCTCAGCACCAGAGATAGAGCACTAAATACTACTACCAGGATTGTCTCAAGTGCAGAGCTAATGCCTTAAATATAATACTCATGAATCTTAAGGGGCCATCTGGTGGAATTAATTAATCCAGAGTTTACATCTGACAGTTATTAAAAATCACAAAGCCAAAGAGATACAAGTAGGAATTTAACTGTAATAAAGAGAAAGAAAGAGGAAGGAAATTGAAGTTATTTATAGAGAGAATACATTTAAAAGGTTTAATTCTTTCAGAGAAATTTAAAATCGCAGAGCAAGAGTGGGTATTTTTCATACAAAAACTACAAAGTGGCTCCAAGTAGTCAAGGAGCACGAGCTAAAGCTGACACGGAAGACTTCTCAAGCTATGAGTGTGGCTCGGTCTGCAGCTTGCCCTGTAAATGAGGACACCCAGTGCATTTTGAAAGTTAGAAATGTAATGTATAGGCAGAGAACAGAGAATTTGTAATTTTTGAATGATATCTCTGCCAAGAAGGCAAGGCAGTCATATTGTTGATTTTTTACATTACATTCAGTTTTTATATTATACTCATTCAGAAATTTTTAATTTCTCAATGATCTTGAAAATTATTTACTTTTCTTGTTGTGCTCAGAAGGAAACAGAAGCTCAGAGAAGTTAAATAAATTTCTCAAAGCTACACAGTCTATCTGCTCGATACTAAAGCCTCTGCAATCTTATGAATGAATGCATTATATACTAAAATGGCAAGGACTTGCTCTGGACAGAGGGAAAACATATCTTCATAATTTGTAGAGATTGGAATGAAGATCATTGCTTAAGAATTTAAGAATTTGATGAATGAAAGAAATTAATATTAAAGCTTTGCTACTTCTTCACTGGTGCTATAGGATGAAGACCCCAATTATTTATTTAGTAGAGCACCTTCACCTATCAATTTGGGGTATTGTAAAAATAAATTGTGAGCTTAGGATGTGTGAAGTTAAGAAGTGGACAACTCTGCATAAGAAAGAAATGGGATTCAAGAGCTTGGAGGAGAGATTTCTGGAGAAAAAGATATAAAGAAATCTCAGAAAATGGAAGTTAAGAGTTAGAGCCTAAGAACAGAAATTTCCCACAGCCAGAAATGCTTGATGACCTTTTAGGACAGTGATGTGTAATATTATCCTATATAATAAAACCCTAAGATGCAAATTGACCAAACGGCAGAACAACCGGTCTCTATGATGTGCACTGATCACCAGGGGGCAGATGCTCCTCAACACAGGAGCTGCCCCTGGTGGTCAGTGCGCTCCCACAGGGGGAGCACTGCTCCGCCAGAAGCCAGGCTCACAGCTGGCGAGTGCAGCGGCGGTGGCCAGAGCCTCTCCCACCTCCACAGCAGCACTAAAAACCCCTCAGGGAATGTCTGCCTGCTGGCTTAGGCCCAGCTGGCAGGCAGACACCACCGGAGGGGTCCTGGACTGTGAGAGGGCACAGGCCGGGCTAAGGGACCCCTCCTTCCCAGTTCATGAATGTTGTGCACCGGGCCTCTAGTATTTTATATTGTTGCTTATAACCCTCTCTGTTAATCCCAAACTGACCTTCAATCAGAAATGGTACATTCCATGAAAAACAGATTTGCGTTAGCGAAATGTTGGGGAAATGAAGGAGTCTGAAAAGCATTCTGGCTGCTATGTTTGAAGAATTCAGAACCATCGTCTTAAGGGGCAGAGAGAATACCAGGTAGGAATCAGGGCATGCCAGACTGACCAGGATGAGGTGCGCCCCTTGGAAACTCACATAAATATTAGGAGAGACTTCCCATAGTAAGTGGCTGGGGATTCAAGGCATCGCCTTAGAACAGTAAAGCAAAGAATAACTTCAGGAGCTGGGGAAGACTGAGACATTTGGGCTACACCAGAAAAATGCCTGACCTGAGATTATTCTCAGGGCTGGACGTGAATTTCCAAAAGACAGAATTAACGTCACCTATCCAGGCAGCAGCCCACTTGCTGAGAGGGATGCTGCTGCTAATGATGGTGCCTCATTTGCCAGTCGGCAGAACTGAGATCTTGAGAAAACTGCCTTTGTAATAAATATCACATGTCATACATTTAAAATTTCCAGTCAGAAATGCATAGTATTGAAAAGAATTCTAGGGACAAAATAGGCAGGTTGAGGGAATAAAGAGGGTCTGTGGGGAGGAATGCACATGTGAAGGACAGAGGTGTCTCTGGCCTGAGACATTAAAGCCATTATAAGGTAGATCAAAAGCAGCCCTGCCCTGAGCAGCTTGGAGACGCCAAAATGCTCATCTTACTTGTACAGAGGATAGAGGAAGGCCGCAGGATGAGGGGGGAGGGAGACATACATTCACAGAGGATAAAGAAAAGTCACAGGATAATGCAAAGAAGGAAACATATTTTCACAGAGAATAGAGGAATGTTGCAAGATACGGGGAGAGAAAGGGGGGACACCATGTGGGCTTTGGCCTTTGAAACTGATACTATATAACAAAATAACCAATGAGGAAAGCATGGGGGCAGGCAAATTAAGAAGGGTTCGATTAGAAAAGGTCAGGTTCAAAGAACTACAGCATATATCAACCAGAGACAAAGGGACACAAGAGAGATTTTTTTAGATTACAGATTTTCAGATTTTTGGATTTAGATTTTTATTTTATTTTATTTTATTTTGAGAGAGAGAGAGAGAGAGAAAGAGAGAGAGAGAGAGAGAGAGAGAGAGAGAGAGAGAGAGAGAGAGAAGGCTTTTTCCAATTTGGGGGAATCCTCCCCCTGGGGACACCCTGGGGAGATGGAGTTTGTATATGCTTCCAATAAACTTACACATTTTTTTATTAAAGAAGCCTTTTTGTCCATGAGTTTATTTTTCAAACTTCACTGGACAAGGACCCATGAAAAGAAGTCTGTACCCCAAACTCCATGTTTCAATAGTTTCCATAAAGGTTTCACAATGTGCCATTTCAGAGATGGATGTGAAAGTGATAGGAAAGATATAAAGTTATATTACTCCTTTTGCCAGAAAAAGCAAATTCATAAAAACATTGGCAATGGATGTTTCTGAATATTACTCATGGACGCTCTGAGGAAAATGAATTTTAAAGTCTAGAAACCAAAAACTCCTCTGTAACACTGTTTTTTTTCAAAATCTGTGACTGTTAAATAAATAGGAGAAATGATATAAAAATAAAAAGATTAGTTAGAAAGAGAATTGATGTTTTTTATTGATGAAGCCTATCTTTTTTGGAACACACCCAGCACAAACAAATTTCTGATTGCATTAATAACTGATAAAATAAAATTAATACACCTTTATAAGGCACATGAAGTACAGGTCCAAAGAACAGATGGCTGAATATATCTGCAGAACCACACTGACAAATCACAGATAAAAACCTAATGAACACTATTAAAATAATTCATATATGAGTCAAACATCTTCCATTTTAGAGCTAGAACAGTAAGTAACAGAATAGCAATAGAATCAATTTTGCCCCTAAAAAATCATTGCATTGTTTAAATTTTTACAATAACTAGATACTTAAAGGAGGGCTCATAATTTTTTAAAAAATAATTAGGACTTTTCCTTTTCAAATATTTTTATAAATAAATTAAAAAGAGAATAAGGCAGTGATTTTTCTTAACTATATACTTCTCAAGTATTCACAATTCTGTATTTTTAAAATATGTTTTTATTGATTTTTAGAGAGAGAGTAGAATGGAGAGGGATAGAGAGATGGAAACATCAATGAGAGGGAAACATCATGGATGGGCTGCCTCCTGCACACCCCCTACTGGGGATCGAGCCCACAACCCAGGCATGTGCCCTTGACCAGAATCAACCTGGGACTGTCTGTAGGCTGACACTCCATCCTCTGAGCCAAATCAGTTAGGGCAAGATACCAATTTTTGCCCTGGCCAGTATGGCTCAGCTGGTTGGAGCATTGTCCTGTGCACTGGAAGGTTGTGGGTTCAATTTACAGTCAGGGCACATACTTAGGTTACAGGTTTGATCCCAGTTTAGGGTGTGTATAGAAGGCAACTGATCGACATACCTCTCTCACATCAGTGTTTTCTCTATCTCTCTCTTCCTCTCTCTCTCCCTCCCTCCCTAAAATAAAATTTAAAAAGATAACAGTTGTCTATGAATTAATGTAAATTAGAAATCTTTGTATACTGTGACTAATCTTGAAAAGAAATCTTTTAAATAATAATAATGTCATCATCTTTAAAACTTTGGACAAATATGTCCTATGTAATGAGAAACAAAATTCCAAAATATCTTTTTCTTAGATTTTCCAATATTTTATTAAAATAATTAGTGTTATAAACTTACAAAGAGTACCTTGAAATATTTTTCCACTTTAAAATATTCAGTTACTACTATATAAATGATCTGAGAGCTCTGAGTGGCTATAAAGAATATGTATTAAACTAGAGGCCCGATGCACGAAGATTCGTGCAAAGTAGGCCTTCCTCGACACTGGGGGGGGAGGGTGGGTGAGGGCGAGTGCAGGGGCAGAGGGGGAGGGGGGAAGTCAATGGGGAAAAGAAAAAAGGAGACATATGTACTACTATCTGTAATACCTTAAACGATAAAATAAAATAAAAATTAAAAAGAATGGGCCTTCCTTCCCCTGGCTGCCGGCACTGCCTTCGCTCCAGCTAGAGCCACCTTTCCACCTTTGCTCTGGCCCAGAGCCGCCTTTCTGTCTTCCCACACTGCTCAGAGGCCTAGAGCAACTGGGGTGGTGCGAACACCTGTGTCCTGCCCCGTCCCCAGCCATTTGGCACCTGCATATGCAAATTAACTCACCATCTTTGTTGGGTTAATTTGAATACTCACTCCTGATTGGCTGGTGGGTGTTGGGAAGGTACAGTCAATTTTCATCTTTCTCTTTTGTTAGTGTAGATAATTCTGATTCTTGAAGAGGCATAAAGTAACTTTTAATGTTTAACCAAATAAAAGAAACAATGTAGAATTATAAATAACATTTACACCTGTCTTAGCTTTGCATCTTTCTGTTTGTCTGATTAAAGCTTTTCATAGCTAATCAACCATATGAGTAAGAGAAATGTGTCTAATATCAATATGACAGTCATGAATAAGACAAAACATCAGTAAATATACTTATTCCCTGGGTTGTGATGAGGCTCATATAAGATAAAGTGTGTGAAAATAGTTAGGAAACTGAAACAGTCTATGAATGTAAGTTGTTATTATACTCATTATATGCTCCTAACTGTATACCAGAAGAATAGCAGCCAAATCTATTGTAAAGCAGCATTCTTAGAAGACAATGAGCATTATACCCGAGAGCTGATTTCCAGGTGTCTTTTGTATTTGAAA
Source organism: Myotis davidii (assembly GCF_000327345.1). NCBI lineage: Eukaryota > Metazoa > Chordata > Mammalia > Chiroptera > Vespertilionidae > Myotis > Myotis davidii. Next base: position 564,033 of record NW_006284843.1, on the reverse strand, counting down.
TACTAAGCAAAATGAGCAATCTGAAAAAATAATCTTGAGAAAACTCACAGACACTGCAGAACCTCTCATTGAAAAGAACTTGTGCCTTTATTTTGTCACAACATGTGGGAATTTTGTGTGACTTTTTAAAATGCTTGTATACAGTTTAAAAAGTCCAAGATAGGAAATCATAAACCTGGAATTTGGCCCTAGTTTTACTTATAGTTCACCATATGACTGCAAGCATACTTAATCTCTCAAACGTCAGTTTTCACTTGTGTCTAACATGCCAATTTCACAAGGTTTAATAAAATAAAGCATTTGATCACCCACCACTGATCATGGTAGGTAATATATTTATATAAGCATGTTAAAAATAATCTAAAAATTTCCCCCTTCTTTACCAGCCTATTATGAACCAATGTTAGCATTCACGCACCAATTTTATGGTTTTTTATGGTTTTATTATCCCCCAGGTACTCACATATGATATTAATGCCTAAAACATTTCTCTGGCTATTTCTGGAAGTCTTCCTAGGCATCTTGATTGGCACCACTACAAATACATGGATCTGACCTCCAATGACCCCTCAATGACCAAGCACGTTTTCTAGGTCCCTCTGGGTGCTCTGTGGTACCTCACAGCATTTGTTCCTAAACTCCACTTCCCCTGACCATTGACTCAGCCACTGTTCACCTCACTTTCTGCAGATGACATTTTGGAAGACTTTGCAGAGAAAACAAAAGCCAGTAGCAACACTTCCTTTGTCCTGTACTGTCCTTTTCTCCTTCTTTTGACTTAGAATAATTTGTAAAATCACTCTGCTCAAGAGCAGTGTTTCTCAAAGGATCTTTAAAGGATCAAATTGTTCTTATTGCCAATAAGCATGAGCCTA
>NW_006284843.1:553011-563101 GCF_000327345.1 Myotis davidii | reverse complement strand
ACACACACACATGATATTCAACAATAAATTAAAAAAATAAAATATAACATAGACATAAAATGCAAACCAGAATTTTTGTGATTAGATTTAAGTATGAAATACTTGTCAAATTACCATAAAAATTTCTAAATGTTTATCTTTGATTTCTGGGCACCTGCATTACAAATTACTAAAAAATCACAGTTGAGCAAACACCAGTTCTTAAAGCTGAGTTGAGTAATATTTGTGACTGTGTGATCTCTCCCATCTTTTCAGATATACTAATTATCCTCTCTCCATCTTTTTCTTCTTCTATTGGCTTCTTCTCATTAGCATTTAAGCATGCTCATGTTTCTTCCTTGCAGTTATATTGTAGAACTCAGCTCTACTTCCCACCAAAACAGTTTGGAAACATAATTTATAATAACTACCAGGCAACCCTCTCCTCCACCTTCTCCCTCAGTTCACTGCTGTCTCACTTCTATCTCAATCACTCCACTAGCACTAAACTTGCCAAGCTCACAAAATATCCAGGGATAACTTTACCATCCCAATGGGACATTTGGAAACATCTGAAGACATTTTAGTTGTTACAACTGAGGGATGCCATTGGCACCTAGTGGGTAAAGGCTAGAGATGCTGTTAAACGTACTACAATGTACAGGGCAACAACCCTCAAAACAAAGAATTATTCAGCTCAAAATGTGTGGATGTTGGGAAAAGCTACTCTAAAAAGGGAGTACATTTTCCAATTCTTATGGAGCTTATTTCTTCCAGGATTTGACACTGTGAAATAATCTAAAATTCCAGCTTCGGAGGCTTGGGTGGTATATCCAATTGGATGATGAAGTTCTACTGTACTGTCCCAAAACCAATACACGTTTCCTCAGTCTTTCTAATCCTAGCACACTGAAATGTTCCAAAATGATGAAGCTATCCATACCAAACCTGAGTCTTCAATTCATTCCTCCTTCATCCCTAACATCCAGCCACTAAGCCATGCTCATTCTATTTGCTATATCTCAAATCCATTCTTTTTTCTGTATCTCCCTGACATCACTGTCAATAGGAAGGCTGAAGAAATAGGTTTCAGAAATGGGCTAAAGCCAAAGCCCTTTGAATTTAAAGTGAGCAGCCCAAAGAAAGGGGTATGGTTTATAATTCATTCCAGCACAGATCATGGCAGCAGTGGCTCCCAGCATCTGATGGCCATAGAGATAGGCAATATAGTCTTAATGAGACTCTTCCTCTGATGTGAGCTTTCACTGATTATCATTTTTCTCCTGTACTATTATTAAAGCAGTTTGCCTTCTGGTTCCTTGCCCTAACTTCTTCCCAAAACATTCTCAAAACTATATTCAGAATTGTCTTTGTAAAATATAAATCTAACTAAATCATTCCTCCGCATAAAAACCACTCAATGGCTTCTAATTCCTCTTTAGATAAGGACAATCCCTTTATTATAGTTGGTACAGCTTTATGATCCTGAACCTGACTACTTCTCTGTTCTTGACTTTAACTACTTTACCCTTCCACCAGCAACACATTATATCTTTCCAGTCTGACTTTTAGCTTCTTAAATTCTCTATTCTCATTCTTAACAGTAATTTTTTTGTATAAAATGTTCTCTTTATCTGGAATATTCTCCATTTTCTCAGGCAAATCCTACTCACACTCTAGTTATTTGATAATAGAAATTCAACCAACCATCCTTGACCCCTTTAATTTAGACTACTTGTCCCCTTTATGTTCTCACAGCTATACTAGTACATACATATATATGTGTTTGCATACTGATTCAGGTTTATTCCTTCTCTGTTTGAGAGCAGAACTTTAATGTCATGTTGATTGCTTTATCTCCTGTCCTCAGTTTACTGTCTGGCACTTGGTGGGTGCTAAATAACTAATTCATATGATACTAATGCCTCAATGGTATTCTATCCCACTGATGCTACTTCTTTCATGACAGGACTCACCCTCTCTTGTACCTCATCATGGTCTTCTTGCTCACCATGAATTCCCCCAAAATAACACCACCTTTCCCAGCGCATACTTTCCCCATGTTTATTCAGAGCAAAACCTTTTTATGCAGCCCAGGGTGTCAAGATTGTGCTACATTCCCTCCAGTTCACTGCTCTGAGTCATACAACCTTTAGAGACATAGAGAAAATTCCTCTCTCTGTGGCACACTCTGAACAAGTCCCTGAGTCCAGGTGGGACCTACATGTTCTTCCTTCCACTTCTAGTTTCTTCTGACTCTCCTCCCCACTTTTTGCTCCCCTTTCGCCTCAAACAATATCTTCAGAAAAGCATTCTCCTCATTAGTTTATTCCATTCCCTTCACATAAATTATTTATGTATATAGTCACCAGGCTGAACCAGGACTGTTTCCAGGATAGAATATATTAAATTTTATTTTTGCACATATTTTTGATCGTTATAAAATGTTCTCAATGGGAATAATTAGAAATATGCTCTAAGTTGAATAAAAATTAAAATATTTGTGCAGCTGATACAAGCAAAAACATTTTTAAATCTTAGGCACATACTAAACTTTCATTTCCTTTTATCAGGATCACTTAGATTGATAAAAATGGATCTTGAGCAGAGCATATGGGTGCTTGACTAAAACACAATAATTTATAGCTATTTTGTCGCTAAGAAATAGTCTGTGAAAAACGTATTTAATAAAAATAAATGATGTTTCCAGAAATATATATCTAGTTAATAAATGCATATTTTTCTGATATTCCAAAGCATTACTCCTATGCCACTCACTTGAGATTTTTCACTAACTCTGTATTCTTTCCCCCCTTATTATTGAATTTATTGGGGTACACTAGTTAATAAAATTATACAGCTTTCAGAAGCACAATTCTACAACACATCATCTGTACACTGTATTGTGTGTTTACCACCCCAAGTCATACATCACCATTTATCTGCCCTATACCCTCTTCCACTTGTATATTCTTAAATAAGAAGTAAAAGGCCAAATTGGGAGCCAAAATTTGTGATTGTTATCCACCATGTAACCTCATTTTTTAATTTACAGTGTGGAGTACTCTAATTTTTTTTTATCACAAAGTGACACTTATGAACTTTTTGTTCTAAAAAGTTTATAAACTTTTAAGGAAAAGAAATAATTTTCAATTGCTCATATATAATTTGCATTGTTATTTTCAAATACTGTTACCATTCACAAGTTGAAGAGGAATATTAATTCCATAAAAGATGTAAATTATCTGTATACCTCTTTACCCATAGTTGCATATTAAATTATGAAATACTAGTAAACCATTTGTCAAGAAAAATACAATGAATGTATTGAAGCAAAGCTCTTGGATGTTCATACTGTAAGCAAATGTATTCCCATACTGTAGCAAATTCACCTGTTCTGTCTGCTTACATGTGTTGCAGGATTGCTATTCATCACCTACTTCTATGCCTGTGTTTAATTTCCACATTGTCTTAATTGTCTTGAAATGTATTGAATGATTGGATTTATAATTCTGGTTCATCCGTACAACATATGGAAAATTTTTGAATCAGAAACAGATTTTCAGTGATCATTTCCCCTTTGCATTCTGTGCACCATTTTTGGTTTCTCTTAAACTTTTTCCAGATGAGCCATACCTTTCCTAATTCCATGCTCTCCCAACAGCAGAGGGACATGTTTCATGTTTCAGCTGCATTATGTGAAGAGAGAAACTAGCACTCTTATCTATTAGAAATCATCTTTCAGCAGTGGTGATTTTTCTTCTTTGTATACTTTCTCTCTTGAATTTGTTTTCAAATTACACTGCAAATTGCAAATATATATTTGCTCACTATATTAATTCTTGCATACACTTGTGATCAAATCTAATTATGTTGTTTATTTATGATATTTTGACCTTTTGTTTTCCTACCATATACACTAGCATCTGTGGCCCTTTGTACTAGACCTGTAAAAGGACAGAAAGCTGAGCATATTCTCCTGGTCAGCAGATGTCTATGTGATATCTACCAAAATAAACCACATTTTGTATACCAAATTATCACATTGAGACCCGCTTTGTTTTGCATTCAAATTTCTCTCTAACTTGTCTTCACCAATATGTTCCTTTATTTGTTTTGAAGTTTCAACTTCAATAATTCAAGATACAAATTATGAGAAAGAGTTATATGGCTGAAGTGTTTTTCATGTTACATAATCAGCATCTCCATCCCTTAATCTATTCACACAACTGCTTTCTGTGGTGTACACATGTGCTTGGAACAACTCAAAGTTGCTTTGCAGGGTCCCCACAAGCATTCCAATATTTACATTTTTACCAATATGAATCTTCATTTTCCTTGCTTTCTTGTTACTGAGGATTTTGCATGACTTCCCATTTTTTATCACCTTGGTAAACTTTTGCATGTATTTATTTTAAGCTATAATTATGTCTTAGGCTCAGGAACAAAACCTAAGCATCATTTTTAATTTCTTTTTTTCTGTCACTCCCCTCCCACAATCCATTGGAACAAACTGTCTACTTGAACTTCAAAATACACCCCCAGCCTTCAGCTACCTATTACCTCCACCCACTTCAATTCGTTAGTGCATCTCTCTGGGTCACTTCAGTAGTCTTCATTCCCATTTGTGTGCCTGTGTGTCTGTTCTCAACAGCAGCCAGAAAAGTCTTTATAAAACTTCTTTCCTGTGCTACAACTTTCCAGTGGGTTCTCACAATACTTAGAATAAAATGGAAACTCTTTGTCAGGAGCAGAAGGCTCTGAGCTGCCACTCTCCCCTCATCTCCCACAATCTCCCTCACCCAAGCTCTGCTCCAATCACACTGGCCTTCTTGCTTTTCTACAAATATGCCAGCTCCTGCCTGCCTCAGAGCCCTTCCCTATTGTCCCCTCTGTCTAGAACACTCCATCCTCAAGTCCCCATATGGCCTATTTCTTGGCATTATTCAGGCCTGCTGACCACCTGTAAATTATACCTCTACCTCACGTAATATCCCATTCACTTGCCTTATTTTTTTCTCCCTTTCAATCTTTGTTATCATCACAAACTAGCTCCTTTGTTTATTTTCCCCTTATTTTTTGTCTTTTTTAAAAAATGTAACTTTTTTTAGGGTAAGGGCTCTTTGCTATCCCTCTCTGTGTCCCTTGCATCCAAAACTCACCTAATATATGTTAAGTAGCAAATGCATGTTAAATATTTGTATTGGCATAAGTGCCACCTGAAATAGATGTTATTGTTCTTACTTTACAGCTATAGGATCCAAGGCTCTGGAAGGTAAAGGAACTTTTCTGATGTTAGTTGCTAGTTAGTGCAGAGCCAAGATCAAAGAACCTGGACACTTTGACTATAGAAAGTTTTTACTTTGGGTGGCATGCTCCCTTCCAGCCACCTCACAAACATCCTTGCAGGCTCTTGTCATTAGGAGGAGTTGAATTCCATCAGAAATATTAAAAAGGAAATAATTTAGTCCTAACCCCGATGGCAGCCCATTAAATAGCATGCATTGCAAACAGCCTTCTTTCTTAGTCTCAATAATGTACTGAACATTTTTCATGTACTTGTCATTACAGGATTACAGAGTGTGCTCTGGACATGATTAACTCATTAATCTTCACAGAACCTAGGCAAGGTTGGTAAAATTAATTATCCTTGTTTTACACCCAAAGAACTGAGACCCTCAAAGATTATTAGGTATGCTCAAGGTCATGTGTGGGGCAAGAACTGCTTCCCTTCTTTATAGCAGTTCCCACATCTCTATTAGAGAAGCTTTCAGTTTACATGACAGTGTCCAATTCAAACCAATAATGACTATTCCATTCCTAAATAGACAATGTACTTTGTCATTAAAAAGCAAAATTTCAGCTTAATTAATACAATCTGTTTGATTAGTACTGTATAAGAGGTATGGAGTAGGAGCTGATATTTTCTAAAATCTCTCCCTGCTGTTTTGCTCTGTTTCATGAAGCTAGTTGAATGCTTTCTTCATTTTATTTTTTTTAAATATATTTTATTGATTTTTTTACAGAGAGGAAGAGAGAGAGATAGAGAGTTAGAAACGTCAATGAGAGAGAAACATTGATCAGCGGCCTCCTGCACACCTCCTACTGGGGATGTGCCCGCAACCCAGGTACATGCCCTTGACCGGAATCGAACCTGGGACCTTTCAGTCCGCAGGCTGACGCTCTATCCACTGAGCCAAACCAGTTTCGGCCATTTTATTCTTAATACCTCAATAAAATCACAGAAAGATACTGAAGTGAATTGTTATGAAATATCAAATGATATTGGTGAGGCAACATAGTATGGGACTTGTAATCACACAGCCCTAGGTCAATATCCCAACTCTATCATGCTTTAGTTTTGAATCTATGGGTTAATATTTCAAATCTCCTTATCCTTGTAAGTGTGGGCAGTATGACCTATCAGATAATTCTTTTGAGTATTACTGATATAGTGTATTTTTAGAAGCTGGCATTTAGTAAGCTCTCAATAATAAATGATTCTTACTATTATAATTTTACTATATTGCTATTACTGTTATTATAAAACTAAAGAGCTGTGATTATTTGACATAGATGGAATAGAAAATTTACATTTTTGCTATTGGCAAAATATAATATGAAAAGAAACCATATAGTGTAAATATATACAGAGGAAGGCTTCAGCATTTGATGGGCAAGCTGTTTTCAATCACTTTATGCTAATTGTGAGCATCTATTCACTTTCAACTTATGCTTTGTTTTTTTTTGTTTGTTTTTTGTTTGTTTTTTCAACTTATGCTTTGGGTAAAATTTTTATCTATTAATATAGTCAGGCAGGACTTAACTATTGGTAATGATATTCACCATTTACTTCAAATAACCACAGTCATGACAAGATAGTGCACTCATTTTTATTTATATTATTGTTTTCCAATTTTAAATGCATTATTTTTTCAGCTATTTTGAACTTCTTGAGGTTTGTAATTTGGTTGTCAAACTTGATCTCAGGAATAGTTTGGTTGCTGAACAGAAACCAGCTCTAACCAGATTTAGGGAAATGATTTAGGAACATCTAGAGGCCCAGTGGTAGGAGGTCCTGTGAAATCTCAGGAACGGAAGCACCAACAGACAGCCACTCTCACATCACACGGAATCTCATGCCTGCTCATGTGCATATGCTTGTGTTTGGGGTTCCATTCACCAGCTTCCTCAGCAAAGAATTCAAGTTGATTGCCCATCCCTATGCAAGTGGCTTTGTGTTTCCAGGTCACCTAGTCAGGCTTGCTATCACAATAATCTTAAAGTCCCAGTCCCTAACACCATGCCACTGATTCGTACTGTAGGTTACCTTCAAATTTCTTGGAGCCATAATCTGATTAAACCAGAAATTCTCAGTTATATTCCTAGGATTCAATTATCTATGACCAGGACATGGTATTATCTCTAAAATGAATAGTGTAAGCAGGGAGGAAATGATAACATTCTCCACTAATGACTTCACAAATGAGTTTTCTTACATATTTCTTACATGACCACTGTTTGCTGCTTTAATAAATGTCTGGCCTTTCCAATTATCTGCAGTTATAAAAAAGATCACCTGATAGCTTAGTATCAAGAAGAAATCCATGATTTCCATGCACCAGTATCCTGCAAATACACACTGGCGATTTTCACCAAATTTCACTTGCCCCATTGTATATGGTCTTGTACAGGAGCAGGTATAAAAAATGTTAATAATTCTGGATATATTTTAGGAATTGGATGAGATATACATAAGTGATTTGTAAGTCAGATACATTTTAAGGGACTAGGTCACTATTATCTTACCTAATAATAGACAAACATGTAAATTGACCATACCCTCACTACACTAACCAGCCAATCAGGAGAGTATGCAAATTAACCCAACAAAGATGGCGGTTAATTTGCATACTTAGGCTCCAAGCAGTGGAGCAAAGCCTGACAGCCCAGGGGCCAGAGCAGTGCCGCCGGCCCCGGGGCCATGAGGCTTTGCTGCACCACCAGCCCCGGGGCTGGCTCCAGCTGGAGCCCGGCCAAAGTGAAGGCCTGAGTGCCGGGTGCAGGAGGAAAACCGGTGCCAGTAGCCAGGGGAAAGGAAGGCTTATTGCATGAATCTCTTGGTGCAACAAGCCTCTAGTTGTTTAATAACTGAAAAAGCTGTGGGATTGCTCAAATGACTGATGAAAGCTGTCCTAAAATGAAAATAACCATATCCAGTATATGGTTGTAGTGGATTAAATTGTATTCCCTCCTGAGATATGTCTAAGCCCTGTAAATGTTACCATATTTGGAAATAGGGTATTTGCAAATATAGTTAAGGATTTCAAGATAAAATTGTGCTAAATTTATCCTGGGTGCCAGGTGCCGGATGAAAACTGGTGCCAGCAGCCAGGGGAAAGGAAGGCTTATTGCACGAATCTCTTGGTGCAACAAGTCTCTAGTTGTTTAATAACTGAAAAATCTGTGGGATTGCTCAAATGACTGATGAAAGCTGTCCTAAAATGAAAATAACCATATCCAGTATATGGTTGTAGTGGATTGGTTTGTATTCCCTCCTGAGATATGTCTAAGCCTGGCCCTGTAAATGTTACCATATTTGGAAATAGGGTATTTGCAAATATAGTTAAGGATTTCAAGATAAAATTGTGCTAAATTTATGATGGGCCCTAAATCCAATAGCTAGTGACCTGGCAGAAGGAAGGTGAGGGACTCTGAAGCCCTGAGACACAGAGTAGAAGACCAGGTGAAGACAGAGACAGAGATTGAAGTTATGCAGCCTCAAGCCAAGGAATACCAAAAGCTACGCAAGCTGGTAGAAGCAAATGACTCCCTGCTAGAGCCTTTAGAGCAGTGGTTCTCAACCTCCTGGCCGTTTAAAACAGTTCCTCATGTTGTGACCCCCAATCATAACATTATTTTTGTTGCTACTTCATAACTGTAATGTTGCTACTGTTATGAATCGTAATGTAAGTATCTGATGTGCAGGATGGTCTTAGGTGACCCCTGTGAAAGGGTCATTCGACCACCAAAGGGGTCGCAACCCACAGGTTGAGAACCGCTGCTTCAGAGGAAGCATAGCCCTGCTAACACCTTGATTTCAAAATCCTGGTTCCAAAAACGTGAGAGGATCTGTTTCTGTTGTTTTAGCCACCAAGGGTGTGATAATTTGTTGCAGCAGCCACAGGCAACTAATACAGTGGCACTCTGATCCACAATTATAATTATATACTAGAGGATCAATGCATGAAATTAGTGCAAGACTAGGCCTTCCTTCCTCTGCCTGCTTGCATTAGCTTCTCTCTGGCACCCAACACCCAGGCTTCCCTCTGTCACCCAGGACCTGGGCTTCTCTCCGGCTGCTGGCAGGCACCCAGGACCCGATCTTCCCTCACAGCTCCAGCTTCGTCCACAAGGTCATCTGGAAGGATGTCCAAGAGGACATTTGGTCTAATTAGCATGTTACACTTTTATTATTATAGACTAGGGGCCCCGTGCACAAAAATTTGTGCACTCGGGGGGTCCCTTAGCCTGGGCTATGCCCTCTTACAGTCTGGGACCATGATGCTCAATGACCGTCAGGGAGCAGACACTCAATGCACAGGCATAGGATTTGTGCACTCATGGGGTCCCTCAGCCTGGCCTGTGGGGATTGGGCCAAAACCAGTTCTCTGACATCCCCGAGGAATCCTGGATTGCAAGAGGGCACAGACCAGGCTGAGGGACCCCACCAATGCATGATCGGGGCTGGGGAAGGGCCATGGGAGGGCTCCATGGTGTGTCCAACCCATCTTGCCCAGTCCTGATCAGGGCTGATGGGGGGAGCGGGAATGGGCCAGCCAGGGATGGACCACAGGAGGTTGCCCTGCCAGGGAAGGATCACGGAAGGGCTCCAGGGTTTGTCCAGCCCGTCTCACCCATTCTCAAATCAGCCAGATCCTAGCAGCAAGCTAACCTACCATAAGAGCACCTGCCCCCTGGTGGTCAGTGTGCATCATAGCAACTGGTCGAATGATTGAACAAATGGTCAGACACTTAACATATTAGTCTCTTATTATATAGGATCCCATTGAGCTCAGAAAATAATAGGTGATATATATATCATATATAT
>NW_006284843.1:549346-552624 GCF_000327345.1 Myotis davidii | reverse complement strand
AACTTAAAGTTATATAAAGTTTTACAGTGGGGCCCTGACTTACAAGTGTCCCGACTAATTAGTTTTTTTAAATACAAGCTGTCTCTCGGCTGATTTTTTGCATTGAGTTGATAGAGTAATTTGAGTTAACGAACTCCTTAATGAGCTCGGTCTCGGAACGAATTAAACTCGTAAGTCAAGGCTCCACTGTAATTATATATATAAAATGTTACAGGAAGTTACATATTGGTCAGTGTGCATCATAGCAACTGGTCGAATGATTGAACAAATGGTCAGACACTTAACATATTAGTCTCTTATTATATAGGATCCCATTGAGCTCAATATGCACACACACACATACACACACACACACACACACATATAATGACTACTTAATAGAAAATAATAAGCAAATGATTCCCAAAAATTTTGAACCATTGACATTATGTACATCAGTATTCCCCAAACCCATCTGTGTAATTACCCATAGAGCTTCTTAAAAATAGACCTTTCTAGATCCCAGTCATGAACTATTAAATAAGAGTTGCAGGGGTAGACTTTAGACATGGTTTTTTGTTTGTGTTTTTTTAATTTTTTTTAAAAAAATATATTTTACTGATTTTTTTTACAGAGAGGAAGGGAGACGGACAGAGAGTTAGAAACATCGATGAGAGACAAACATCAAACAGCTGCCTCCTGCACAGCCCCTACTGGAGATGTGCCCGCAACCAAGGTACATGCCCTTGACCGGAATCGAACCGGGGACCTTCCAGTCCACAGGCCGACGCGCTATCCACTGAGCAAAATCGGTTAGGGCAACGTACATGTTTTTAATCTCTATTAGTATGTACTGAAAACCAATTCTCCAGCATCATGACAATATTCTAAAAAGGTTGATTGGCATGTTAAAAATAATATGATATATCAATATCTTCTATAAAATGCACATTATTTCCTACAACAAAAAGCTGAACTTTAAAGAATGTACCTCATAATATTAAATTTTCAGGGAGAACATTTGGAGAGTAAGGTATATTTTAAAGACTTCAATATTTATATAAAAAATATAAATGCCTAGTTCAGGCATTTCTGTAGCAAGATAACAGTAAACATCTGACTAACACTTATTAAATAACTGACTTGCAATTGTAGATCAGAGTGTACTTGCCAAAGAAAATCTTTTGTTTTATATCTGCCAGATTAAATATCAACAGTCCCTACTTTTATTCACATTTCAGTGAGAAATGTCATCCTCCAAGTAAACTTTCTCATATTCATCCATTCAAATATTTTTAGCCAAGTAGAATGTTGACAACTAAAAAAAAGTATAAGTAATTAAAGAAAATACAATAAAAAATTATAAATCCTGTATAGTTAAAAGTAACTCTTCCAGATATATTTTAAAAATCTACTAAGAATACAAAAGTAGAAAATCATTCATTTTTGTTACAGGTGGCCATTAACTATAAGAATACCATGGAGAAAAAAACAACAACAACACAGAATGAAATAAAAAATAATCTCTGACCAGTAACTAAAATCTGAGAAACTGTTATCCATAGTCAAATAATCATATATCAAATACAGAGTATTCTGGGGTTTTTTAATAATTATGCTCTATCTCAATTTATGTTAAGTTTCATTATCCTCTTAGTTTTTCACATCTCTATTGCTTCCCATTTTTACCAGAATCAGCTTAACTTGTTTAACACTCAAGATCAAATCTCCTTAGTCTTAAAATTCTAAAAACATACTACAAATTTAATGAAACTTAATAATTAAGATAAATAAAATTAAATAGGGTTAAGTCAAGAGCACCCTCTCCAACTCTCATCGTGGGGTATGTTTATGCGGGACTCTGAGGCTCTCAGGTTCTCATTGAGTCTAATGATCTAGAGATCTCAAGAAATGACATGATACAGGAAACCAGAGAGGGAAGTTGGTGGCACTGATAAATGAAGGTGCAGTTAATGACAATTGCTTAGTCAAAAACAATTTTGGAGAAGTTAATGATTTTTAAATATATTTGCTAGGTTCCAATAGGACCTAGTGTTAATTCTATCTGTTAATATCACTACTACAATATGAGCTTTTTTAAGATGTGGAGATGCTTTGTCTTATGTCTAAGAAATGGAAATTGTATCACTGGATAATTTTAAGCATTAATTTATCCAATTTTATTGGATCACTTTTAAGGGAAAAAAAATAAGGTTGATTTTTTTAAAAAAAATTATCTCCACCTCAGTGAGCTTAATAGATTCCAAAGGTTAGATTAACTAGTTACTAATAATTGCAGTAGAAATTATACAGTCTCATAATTTGCATAAGAAATATTGATGACCTGTCTTAAACTAATTTTCCTTTTCACCTCTGAAGACCCTATCATCCTTAACAGGGCGATGACCTTAGACAACCAAATTATGACCCAAGGAAGAATAAGGTTTTTAAAATACCTGACCTTATCTCCTTCACAAATGCACTGGAGAAAAAATACACTTCAGGTAAGTGTCAGATCTTACTAGTATTAAACAAAACATAGTCATTTACTCATCTAATGAAAAAGTATGAGTTTCAGAGTTGAAAGGTTTATTTCATGTAATAAATTTACTTCAGAGTTTCTCAAAGGAACATATAGCAAATGTCACTCAGAGAAAATTCCCTCACAGAAAGTAAAATTTGTGAATACTCATCAATAACTATTCACTTTTTATGGGCAAAATATGTCAGTCAGAAATAAAAGCAGGAAAACTCAAATCCTACAATTTTAATAAATTAAATATTTTTATTTTTCTAATCTTTCTCCCTAGCCCTGTATGTTTGCACTTGCTCTCATGCATAATTGTACCACCATTCTTTGCTGTTTTTAAAATATATTTTTATCTGATTTTAGGAAGAAAGGGAGAGGGAGAGATAGAAACATCAATGATGAGAGAGGATCATTGATCAGCTGCCTCCTGCATGATCAGGGATTGAGCCCGCAACCCAGGCATACTCTGACCGGAAAATTGAGTCATGACCTCCTGGTTCATAGATAGACGCTCAACCACTGAATCATTGCAGCCAGGCTACCATCATTCTTTTTTTATTTTTACCCTTTTGGTGAGAATTTTATTAAAAAAAATTTTTTTTCAAATAGAAATAATAATTAATTTGTTTTAACTTTTTATTTTTTAGTTCATGTCTTTTATTAACCATATACAATTACTTTTTTGAATAAATCTTTATTGTTCAGATAATTACAGTTGTTCCTCTTTTTCCCCCCCATAGCATCCCTTCACCCTGTTCCCACCCCCCCC
>NW_006284843.1:548430-548981 GCF_000327345.1 Myotis davidii | reverse complement strand
CCCCCCCCCCCCCATAGCTCTCCTCCCCCTGGTTCCCACGCCACCCCAGGCCCTTGTCCCCCTCCACGCCCCCCCCCACCAACTGTCCTCATCCATAGGTGTAAGATCTCTGTCCAATCTCTTCCACCCCCTTTCCCCTAAAGAACTGCCAGTCCACTCCTTTCTCCATGCCCCTGATTCTATTACATTCACCAGTTTATTCTGTTCATCAGATTTTTTATTCATTTGATTTTTAGATTCAATTGTTGATAGATATGTATTTGTTGTCACTTTGTTTTTCATAAGTTTTTATCTTAACCTTTTTCTTCTTCTTCCTCTTCTTAACGAATAAACTTCAGCATTTCATATAATACTGGTTTGATGGTGATGAACTCCTTTAGCTTTTTCTTATCTGTGAAGCTCTTTATCTGACCTTCACTTCTGAATGATAGCTTTGTTGGATAAAGTAATCTTGGTTGTAGGTTCTTGGTATTCATCACTTTGAATATTTCTTGCCACTCCCTTCTGGCCTGCAAAGTTTCTGTTGAGAAATCAGCTGACAGTCGTATAGG
>NW_006284843.1:540664-547766 GCF_000327345.1 Myotis davidii | reverse complement strand
TTGCAGCACTTGCTTCAGTAGGGCTTTGGTGCTCACTGAGTCTGCCCCTTGAGTGTGTCTTTTATGGATGTGAAGAGTTGTAATCCGTTATCATCTCCAAGGAGGTGCAACGTCAGACACTGTCTGGGGCCGCCCATCAGGAGCTACAGAGACATCTAAAGATTCCTCCTCTTTGTGTGGAGTTTGGAAGTGCCCAGACAAGGCCCAGCTGTGTAGCAAGGCCACTTGCTGCTACCAGGTATTGAAATCTCTGGGGGTCTCGGATCCAGCTGCAGTTTGTTTTAGGCTAAAGGACAGGCCTTTCATATGCAAAAGCCGATGCACACAGCTTGGGTGGGGTTGTAAATTGGGAGGGGCCAGGTCTCTGGGAATCACCAGGGTGGAGCAAACACAATGGCTTCCCTGAACCAGAGAAGTCCCTGGTTCTCCACGTCCCGTGCACCCCTGCAGGAACAATGATTGCTTTGAGCACCTCTAAGAGTAAGCTGCCCTCATTTGCTGTTCCAATGCCAGACAGTCCAGTTTCTCCCCATATGTGTCTAGGTACCCCAGAGTCTCGCCTGTAACTAGAATTCAGGGCAAGCGGGAGCTTGTATCTCCCTCCCAGTTTAAAGAACTGCACATCCAGGTGCTAGCACTTTCCATGCCTCCACACCTATTACCAGTCTCAATGCGCTTTCTTCACCTCTCTAGTTGTAGAATTTCCACTCAGCCAGCTTTCCCGTGGTTCTGGGTGGTAGTTGTTCTGCCGTTTAGTTGTAATTTTGGTGTGGTTGTGAGAGGTAGCAAGTATAAGTGATTACCTATGCCGCCATCTTGGTTTCTCCTACCATCATTCTTTGTAAGAATGTTTATAATTAATTATATAGGCTTTAAAATTCAATTAAGTTGATGTAACATTATTTACATAATGATTTCTCAATGTTTGAACATTTACTCTTATGGTAACTTTTTAGACAATGTTTACTTTTTTAGTTTTTTAAAATGCCTTACCCAAGAATTTTATGTGCCAGAGAAAATCAATAGTAATTTTTTATGCCTTACCCAATAATCTTATGTCCCAGAGAAAATCAATGGTAATTTTAATATTGTATATGAAAATTATAATAAATAAAAGTCCATTGGCATGATGATTTATCTGAATAAGTTTAATTATAGACACTGCTTCATGATGTGCTTTTTAAATTTTTTAAAATTATTTTTGGTATTAAATTACACATTTTTTTGCTTCCAACAGTAGAGATTGCCAACACCACTATAGTTAAACAAACACAGTCTTTTATTTTATACTAGAGGCCCGGTGAACAAATTCATGTACAGGTGGGGTCTGGCCAACCCACCCCGATGAGGACCGACAGGGCTAGGCCTGCCAAGGGGAGGGGCTGTGGGAGGTTGATGGGCCGGCCCCACCCCCAATTGGGGTGGGGGGACAGTTGGGGGTGGGACCAGCCAGGGGAAGGGGTCACAGGCACTTGGCAGACCGGCCCTGCCCCCTGGTCAAAATCCCAGTGGAGGGGACAATTTGCATATTAGGCTTTTACTATATAGAATGAGTCAGACTGTACTTCAAACACTGAAAGGTATTTCTTTTTAAACAATATCTATAAAATCACATCAGGATTTAAGTCTTCAGAGAAAAATATGAAGGTCATAATATGGATATTTTTAGTACATGAAGTTATTTTTGTCTGCCTCTATTTCTTTCATTCTCTCATTTAATAAACATGTGCTGAGTTTCTTACATACATCAAGTACTGATCTAAACCAGTGTCTGTGTGTCTCCTGTCTCCTTTCCTCTGTATGTCCTTATTTCTAACTTATCTTAGAATCACTTGGTCTCTGACTTTTTATATTCTTTTGTATCCATCCATTTGTCTACTTCCCTTTCCCTCTCTTCATTCATCTGCTATTCTTTATCATCTACTTACTCTTTTTATTGCAGGGATGTGCTAAGTCTTTGTATTTTTTGAATAGTTTTGTATTTTCATTTGTGTAGAAATACCTCTCCCTTTTTTTCACACATAAGCCAATATTAAGGACTAGGAAGAAAATAGATAATAGCAATTTTTATAAAAGTAACAAACCTACAGTTGATACATGATACTTGTAAACAAACATGATTTAAAGTGCAAATCAGTATTACAAAATTAATTATACCATGGCTAATTATATTGCATGTTCTTATAATAAACTAAAAATTTAATTACATTTTAATGATAGTTACTATAATAGAATATTAATGTATTGACAATAAATGACCTTTATTTAACACTACATTTTTCAAAATCGGGTAAGTAGAATTTCTTTATAAATCCACAGTGATTACTAACCCCTGCATAGGCATCACTTAAGCTAACTCAGAACATCACTAATGAGACTGGTCTTTGTGATTTTCAAAATCCCAAGCCCTAAAAAAATCACTGTCAAAAACATTGGCTGGGAAAAGCAAAGGAAGTCCTGGTCATGTATCCCTTAAGAGATAACATTTCATAGGTTAAAGAAAAGAGGGAATATGGGGGAGGTAAATGACACAGTCTGGTAAAAAAAAAAAATAGATAAACATCTAGAAAGGACCACATGGCCAGGAGAGTGCCCTGCCTCCACCCAGTCCTGCACGATCAGCTGTCTGTCAGAATCTCAGGAAAGCTGAAACAGCACCACAACTCCAGGTGCCCCTGAGGGTGCACCTTCTATCCTTAAGAGCAAAGAGCCATTCTGGCTTGCTTATGGCTGCTGCATGGGGAGACCTTTCTAGTTGGCGGATCAGTGTCTACTACCAGTATATCTGCCTTGAGCATTTTCTCAACCCCGTTTGAATTATTCTGAACTACTTGGCTTTTCAATGGCCCAGGACACTCATAATCCTTTTAAGAGGAGATGGGGTCCTAGACACGGAGTGGAGCCCAAGGACTATGAGAGGAGGAAACCCCCTCTGAGCATTAGGAAGTCATAGTAAAGCAGGTTCCCCACCAGGCCTCACATCCGGTCTTCTGCATGTTTCCTTTTTCTTTGTTCTCTGTGTTATACTTCTCTACATGCTTACGTAGCAGCACCCTGAAAAACTGGTCAAAATAAATATATTTTTCTCCCAATATTTTGAGGTATTAACACAAGATAATCAATATGAAAAATACTACAAATTATAACTTTAGATTCCTCAGGGCTGGATTCCTGACTTATATGTCAATCAAGTGATTAGGATTTGAATTCCATACAACACTAATTTGCGAGAGTACTTGGTAGGTAATGATTGCATTTTGTACCAATTAACATCTTTCACTGGAAGAGCTCAAGTAATTACTATCTCATATTCAAACCCTCCTTGATGGAGAGATGAAAATCATTTCAAGATTAGGCCACTGGCTGCTTTATGTTGTTTAGGGAAGGGAAGAAGAGCTTTAGTTTCTAAGATCTAACTCAGAAAGCGTGTTTATCACCAAGCAATGACTGAGTGTAAAGTACTCTCTGTAACGATTTGGTACTTTTATTTTATGACCTAAAATATATATTGATGAATAACATTTTTTATTTAATATTATTATTGTGGGCAAATCCTGAATAGTTTGAATTTTTATATAAAAATGTGTACATGGTAATTGGAATACCGCTTATTGCATAATTTTACTCAATAATGCAGCAAAGGTTTAATCATAGAGATTAGTATATTTTTCTGCCCAAGTGCTTGCTCTCTCTCGCTCTCTCTCCTGCTCTCTCTCTCTCACACACACACACACACACACACACACACAAACACAAAATCATTCACTCATTTAGGAAACCCATCATACTCATCATATTATGTGCCAAGAAGGAATGCAGACGTTGTGAACAAACCAAATAAAACTTCTACTGCCGTGAATCTTATTTGTTTTTATATAAATAACTAGAGGCTCAGTGCATGAAATTTGTGCAGGGGGGAGGGAGGTCCCCACAGCCCTGCCTGCACTCTCTCCAATCCAGGTTCCCTCAGGGGATGTCCAACGGCTGCTGGTTTAGGCCCGATCCCGGGGATAGGGCCTAAACTGGCAATTGGACATGCCTCTCACAATCCTGGACTGCTGGCTACTAATCGCTCACATGCCTGCCTGCCTGGTTGCCCCTAACTGCTCACCCCGCTGGCCTGATCACCCCTAACTGCCTCTGTGTGCTGGCCTAATCGCCCCTAACTGCCCCCTCGGCCAGCCTGGTCACCCCCAACAGCCCCCCCACCACCAGCCTGGTTGCCCCATGCGGCCTGCTATTCAGTCGTTTGGCAGTCCCTCACTAACCTCAACTGCACCCCCCCACCAGCCGGGTCACCCCTAACTTCCCCCCCCTGACAGCCTGGTTGTTCCCAACTGCCGCCCCTGCTGGCCTGGTTGCCCCCAACTGCCCGGCCTGCCTGGTTGCCCCTAACTGCCCCCTTTGCCAGCCTGATTGTCCCTCACTGCCTCTGTGTACTGGCCTGATTGCCCCCAACTGCCCTCCTGCCAGCCTGGTTGCCCCTCACGGCCACCCAGCCAGCCTGGTCGCCCTACACAGCCTGCTGTTCAGTCATTTGGTCATCCCTCATTAACTTCCTGCCGGCCTGGTCATAGGCAGCCATCTTGTGAGGGTGTGAGGGTTAATTTGCGTATTACCTCTTTATTATATAGGATTGCTCATGAAGATTTGTTGATGACTGTTAAATAAGCAACTAACTATAAGAATGGCAGTAAAGGAAGATATTTCTGTTTACATCAATATTATAACAATTAAGCATATGTTTATATTATAATGGCTTATAATCATGGCCTTAATGGAATTTAAGAATACTCAGGAGGCCCCTTAATCAAAAGGCAGAGATGAATATTAACTTTGTGTAGTAAAGGCATGCCTAGTCTTCTCATTTTGATAATTCAATAAACTTCAAAATTTTTCTGACCCCATTTTTAGCATACTCTTTAATTTTGCCATCATTAACACACACACACACACACACACACACACACACACACACACACCACACATAGGGTCACAGACTCACATTTTTGTTTCCCACCAACTGTAGTTTGTGTCCTAGGCTCCTGTATTCTCGTTGATGCCCCTTTTTCCCCATACACTCCTTAAAGGAAGCATCTACTTACTCATTCTGCGTGTTGGTGCCTTAGTTTATGGCCTGCTAAAAGTCATGGGGCACTGGACTATGGATGGCTCCCACTAGCTAGCATTCAACTCTGGGAGGTAGAAGACAAGGACTCTGGATTCCTCGTTTGTGATATTGGGGCAGACGATGGGAAAGATTAACCTAATGGGAAACGAAAGAGAAAGGAAGAACACGGGGATAGTTCAGTAATCCTGAATGCCTATCTAATTCATTCTAAGAACCAAAATGAATAAATGGAAGTTTCTCTTCAGAGCTATGCATATACATGATTTTGAACATCAAGAGAAGTGGCCTAAGTTTAAATCTGCTCCCACACCTGTATGACAAGATCTGAAATTCCTTCACCCAGGAATAATGGGTTCTTAATGTCCACAGGGCCAATCGGGAAATGTCCCTCAGAGTGCCAGCCTGGGATGAAGGCACCAGCAAGTGGCGATTAATTGTGGAAAGTAGAGATTACATGACTCAGTAAAGGATGCAGCTGCTTCTCAGGGCTTTCTGACTGTCTCGTGAAAAATAGTGGGGTCCAGAGTTGCCAAACCTTCTTACTGTTTGAGAGGAGTGCTGCAAATGGGTCTAAATCGGTTGGACAAGCTCAACTCTTAGTTTTTTCTAAATAGCAGTGGCTGCTAAAGAAGTCTGGGCTCATGAAGCTGAGCTTCTCACCCACAAATTCACTACCAAGTTATAAGGAAAGCATCTTTCAGACCAAAGCCTGCTGCACAGAGATATTTTTTAGACAAACACTGAGTTGCCAGCAAGCAAAAAACAACAACAACAACAAAAAAAACATCCAAAAAACTAATACGACATGTTCTTCATAGAAGTCATACTCTGGCCTTTTAGATGCTCCGGCCACAAACTTCTGAAGGGTTTACTCAGAGCTAAAACTGAAATAGTCTGGAGGTAGTGTTATGTGCCCCTTGTTGGCATGGTGCAATCCTAAAAGCTCCTAAACCAGTGGCTATACATAGGAGAAATTAGAGACCGACTTGGAGTGCCATCCCAATGGGTTGGAGAATATAGGCCAGATACCACTCATAAAAATCTTTGCAAAATTTAAACGCATATATGAGCTGCCAATGCTCATATCCTGTTGAATACCTTTAATTTCACTGCTGTAACCCAATTCTAACATTCATTAAAGCTAAATAAAAAGATCAAAATTTCACTGATAAAAATCCATTGTTAACAGAAAGCAAAAAGAGGCTTACAACAGCTTTCTCAGTTTCATGAATCTTCCTACAATTCACTAGCTTTGGCTGCCCTTCCTGAAAATCAAACTCACATGCAGCTATGCAGCATTATGCCCTAAAGTAATTTACATTAGAGACATTTGACCAAGGAGAAGCTTCACATCTTTTCTGTAAAATATCTTCATTTAAAAATGTTGGCACCTTATTCAAATTATTTTTAATATACTGTTTACCAGATAATACATATATTCATTTGGCAAGCTGCTATTTTGGTCCCTGTTTTAATAAAAGTTTAAATATTTTAGAGTTTTTAGTTAAGTTAAAGAGCTGGGAATTGCTAATAAGGGATTTAATAAACTAGAATGAATGAGTTCTTGTTTGAATATAAAAAACTACCAGCTCTTTTCTGCATGAGGAGGTATATTTAAAGAGTGAGAACAGAATGGAGAAAAGGATATTCTAATATAAAAGAAAGGATATCAGAAAGCACTAACTAATTGGAAACTCCCATTTCTGCAGCCAGTAATTACACTCATCCTTCATCCTCCTTTGTGCCAGGTTAGGAGTAATAGCTGGGTCACAGAGGGGTCTTCTCTGTGCAAGGTTACATCATAGCATCTTAGAGGAATAGAGCTCACAATGTAATCATTTCATGACATATTTTGTATCTTTAAGTATTCTTGCTACTAAAATATGTTACTCTGTTTTCCAACATCTAATTACAGTGTTTTTTCAAACTTTCGAAGGAGACTCACATAATTACTGAATCATGATCTTTGGG
>NW_006284843.1:502191-540530 GCF_000327345.1 Myotis davidii | reverse complement strand
TATATATATAATATTATATTATTAGTTTCAGCTGTACAACATAGTAATTTGAGATTTATATACCTTATGCTGTGATCACCACTATAAGTCTAGTAACCATCTGTCACCATACAAAGTTATTAACATATTGACTATATTCCCTATGCTGTACATTAAATCTCCATAACTTAATTATTTTATAACTGAACTTTGTACTTCCTATTTCCCTCCACCTTTCACCCATCCCCCACCTCTCTTCCTCAGGCAACCATCAGTTTGTATGAGGCTTTAAAAAAAATGTTTTTATTGATTTTTCTTTTCAGAGAGAGAGGAAAGGAGGGAGGGAGGCAGAGACAGAGGAGAGAGAGAGAGAGAGAGAGAGAGAGAGAGAGAGAGAGGGAGAAAGAGAAACATCGAATGGTTGCCTCCTGTACATGCGCTCTATCCACTGAGCCAAACCAGTCAGGACTCTCTGTTTTTTAAATATGTTTTTATTGATTTTAGAGAGAAGAAGGGAAATAGAGAAAGAGACATCAATGTGAGAGAGAAACATCTACTGGTTGCTTCCCATACCCATCCTGACTGGGGAATGAACCCACAACCTGGACATGTGCCCTGACCAGGAACTGAACCGGTGATCTTTTGGTGAATGGGACAATGCTCAACCAACTAAGCCACACCAGCCAGGGCTGTATGAGTTCTTATTTCGGATATTAGGTCCTTATTGGATATATCATTTGCTAATAAATTCCATTCAGGAAGTTGTCTTTTGTGGATGATTTTCTTTGCTGTTCAAAAGCTTTTTAGTTTTATGTAGTCATATTTGTTTGTTTTTGCTTTTGTTGTCCTTGTCTTGGAGAAATATAACATACTATATACAATACTCACATATTTTTAAATGCTCCACAGAGAATTATGAATCATACTAAAGTTTGAAAATTACTGATCCATATATTAATTGTATTAAACAATCAAAATATAGAAGACCTAAAGCAGTATACTGCCATGTAGGACTCACTCAGAGAGAAAAATAAACAGAGGAGACAGGGAGAAACAAAAGGGATGGTAAGGAGACCACCTACTCTCCTTCATGCCATGTTTGCAGCCCATCTCCTTTATCTGACTCTTCCTTCAGCTTTTCTTTTCTTTTCTCTCTTAACCATTTCTTTTGTCCTCCCTCTAGTTCAGCCTTATTTTCTCATGGGCTTTTTTACTCTAATCAACTTGCTTTATTTTACCACTTCAGTCATTCCTCAACTCACCACTTCTCTGAGAACCTTTTAAAACAAATATCCATTTTGATATTCTATAGTTTGATCGTAGTGGTGGCTACACAACTATTTTTGGCTATCAAAACTCACAGAACTGCACACCTAAAAAGGTAAATTTTATTGCATGTAAAACATACATAAGTAAACCTGAATTTAAAAATATATTATAGTTTTTAAAATCTTATATTTAGTTTAATTTGCTTCTATCTGAATCTACAAATAACAGTGAGGAGGGAAGAAGCAGAAAATAGTGCATACAAATGGTGTGAGGCTTATTGAAATAACATTATATGTGTGCTACAATTTACCTTTACAAAATTGAATAGTTAAAAATAAATCCAGACATGTAGCTTTTATTTTACACTAATCACAACTATTGGCACAACCAATGGAATTTATACCCAAAGGGGTATAAATTAGGAAAGTAGTGGTAAAGATAATTTTCAACTTTTTTACAGCTTGATGTCCAAGTTTCTCCTGGATAAAAATAAAAGAATAACTTTTTTCACTGCCAACTTTTTATAGAGGAGAAAAAGACTCCTTTTAAGTTGAGATTGATGGGAGTCTTTTATGGCAGTCTTTAATAATCTACTTTGATAGTGGACAGTCTTCCCTTAGGGTCTCATCAATAGAGCTATTAGATGGTCAGAGGATAATGCAATTAGTAAAGTTTGATAAACATACTTCCTCCTTAGAACTGTTTCATTAGGTGCTTTTATCACTAGAAATATAAGAAAGCCAGGAACCATAGCAGAGATTGGGGAAATGATTCATCAAGTTATGCAGCTTTTATAGGGTCCAATTCCATAAATTGTCTTTAGTGTCCTAGCTTGGCTGGGTTTTAATTACAATAGGTCATGTTAATTTGATCAAGGCTTCTATGTCCATGCAGCTATAGAGCTAAAGTACCTTCTAGAAATATTACTTCTAATCTCATTTGTGTTTATATGCTCAGGATAAATTGCTAATGACATTTAATATCGGAATTGTTTGTGTAGGACTTTTGGGAGATTTGTTTTAACCGCACAATGATAAAACATTGCCAGTTCCCATTTTATTTCCCTCAGTGTACGTCACTATTTGAAATCCATATTGTGCATTGACTTTCCTTTTGCCACATCTAATAGTATGTCCCTTATTTCCAGGTTTCACTATCAACTGCCTCCTTTTCCCAATAATATCGCTTCATAAGACAGAAGTACTAAAACTCCCACTGACTCTCAGTAAAGGTATTTTCCCTGTCTGATTTTTCTTCATAATTGATATCTCCACTAGTCTATGTTTCATAGTTAAATTTTAGTTGGTCTGGGCTGAGATAACATAAACACAGGAAATGTGAGTAATTGGTCAAACGGTGACCTTATAAACTGGAAAAGGAGATAGTTCAGTATGATGTGATTTCTAAATCCTGGGGTGACCCTTCTTTCCCAAACATATTTCCTATTTACCAAATCCCTTTCCCTAGTCACCTAACTTGATGAAATTTCAAGTTGGCAACTTCTCATTTCTTCCATACTTCCTGAATTTCAAGCTTTAAAATCTTGCAAAAATGTCAACATTTGAGATATTTGTTCAAAAGATTTTAAAATGCAGTACCCTCAGGGAGAAATATCATCCATTGACACTTTAATGAACTTAGTTTCATTAGAAGGCAGAGTGGAATGAGCAGGAGAGAAATGAAAGATTATTTTGCAGTTGAGAAAGAATTCATTTTGTATCTAGGATTTCAAGGCCCAGGAAAACTAGAAGTTCATTTATCTCTTATTCATTCACAACAATGAATAATATTTCTATCTCTTATTGAAAGAAAGTATATATAGGTAGATAATAGGTGAAACATGCATACTCAAGAAACACCTGCTGGAGTAGAACGCTGGGAGAAAAAGTTAAAAATTCAAAATGTTTTCAAATGATGAAATAATATGTGGCATAAAGATCTAGAAATGCAGAACAGGTTAGAATTATTATTAAGATTGTGAATCCAATGGTATTCCTTTTTAGTAATTCAAATATGTGTTATAAAATTTTCAGAATTGCTCATAAAATTTAATTAATAAACCAGTTTTGATTTAAAGTATCACTTAACCATTTTTTTCTTATTTTATTGAGATTGAGGCTAAAAGAATTCACATTTTCACTAGACATGAGTTCTTTCAGTGAGGTCCTTTAAATGCAATCACAAGCTATGTATGGTTGGAATAATCTACTTTTATCAGAAAAAAAAATAATATATGGGTAAGTTACCAGATAATGGGTGTTTTAATCTCCATTAACAGCCATTTGAAAAGATTTCATGTTACTACTTCGGTGTCTATATTTAGGATGTTGTTTAATGAATCAGACTAAGTGGCAGCTCAATTTCACATTCTAGGTCATGTGATCACTACTATGGCGTAGAGGAGTATCTGACCCACAGAAGGATCCTTTACCACAATTTCCATGCTAATTACACATAAACAGCTATAACTGGAAAGCTCTGATTCAGATTTTTTGTAATTCTTAGCAATTTGTTGCCACCTGCTTTCACTTCTAAATATCAGTCCCTGAAGTAAAAATATGGACATTATCTTTGGTTTCCTCTATTCTTCATCTTTTACATCCTAACAATTACCAAGTCAATATAATCCCTTCATATATTCTTCTAATATTTTATCACTACTATATTTAAGAATATTCGGGATCTTCCTAGTATCAACAAAAAAGTATTTTATGTAAATATCCTTAAAAATTATATATACTATTGTAACACCATTTCTGTGAATTTTTCAAGTCAAATGAGTGGCTTTATCACTCCACAGATCCAGTATTTCCATATGCTAAAAGACTTCCTGCTACTATTGATTCTTTCAAACTGTTCCTACTGCTTTTCCCTGGGTATGAAAATCCATCTCACCTTTTCTGTCAATTTGAAGAAGTTGATATAAGACCCAAGACTTTTCATTAAACATACAACGAACAAATATATTTCATATGCCTACTTAAGCACACTATGCGGCCTGAGTGCTAAATGCTAGGCATTCACATGCTCCCTCCCCTGTGAAACCATGTCCACATACCCACAGCAGAGTTAAGAGCCACATTCTCTGTGACCAAACTACACACTGCATGCAATATAAGCTCCTACAGAATATACTCAAGCCCTATTAGGACACTTTATGAAATAAAATCCTTTGTTGAAGTAATAAGAAAATGAACAAATAAAAAAAAGAAAATGAACAAATAAATGTTGGTTAGAATGTAGATGAATGAACTTCTTGTTCTAGAATACAGATTACATACTCGTTAACTCCTCCCACCAGAAAATTAAATAATTATACATTTATTAAATTAAAGTCAGATTCCATTAAATCTATTGCTTTAATGATCAACTTCTCCTATAGTGGTTTTAAACAACAACTATTTTACCTGCTCATGAATATATGAGTCAGGATTTAGGGCACTGAAATTCTGCTGCTGCACAAGGGTCATTCAGTCAGCTGCAATGAACTGGAGTCTGGGCTGTGCTAGAAGGTCTCAGAAAGCTTCACTCACATTGCTGGTGTCTCCGGGCTCCTCCACATGGCTGCTTTCTTTATTCTGGGCTAGTCTGGGCTTCTTCACAGAGAGTGCTTTTAGGACAGTGGATCTTCTTACAGGGTTACTAGCTTCCAGGTGGTGAAGACACAAGCTACAGACTTTTTGAGGCTGAGATTAAAGTCAATTATGCTACATAAAAGGTCCAGTGCACAAAATCCGTGCATGGGTAGGGTAACTAGGCCTGGCCAGTGATCAGGGTCAATCGGGGCCTTCCAGCTGCTGGACGGGGCCTTCCTTCGTTCCCTGGCACCCCCGGTGGTCAGCGCACATAATAGCGGGTGATCGAACTCCCAGTCTCCTGGTGGAACTCCTGAGGAGACACTGAATATTAGCTTTTTATATATATAGATTCTATTGGTCAAATAGGGGCCAGTGTCATCCAAGTTAATGGCCTCCATAATTAATGAGGTCAAGGAAATATCACATTGAGAACCAGCACATGGGATGAGAAGCATTTTTGTGACAAATTTTGACAACACACATTCTGCCTCTCTCCATAGTTCCTTCCCTCAGGCAAAATACATTCACCCTCTTCCCAAAATTTTATTTTATAACATCAGGCCCAGGCCGAGGCTTGAGGATCAGGATTTTTTCATCTAAGTTGAGTGTTAATGAGAACAAGTTTTTTCAAGTATAGTTCTTTGGGTGCAGCATCTCAGTTTCCATATATACGTGAATAAAAAACAAAAAGGTTGTCTTCTCCCAACCTCACCCAACATGTAATAGGGAAACAGAGACAGAATAACTGCAATAGGGCTTCTCTCATTCAAAAAAGATAGGAGGCTGGGGGAATTAGGAGGCATACAGCAGTCACTCATCATAGCAAATTTTAAATCCACTGAGCATATGTCACTAGATCCCACTGCACTGGGGATAAGGAATGTACATTGATTATAATCCATCTCTGCCCCCAGGGAGTGCTTCCCCTTGTAGCTTGGCTCTATTCTCTGCTTTATGTTCATAAGACATTGTCCATGTCTGGAGTTGAGTGGTTTTCTCTGTTTGCTTCTTGCCCATAGAAGTTTGAGGGCCCAGAGGCCTCTTTTCATTTTGAAATTTCTTGTCCCTTTCAGTGCAGAGGTGCATGGTTCCTATAAAAGAAATGTGCTTTTCCTATATATCAAATTATAATGGCCTCCATAGACAAAAAGCCACATCCACAAGTGTCTTCAAAACATGCTACCACATACTTTAGGTTGTGAATCAGGGTGTCAAGTGACAAATCACTTAAGATTCTTAGAAGCCATTTATCAAGCTGTGAGTTCAAGGCACTACCATTTCAAATTTTCTGAGGTTTTAACAAAGGGTCTTCCAGAAAGACTCTTGACTTAATATTGACTCAAAGGCCACATTTTACAGGTCTACCTGGATTTGATCTTGGCTCTGTGTCCATTTCTTACTTCGGGGTCTTGGAGCCAGCTGGAGGAGCTGGGGACAGGAGCCAGTTTTATTTTCTAAATTGGCAAGTCCTAGGTTGGAAATAATATCTTTAAATTCAGCTTAAAAATGAAGCAGCTAATTTTGCTGATTTTTCTCACCTTCCTTTAAAATAGGCACTTAAACAAAGTCATTTAGCATTTAAAATATTCTGCCTGAAAATTACTGTAGCTAGATCCGTGAGTTAATTGGATATATTCCTATCTTCCAGGATACCAGAGGTATAGTGTTGTCAAACATTTCACCAACAAATGAAGAAAGCTGAATTTTCTCTAACCTCCAGCAACAGACTCCTCTCCTCCTTGTAGGCCATAACCTATATTTGGTTTCTAAGCCAATAATACAAATTTAAAGTTTTTGTTAGTGCAGAAGACACTGACTTCTGTTTCAGTTGACTGCGTGTGACTGATTGACATACTCAGCTGTTTCACTCTGAGTCCACCATGGTATTTGTGCAAAGGATATACCTCCTGCAGACCGCTCATAGATGGTAACTGAGTACGGCAGGGATGCTAAGGCAGGTTCATTTACACAGGAAAAAAAACACCTAAAATTTAGTGGTTTAAAACCACAACCACTGTTTTTGCTCATGATTCTTTGGACCAGGATTTTGAGTAGGGCTTGGCTGGGCAGTTCTGTTCCATGCAGTGTTGACTGGGGTCAATCTTTTGGTTGCATTCACTGGTTTCTGGGCTGGGTAAGAAGATTCAAAAGGCTTAGTTCACATCTTTGGTGCCACCATGCTCTTCCATGTAGACATTTTTTCTTTATGTGGCTAAAGTGGGCTTCTTCATGGTTATCTCAGGGTATTCAGACTTCTTCTATGGCATCTCATTTCCAAAAGAGAGCATTACAAGCAGTAAAGGAAAACACTGCAGAACCAAGGTTCAGTTGCAGAAGTTACACACAGTCACTTAAATTGCATTCTACTGGCCAAAACAGCTCATAGGCCCAGGACAAATTGATGCAGAAGGAAAATAATTTCCACTTTTGATGGGAGCATGTTTAGCAACTGTGACAAGTAACACATGGAAATCTGCTACAGTGAGAGTCACTGATTGGCATCCCAACTGTTATACTCTGAATATACTACTATATACAGACAAAGGCTTCACTTCCTGTGGGCCCCAGCCAGTGACTCAGAGTGGCAGGGATACAGAATCTGGTCCATCTTGCAAGATGTGGTAATCCTCTGGCAGTCTACTGTGGCCTGAGAGCTTCCCGAAAGCCAGGCATACCATTTGCCCTCCTAAATCAAGTTCTATCCTCCATTACAGAATATATACTATTTTTCTAGTTCTTAGTAATACATTTGTGAGTTAGTGTATGTTCCTGATGTTGGAAGGGCAACAATATAAACTTTTTATTTCTTTGACTAAAAATAACTTAACTAGAAAGATGAA
This sequence comes from Myotis davidii, assembly GCF_000327345.1. Lineage (NCBI taxonomy): Eukaryota > Metazoa > Chordata > Mammalia > Chiroptera > Vespertilionidae > Myotis > Myotis davidii. Next base: position 532,864 of record NW_006284843.1, on the reverse strand, counting down.
ATTATTCTAAGTCAAATACAGAGCACTGTCCCAACATCCTATTAAATGAAAGTCTTCTCTAAAAGTGTACTATAAAATGATGAACATAACAAGAGGAAATTGAAAAATGATTAGCTATGCAGCTGGAAGGTGCTTGAATTTTGTCACCTTCTTCCTTAAAGCTAAAAAAGAACCTTTTGATAGGCTATTGGAACAGGCAGAGTGAGAAACAACCCATTGTCTTTATGAAAAAGAAAACACACACTACTTTTATAAATATTTTCAAAGTTGAAAGTCATGGTGACCATCAAGGAGATAAGGAAATAAGGAAAGACCAGCTGGACTTGGCCGAGTCTGGGAATGCTCCTCCCTTCCATCTGAGGCAGGGGCCCCCACTCCAGCAACAATGGTGATTACCCTCACCTTCCTGGTTCTTAGTGTCCACTTGGAGGTGGAGCTAGTTGCTCTTTTCTGTTCCACAGTTTAAGGCCCTTATTGAAATGCCACTTGGATAGATCATTTCCCTTTTTTATTTTAAAACTGTAATCAGATTTCATGTAGATGCCAGTCAAGTGCAATCTATCCAATCAATAAGTATGGAACCAGCAGAGCACCTCCAGCAATTACACTGGACTAGCCATATCCTCTACAGTCTCAACTCAAAGGCCAATGTTATGGACAGAGAGCACTCTTGCATTCTGCACTTAAATATAGGAGGCAGCAAGACAGATGAATAAGGAAAGAGAATCTTTATATTCATAAAAATCTTCTTATTGCCCTAATTAGCATATATGTATATTCGTCTCAATATATAATTCCCAATTTATGGGTAAACATGCTGTGTGAAAGTTCCAAATATTTCTTATTAAGTGGAATATTTTAATATTGATACTCTTTTCAGTTATTCAGTTATAATTTTAGATGTTAAATGACTTGGAAAACATCCAACACACTAATGGAAATTAATAACAGAGTTATCTTTACAAGAATGATTTCATATAGAGAGAGAGAAAGAAAGAAAAAGGAAACAGAAGGGGAGAGAAGACTTTGCCGCTCCCTAAGCAGGACTGCATTATCTTTATTCCCACATAATTTTGAAAAGCACTAACAGTTGTGTTTGCTATTCCAGAAAACCATCTCTTTGCAATTACTCACTTCCTAATTTTACCTTCTAAGAGTGTGTAAATGAAAGAAATGATGGTGGTACTGTGGAGATAACTCAAAAACATTCATTTTTTTTTAACATTAGATATATTTGAAAGGAAAGAAGTGAACATGATTAGGAAATCTGTTTCTGCATCTAAAGCTGTGTGCAAAAGAACACATGTGAAAAAACGGGCTGTGATTCCAAGTTGTGGTTTAACATCCAGGATCTCAGAGGGTTATTAAGTGCACCACAGTATCTATTAAGTACTGACCTTTGCCACAGAAGCTTGGCACAAATGGTCCTCTTCAGGAAACAGGCACAGCCAGGGAGCCTCTGGTTTCTGTGAGAGTTACGCAGAACGTTGAGCTGATGAAGCCGCATGTATAGTAGCTGCCCAAATATAGACTCTGAAAAAATAATAAATTATTCTTAAAGGGAAAAGTGAGGTGATATTAATTAAGTGGTCTAAAATTCTAATTAAGCAATTTTTAATGAATTTCCTGCAAGCCTTTACTTAGAAAACCAGGAAAATCCCACAATGATAAAGGAAACAGAAAACATATCATAGAAAAGATATGTGCTCTGGATGATAATTTTATATACGGTGACATTTTTTTGGCTTTAAAGTCTTCAATACTTAAGTTGGCATCTATCCAGTACTTACTACGTTAATCACAGTCTTGTGAGAGAGAGATATAAAATCATTCTATTCTCACAAGTACCATATTATTATTAGTCAGCATTATTAACCAGATTTTCATATAAGGAAACTGGGGCTCAGAGAGGAAAATACCTTGTCACTAGTCACACACTCTCAGAGGCTTAAACAGGGATATTTGGCTTAACATACAACACCTGCCCTGAAGTGACCCTGGGCCTCCTGGGGAGCCAGCCTGCCCTCTCCTCAAACTCTGCACGTCACCCTACTTCCCTACAGTTCCTGAACAAGCCGTTCCCCCTCGACGTCCACCACCATTTCCTCCTCCCACTTGGCCTTAATTATCCCTGAAAATACAATGGTATCTCTACTAGAAGTTCTCTTCATTGACCCCTCTGTGTCTTGACCACTCTTTCTATGTCCTCCCATAAATGTCCTATGGTTTTCTCTGTCACTGAACCTACCAACCAAATTACAAATTATATATTTATCTCTTTTGAGGTAAACGAGTGCCATCTTCTCTTTACCAGACTAATACTCAATTGTACATACTGGTTACTAAATTCACCTTAAACGTAAACCAAGCTTTGAGGATTAAAAAAAAAAAAAGATTACATAACACGTACAAGTCCATTATGGAATCCTTCAGAAACAAAAACATGCATTAAACAGTATAAAATCCCCCAAAAGAGGTAACAACATATTATAGTGCAAGTACATAGTAATTGTTTGATAATGTCTGTGAAATGACTACATGAAAATACAAATAAATAAATTACTTCTGCCTTCATCTTGGAATAGTTATCTATACTAATAAAAGGGTAATAGGCTAATTAGGGCAGACATCTTCCTGACGTCCATCCAGACATCCATCCGGACAAAGCCATAGAAGCTGCGAGGCCTGGGGCTCAGGCAGTCATGAGCCCGGTGACTGCAAGGCCCAGGGCTCAGGCCGCACAGCCACCATGGCCGGCAGTGGCAGTAACAGCGGGGTGATGGGGGGTGCCTTCCCCTGATCAGCCTGGTCGCCTCCTGCAGAGGGAGGCCAGACTGGGGCTTAGGCCCACTCTCCTCCCCCCACCCCCCTGAGCCGGGAGCAGGCCTAAGCCATCAGTAGGACATCCCCTGAGAGCTCCTGAACTGTGAGAGGGGGCAGACTGGGCTGAGGGACACCCCCCACCCCAATGCACGAATTTCCATGCAGCGGGCCTCTAGTGACAATATAATCTTGATAATTGCTTGATATGAAAACACTACATTCATCCATCTTATATAAATGGATTTATATGTATATAGAATTTCTCAATTAATAGACCAGTAATAATTGTGTTGCTTGTTCATCACATGAAATATAGTAGAATGAGATGAATGGTATAAAATTTAGAAAACTGTAGAAAATATTTACAAAGATATATATATATGTAAGAAAAGAATATTGCAGTTTTGAGTGACAGGTAAATAATTTTGCCAAACCCTAAATATGAGATTTAATTGATATCTAGTTAGTTCCTAGATATCTGAAGAAAGATTAGAGTAACGAAGAATAATTAAAAACTAACTAGATCTCTGGAAGCAAAGTGTGTCTTAGTGACTCCTAGGAATAGTTTATTATGAGTGTTATGTGCAACCTATGGAAATGTTGATGGAGAAAACTGGTTCTTAGCTGTACCAGTAAGCCTACGTACAGAAGAATTGGGCATGTTTAAATGTTTCAATACCTAAGGCAGCAGTTCTCAAGCGTGGGTCGCGACCCCTTTGGGGGTCGAACGACCCTTTCACAGGCGTCACCTAAATACATCCTGCATATCAGATATTTACATTACGATTCATAACAGTAGCAAAATTACAGTTATGAAGTAGCAACGAAAATAATTTTATGGTTGGGGGTCACCACAACATGAGGAACTGTATGAAAGGGTCGCGGCATTAGGAAGGTTGAGAACCACTGACCTAAAGCCAATGCTGTCAACTTCTCAGAAAAAGAAATAATTTGCATGAAAGACCTCCATATACTAGGTAAGTATGCTCCCAAAAAAGAAAAGATAGCAAAGAAAGACAAAATTCAATAATAGTTGCTCATAATGATGCATCCTCACCCATGTGCTACATCAATTAGGCTAGCTTAATTGAGTCATTTCCCTATAACTCCTGAAGATGAAAAGATATTGGCAGTAACTAGGATGATTCATAACTATAATAACACATTTCACAAGCACCCTCAGGAGCCTGAACCACATTTCATAAGATAACAGCTATTAGCCATGTAAACCAAGAGTCCTTCATAACAGAGAACCCAGATTGCAAAAGGAAGGGGAATTATCCAAGACGTAATTGTTTTCAAGTATCATTTTGGTAGTCTTCTGTAGTTCCAACAATATTTATCACTTTTTCAAACTCAAATCAAAAATCTTTTTACTTTTTTAGTGTTTTTTTCTAAACTATTCCCTTAAAATGTTCTTCCCACTAGTTTTAAATTATGATTTTCTATGCATTTCTAAGATTTATATGCATTAAATGCAATAATCTCCCATACAAATATAAACATACTTGTTTAAATGTAAAATAATTATCTAGGAGCCAATGACATGATTGTAATTATTGGAAATGGAAAGAGCAAAACATCTGTTCAATGCATCAAATATAAAGTTATCATAATCTGTTCAAATATTTGAATGATTGTGTATTGTAAAACATTTAAAGTCAGAGAAAACTATAATCGGATGACTTTTTTCATGTTTTTCTGTATCTAGGAAATTTTTATTTGAGAAGAAACCTGAAATAAAATCCAATTTTGGCATTTTTTAAATTACTTCATGTACATAGCTATTATATGTATATACTTGAGGCCTGGTGCATGAAATGTGTGCATGGGGCGCAGTCCCTAGGCCTGACCAGTGATCGAAGCATGAGTGACTGGTGTGGAAGGTCAGGTCCCAGCTGACCTCTGGGCCCTGGGCAGCACCTGGGCCCCTGAGCCCCCATGTACCCCGCCTCCGCCTGAGTCATTGGGCCCCCGCCTGGCTCTCTCAGTGCCTGGGAGCTGGGAGGCAGCCCGCCCCCTGCCGCCAATGCTGGTCACCACCTGCAGGGTGATCAGTGGGGCAATTGGGCCCCGCTTGCACCTGCCTTGGCCTGGCATTGCCCGCTCATCTGCTCCACCATCCCGCCATGGTCCCACTTTCTTCAGGGCCCATCGGAGCTGGCAGGACCTCCACTGCTGCCTGCTGCCAGCGCCACATCACCGACACCTGCCATGTTCCACGCCACTCCCTGGTGGTCAGCGCACATTATAGTGAGTGGTCAAACTCCCGGTTGAGGGGACAATTTGCATATTAGGACTTTAATATATAGGATATGTAGTAGAGCTCTAGCACATATTAAAAGAATCAGAGTTAGAAATGAAAGAACCTGTTCAAGTTGTGAAATGGATAGGGTAGAACCAAAGAAAACTGAATAATGATATTAATTCCTATAATGAGCTTCCCTACATATACAGGCATACCTTAGATATTGTGGCTTTGGTTTCAGACCACTGCGATAAAGCAAATATCTCAACAAAGTAAGTATACAAATTATTTGTATAGTCAGTCCATATAAAAGTTATGTTTACAATCAGAAAGGATATATGCACCCCTAGGTTCATAGCAGCACAATTTACAATAGCTAAGATTTGGAAATAGCCTAAGTGCCCATCAGCAGATGAGTGGATTAGAAAACTGTGGTACATCTATGCAATGGAATATTACGCTGCTGTAAAAAAAACTCTTACCATTCGCAACAGCATGGATAGACATGGAGAACATTATGCTAAGTAAAATAAGCCAGTCAGAGAAAGATAAATATCACATGATGTCATTCATTTGTGGAATACAATGAATAACATAAAATGATGAACAAAAGTAGAGACAGAGAAGCAATGAACGGACCTTAAAACCTCAGAGGGAAGGCAAGGGAGGGTGGGGGTGAGGTGGGTGGTAAGAGATCAACCAAAGGACTTGCATGCATACATACAAGTATAATCAATGGACACAGACACTAGGAGGGTGGGAGCATGTTCTCGAAGGTGGGAGTGGCCAGGTTGAGGTCAATGGGGGGAAAAGGAGACATGTAATACTTTAAACAATAAAGAATTTAAAAAATATACATATCTTATAATATTATCACTAAAGGATTAACAGAAAAGCTTCATACCATATTTCTTGGATTCAAAGATGATATAACTAAAACCATACATTGACTTAACAGCATTGTGGGGGATAAAAAAACATGACCACTTATGTGTGCACATTTAATGTAAGGTGTTGCTTCACTTCTGAAATAATAAAATGTTAACCCCCTGAGAAATGAGGCATAGTGTTCTTTATATACCAAGCCTAGCGCAGTGCCTGACACAAAGTGGATACTCAACAAACATCTGTAAAATGAATTAATCTCTGTCCTTGTTCTGTCTCTCTTCCATCCTTCTTTTCTCTTGGGTGTTATCATTCCACCTCTTTTGTCAGGCACACTTATATTTTAAAGATTTATGTATTTATGATCTCTGGTGGCAGGGGCGTGGGGGGGCTGCCCTCATATAGGTGTTTCTCTCTCCATTCCTTTCTCTATAAAAAAATCAATAAAAAATATTTTTAATTTAAAAAGTTTATTCCATACCAGCCACATATGGATATATTGTCTTGGGTCATTTTTTAATTTTATCTTTATTGTTGAGAGTATTACAGATGTCTTCCATTTTCCCTCCAACCGCCTGTTCCACCAGGCTCCCACCTACCTCAGGTCTTCACCAAACTATTATCGTATCCATGGGTTATACATATATGCATATGAGGTCGTCGGATTCTACAACAGGGGCTGTCAGAGACAGACTCTAAGGTGCCCCCCCTGATCCCCAACTCCTAATGTCCATCCCTTTGTGTAATTCCCTCTCCTTGAATGCATGCAAGACCTGTGACTTTCTTATGATCAGTAAAATATGACAAAGATGATGGGGAAAAACGATATGTCTATATTCCATTATAGTATATTAAGTATGCAATAGCATTGTCTAAACAAACAATGTACACATGTTAATTAAAAATGTACATATGTTCATTTAAAAATGCTAACCAGCATCTGAACTCTCAGGGAGTCATAATCTTTTTGTTTTAGCAACCTGGACAAGATTCAGATACCCACCATGTCACAAAATGAGGGAGGCAGAGCCGCTGTGCAACAATCTATCATGATACAAAAAGTGATATTTAGAATTGTTATTAAGCAGATCCAGAGACCACAAGTAAATTGCAAAAAGAGCAGGCAAGACCTCCCATATCCCTTACCACTCTTTCACTGATGCCTTTCATTCAGCTCATATGTATGGCCCTAAGGGGGCTTCTCTGTGATGAGCTGACGGGAAGAAAAGTCCAGTATTAGTTTTAAGATGGATCGGTTTTGTGTGAGCTACTGCTCAACTACCTCATTCAGGAATACCCTGACAAATCACAGTGAGAGGAAATCCTTCTGAAAAGCTGTTGTGGACAGTGATTCAGGTCATCCACTCTGTGTAGAAAAAGTGGCCAAAGGTATGCTCAGATCCTTGGGCAGTGAAATGCCTTATATGGTTGATCAAGAGCCTGAAATGAACAATATCACAAATTATAGAAGTATGTGGATGGAACTATGAGAATGGGTACAAAGTGTGAGAATGTTTCCATGAGCAGCTACCCTATAATGAAAAGTCACTAAACCGGCAAATTCCACGATGAATCCACCTGCCCTGTTCTCTTCCTTCACTCCACTGCTCTGAGAGAACTTTCCCGATAAATCACATTAATAGGGATCTCCCTCTCACATTCTGCATCTAGTGAACCTATGACAGTGAGAGATAAAACTATCCTGCCACCAAATTAAAATAAAAATCTAGTCCTCTTGGACTGAAATTTGAATGATAAAAAATTATCTGAGAATTTTGAACTATAGGCCTTCCATCATATGGATTTATATTTGAATATATGTTACCTTTGTGATCCAGAAAAATCACATGAAAACCCCCTAACTTAAGTTCAAAATTTAACTTTATTTGACCCAGATTGGTTATATACGCCTACGTACCTCTGTCCTTTCAAAAATAAATTCTCTCTAAAGGGATAAATGCTCAGTCGAGGTCTAATATTTCTCCCACATTTAAAACCTGATCATTATGAGTCCATGATCCAAAATAACAAAACACATACAAAGAAAAAAACAAAACTATCATGCATGGGAGATAGCAGAATCAATTGCAGTATAATTACACAATCTAGGATACATATTTTTTTAAATATATTTTATTGATTTTTTTTATTTTTTTTTTTATTGATTTTTTACAGAGAGGATGGGAGAGAGATAGAGAGCCAGAAACATCGATGAGAGAGACATCGATCAGCTGCCTCCTGCACATCTCCTACTGGGGATGTGCCCGCAACCCAGGTACATGCCCCTGACCGGAATCGAACCTGGGACCTTTAAGTCCGCAAGCCGACGCTCTATAGGATACATATTTTAATTATTTGATGTATAATATACAGTAATGCTATTTAAAATATTTATAGGCATATAGGGAAAATTTACAAGACTATAAAAAATAACAAACATTTTAAAAAGTACTTTTAAAACTAACCTAAGTAATACTTCTAATTATCTCCATCTAATAACTCCATCTTTGCAATTAAAATCTCAATGGATGTGAAATTTATATGAAATACAAAGATCCAGCCAACTCAATACTGAAGAAGAATAAAGACAGAAGATTGACATGACCTAACTTTACGACTTACTATAAAGCTACAGTAACAGTGTGATGTCGGTGATAGAATAGACAAATATATCAATGGAAGAGTGTAGAGAGCCCCTAAAAAGTTCTGTAAAAATAGTCAAAAAAAAATCTTTGGCAAAGATACATGGCAATCTAATGGAAAAAGGACAGCGTTTTTCAACAAATGACGATGGAACAACTGGACATTTGCATGTATGTGTGTGCATATATGCATAACCCATGGACACAGGCAATAATGTGGTGAAGGCCTGGGGGGTGGGGACAGGTGCAGGGTGGAAGGGTGGAGGGGTTAAATGAGAAAAAAAGGGAATATCTGTAATAATTTCAACAATAAAGATACATTAAAAAAAATACCTAAAAAAAGTTAATAGACTATCTAATCATTATATGAACTGTTTTAATATAGTTTCAAATAATATGGAAAATAAAATGGATTGTCACAGTAATGTTGAAGTGCAACAAAATTTAAGAAGAATTTATGTAGAGAAATTTAACAATCAAATGCAACCACACTTGATAAATGACTAATACAACTGATAAGGCTTTTATATTGAATGCATCAATATCTAAAAATATGTATATTGGCTTTGCAGCTTATCCTGTCTAGTAAATACTAATTTAAAAAACCCACAAATATATACACATGACCAAAGGGAGCATGAACTTGGCACAGAGAGTGGGATGGGAGAAATGAATGTGCAAAATTTTGTGTAAAAGTGAGAGACTCTAAAATAGGACATAAGGCATTACAAATTTATAGGCAATTTGAAATGTGAGTAAAAATATTTTATTTAGGGCTTTGATACCAGCAGATCCCTTGAGGAAAATAATCATTATAATAAAGACATAAAAACAAATATAAAACAAACTTATAAATCCACATCTTTCTATATTAAAAGGGAATTCAAATATATTATGCTAGGATTATAGATGTCTTCATATTTTATATTGGTTTTGTAAAGTAAAATACAGTTAAGGAGGAAAATTCAGAGAGATGCAGCCTGCTCTGCGATTCAAAAATATGAGTTCTGGGTAGGCAAGAAACACAAATCCAGTAACTGCAAGTAACTCGATAATTCCTAGTTTGTGGAGATTTAATTAAAGAAACAATATTTATAACTACTGGAAAAAAATGACTGAGCTGTTACTGTTCATGGTCTTCAGGAAACATTATAGCAAAGTCAACAAAAGTACACAAAAAGGAAACAAATAGATGCTGAAAGAGAACATCTGACTGGGAGTGAAATGAATGGCAGGCAAAACACTAGAGGCTCTTTGTCAAATCACTTATACAACGGAGAGTGGGGAAAGAGAGCCTGGACCTTAAAGGGAAAGATTTCTTAATCTATACATTATTTCAAGTACATCAATTGATCTAATATAAATACTAAAGACAAAAATCTATATGTAATATATGCATGCACACATATCTGGACTTAACTAGACAGGAAGGAAGATCTGATAGAGAAATCTCAAAATTAATGAGTTGTTCTGGTCAAGTACAGGTTGTCAATAAATGATTATGTTATAAATTTGTGCCCAGGAGCACTCAGAAGGGCAGAATATAATACTTGTAAAATACCTATCGTTTTAAATATTTTAATAAAGATGTTATGAGCTTAAGCTAAAACTAATAAAATATTTTCTAAAAGTATACATGTAAAAAGACATGAAATACACAACTCACAATATCCTTCTATACCTTCCTTTGTGCAATCATAAAAGCATTTACATTTATTTTTTCTAAGTGGAGATGGTGAATAGGAGAAGTTTCATAGAGTAGTAGTAACTAAGTTTGTCTTATGGTTAGAGGGGTAGAAGATCATGGGCTGACCAGGAGTACTGTCCAAAAGGACAGGAGATACAAAGGACAGCAGGATCCAAGTGCCCATCAATGAGAACACCTCCTTTGTTAGCCACAGAAACAAGATCCCAAGAACAGTCAAGAAAAGGCCCACTTGTGCCTGGTATACATCAAGAGGCTACATAAAGGCATCAGTCCTGAAAAGGGATAAATTTGGGGCGGGGGGAGAAAGGAAAAAAAATATTAAGCCTCAGTGAGTGACTTGGAGAAGAAATCAATGGGGAAAAAAGTGACGGGATGGGATCTAAAGACCATAATAACTCATGATCATAGGAACCATTTCCTGTTTTAAAAGAGAGCCTTATTTCTAATTTCTAATGAGTAGTTCCCATGGTTCTTGCCATCAGCAAGAGTTCAGGCAGTGGATTCACCAAAAGCAAACATTTCCAAAGGAAGAACAGAGACTGGGTGAGGAAGGAACGACAGGATTGCTCTTTTGTTGGTGATGTTTCAGTTTACTGGATCACGGGTTAGTGGTTTTTATCTTTGGGGTATATTGATGTCATTCTGGATACCTGAATGCTAACACTGGAGCGTTAGCCTTTTAAAAATAAATGATTAAGGTGTCCCAATAAACCTAAGTGAAATTGGAAAGCAAAGTTAACCTTGGAACTCGTTTTTAAAGCAAAGGTAAATTAGCATCTGGTACCTGCATGACAATCATGCAGTTCACAATATGCAAACAAAAGATGGTTGTTTTAAATTTTGTGTCAAATGGAAAAATGCATCTTTTAAATAGTGAAAATGAAAATAATTATTGATTAACTTAATGTATACAAGTGCACGTGCGTGTGCACACACACAAACACAGACACACAAGTACCTCTCCCCAAATTGATAATGTGCTTCCATTAATTATATGTAGAGTGTTATGAATTTGTCTTAATGGAATGAAGTTGATTGTCTTTTAAGACTTTTCCTCAAAGTTTTAGCTGTATTTTAATTTATTTTAGTTTCTCCAACACCAATTTGCCAAGGATTCTCAGTGCAGCTGAGAGGAAGTATATCTATTGAGTGTATTTTCATTTCAGACTTATCATGCATTACATTTTCAAAATAAATGTAAGCTACTCATTTAATCAACTAATTCAAAACATATACAAACTAAAATATATTTAAGAAAAGATTGGGTTGGAAATTTATTCAAAGAGAAATTTTTTGCAATTTGAGAGAAAAATCCTTAATATTCAAAATATGGAGATGCTAAAATTAGAAGTATGTAAGATATTTTTATTTTCTAATGTCAAAGGCCCGAAGTGCAGAAAACAAAATGAACACATTAAACTTTGGCAGCCTCAGCAAACCAGCAGTAATAAATTAAAGTAAAAGTAAGACTAAAATGTAAAAAATGTCCTCAATGTTTATAGAAGTCATTATACAACATAAATTGCTATAAACTCTGCTGAATTTTTGAAAAATAGTGAATTGATTATTGGGTAAATATTGATGTTCAGTAAATTACTTTTTGACAAATTGGTCATTTGGCAAATTGGCTTTCTGAGGATTAAAATTTTTCTTTTCCAAAAAATTAATGTCATGTTGCCACTTTCTCTCACCATGCTAGTCACACTAAAGCATGGCCCTTCAACACATTATGCTTCTTTCATAAAATGAGTCTTTTTGGATAGTGTTTCATTTGGCTAAGCATTTTTACTCCTCTGCCTAATGAAATCCTTTGTATCAGCGATATGTCAGCTGCAGAAAACATCCCCTTAAGCTCAGCATAGAAAATACAAACATAGGCCTGATCTGCAGTATTTCCACTTGCTCTATTGCTCTTGCTCTTCTGTGATTTATTTATATACCTGTTCTTGGTGACAAATTAACCTTAAGACATTGTACATTATATCATGGTCTTAAGGAAACCAGCAAATACACATGTCTTGCTACCTGTGATTTGTTATATGGACACAACAACATCCAAACTGTCTGTACAGTCCTGTTCATCAATGCTTGTAAAATGATCAAATACTTGGATGTAAGATCAACATCAAGTCCTATAAAGTTTCTAAAAACATACTCACAATTTCTGTTCGCATCTCAGTATGGATCATTAGCCAACAGTTTTCAGACAAGCTCTAGTTAACAGACTACCCTTTGAGTTGCCATTATGCAAAGGTATATTATAAAAGTAATCATTAGAACAAAATATTTGGAGAAATATAAAAGATCCCACAGACAAAAATATATTCCTTAGAGTGAAAAACTTAAGAAGAAGCAATAGACTCATAAAGTATTACATAAAATATGTATCTGGGGCTAGAAATACTACATAAGTACAAATAGAAAAAAAATGCACCCCTAAAAAAGAAAGATTCTCAGAGTTATCACAAAGGACTTATAAACATAGATGCAAAAATGATAAAAATAAAAACACAGCAGGGATAATTACAAAAAACAAGGCACGTGATTTCATCATTCTTTTGGGGGGAAAATTTAATTCAAAGAAAAGGAGCATTTAAAAGAGACCCAAAAAGGCAGTTTATATTGCTTAAAATTACCACCAATAGTGAGTCCTAGAATTTAAAAATATCTATGCACCAGCCCGGCTTGTGTGGCTCAGTGGTTGAGCATTAACCTATAAACCAGGAGGTCACTGTTTGTTTCCCAGTCAGGGCACATGCTATGGTTGCAGGCTGGATCCCCAGTGTGGGGCGTGCAGGAGGCAGCTGATCAATGATTCTTTCTCATCATTCTATCTCTCCCTCTCCTTTCCTCTCTGAAATCAATAAAAATATATTTAAAAATATCTATGCACCAAATAACATAGCATTAATATTCTTACAGAAGTACATCAGTAAATAAAAGAAGAAACAATGAAAATGTAGTACTTTTTCAGCATGTGATAGATCATATGAAAAAAAATTTAGCAGTTATGTAAAGGCCTAAATAGCATCTATAATAATAATAGAGGAATATGAAATTTGGCTGGGACACTGTCACATAATGACCAATCAGGACGGAGGCGGGGCAGCGGCAGAGAGCTCTCAGCAGCCTGTGCAGGGTGCCGGAAACCAATTCCAGCACTTTCAGCAGGGCTGAATCATCTCCAGTGGCAAGGGCATTTCCCCAGACCTGAATAAGATACATTAAATTGATTGTTTGCTGCCAGACACCTCAGGGCATCTTAATCTACATGTTATTGCCTCCTACTAGCCAAACACCTGAACAGCCTTAGGCTAATTCCCCGATTCTGACAATGCTTGTGTATACCCTTTGAAGTATGTAACTCTGCCTCGCCTCAGGACAAATTGTGTTAATAAAAACACAATTTGGGACCTGGAGACCTGAGACCTTAGACCTTAGACCTGTGAACTGAGAACTTAGATCTTAGCTCCTTCAGCTAGGCTTCTCTGAACCCCAATGCCTTTTGGAACTTTGCTTGTCTCTGGACTCCTATTTAATCTATGCACAGCCTTCTCCAGATTGCTGAACCCTTCTTAATGCTGGAACAAGAACCGCAGCACCAGGGGTCTGAAGGGCACAGAGAGGAAGGGAGAGCAGATAGGCAGTTAGGGGGATCTGGCCAGCAGGGGAGAGCAGTTAGGGGGATCAGGCTGGCAGGGAGAGCAGTTAGGGCCATCAAGTAGGATTATACCTTCTTTACATCTTCCCCAAGATCATTTGTAAAAAATGGCTATATATTAAGCTCCAAGAAACTTTCCATAAATTTCAAAATAAAAGTAATACAAATATCTTTTGAGCATAATGCAATTAAAACAAAAATTAATAATACCCAGACCTGAACTAACATATAAGACATTTTCTAAAGTCTCTGTTGACATTCTTAAGCCAGAAAAGGAATTGTGTGTGTGTGTGTGTGTGTGTGTGTGTGTGAGTGTGTGTGTATACATATATAACAAAAAACAGGAATGATAGATTATTATTACTTACAATGTTATTGGATTTATTTGATAAGTCAAGAGAATCAGTATTATTATCACTACACTTATATGACTAAAAAACTGCCTAAAATGACACCAAAAAGATGAAATATCTCAGAATAAATAAGAATTTTGTTTTATTTAAAAATAGCTATTACAAAAACTTTTAAAGCATTTCTTGAACATAAATGCAAATTTAAAAATGAAAGGCATATTTTATTCTTGGGCAGAAATAGTTAAAATCAGAACACTGTAAATGCTTCCAAGTTAATCAATAAATATAACACAATACACCCAACTGTCAGTATATATTATGTCTGCATTAATGTCTCTATCTATCTATGATTTTTTAAACTACATGAATCCGTTTAAAGGACAGGGAGGGGATAGTGGTAATGGGAAAATAAAATAAAAAGTAGTTCTGGAAAATATACATATAAGAAGAGCCAAGAAAACCTGAAAAGGCAATAAGTAGTCTCGCTTTCCCAGATATTAAATATTATTCAGCCAGAATGATTCAATATGGTATTAACTTATGCAAGAACTGAAATTTCAAAAGAATAAAACAGAAATCCAGAGATAGCACAAAATACATCAGGAAATTTAGAATATGACAAAGTTGGCACTTCAAATTTCTATTAATGTTAATTACTCTGCAAATAGTGATTGTACTATGGCTAACTATCTGGGGGGAAATGGATTCATATATCATACTTTATTACAAGTTAAATTTCAAATTATTAAATAACCCAAATCTCAAGCAGAAGCCATAAAATAAAGGTTAGAAAATTTAGTGCATAAAGAATTATGTGACTGAAAAAAATTACAGTAAGCAAAGTCAAAAAACACATGACACTCTTGGGGGGAAAATATATATATATATATTAGTATAGTGTCTGTGGTCACTCAGTAAATTACCTCAGTATATAATATTTCCACCAAATAAGTTTTAAAAAAGACTAACAGCCTAATGAAACATGGTAAAAGCATAGGAAGGAGTTCAGAGAAATGGAAAACAACCTGGCCTACTTGAAAAGATATGTAAAAAGATATTCAACCTCAGTCATAAAAAAATACAAATTAAAGCCACAGTGAGGAAACATTTTTTTAAAAATCAATTAGGTTGGAAAGGAAACAAATTTTTGTAGATTATGATATAAAGGGTGTGGAGAAAGAAGCATCATTATACTTTGCTGGTAGAAATACAAACTTGTACAGCAACTGTGGAGATTGCAATTTGATATCATCTATAAAAACTGAATTTGCATAAGGCTTTCTTCCAGCAATTCAATTTCTAGGAGTAAATCCTAATATATACCTAACATATTTTCTGTTATACATTTTAAAGTATGCACTGTAGCCTTGTGTATAATAATAAAATATGGGAAATAAAATTTTCCCTTAAAGAAAACTGAGTAAATTATTTATGGTACTACTATACCATGGCATATCATACAGCTGTGAAAAAAAATATTAAGCAGCACTATATAGGCTAAAATGGAATCATCTCCAAAATAACTTGCTTTATTTTTTTTATTGAATTTATTGGTGTGACATTAGTTAATTGGGCTGACATGAGTAAATAAAAGGGGAGCCAGGTTTGGGGGCTGGGTGAGAAGGTGAAGGAATTAAGAAGAAGAAAAGATAAATAAAAAAGCAACAAAGAAACAAGCAAAACAAAAACCAAACTCATAGATAAAGAGAAGAGAATGGTGATTCCCAGAGGGACTGGAAGTAGAGGGAAAACAAAGAGTGTAAAGGGGATCAAATATATGGTGGCAGAAAGAGACTTTACTTTGGGTGGTGAGCACACAGTGCAGTATGTAGATGATATGTTATAGAGTGTAACATAATAGAGAGCCCAGAAATAAAACCACACTTGTATGGACATTTAATATTTGACAAAGTAGGCAAGAACATATAGTGGGGTAAGGCAGTCTATTCAATACATGGCATTGGGAAAACTAGACAGATACATGCAAAAATATGAAACCAGACCACCTTCTTACACCATACAAAAGAACAAACTCAAAATGGATTAAACACTTGGATATAAGTCGTGATGTCATAAAAATCCTAGAACAAAACATAGGCAGTAAAATCTCAGACATTTCTTGTAGCAATATCTGATATATCTCCTAGGGCAATGGAAACAATAGAGAAAATAAACAAATGGGACTACATCAAACTAAAGCGCTTTTGCACAACGAAGGACATCATCAACAAAATTAGAAGACAACCCACTGAATGGGAGAATTTATTTGCCAATGATACAACTGACAAGGGATTAATTTCCAAGGTTTATAAAGAACTTACACAACTCAACACCAAGAAAACAACCCAATTAAAAATGGGCAAAGGACCTAAATAGACAATTCCCCACAGAGGACACAGAGATGGCCAATAGATATATGAAAAGATGCTCAAAATCATTGATCATCAGAGAAACACAAATTAAAACCACAATGAGATATCACCTCACACCTATGAGAATGGCTATCATCAATAAGTCAACAACAAGTGTTGGCCAGGATGTGGAGAAAAGGGAAGCCATGTGCATTGTTGGTAGGGATGTAGATTGGTGCAGCCACTTGGAAAAGAGTATAAAGTTTCCTCAAAAAATTAACACTGGAACTACCTGATGACCCACTTCTGCCTGAAACACTAATTTGTTTTATTTTTAAAGTGAAAATCAGTTTGTTTATTATATAATCTTCAGTGTGTGGGGGAAAGATGATATTATATATGTTTATAACTAAATTGAAATATGGAAATATATCCAAGTAATTGGTCATATGTTTGTTACTAATGAATAGGACTGTGTGGCTGGAGATAAGGCAACTGTAAACCTTATAATTTTGTGCTGTTTAAATTTTGTGACATTGGCCCTGTTACCTGCTCAAACAAATAAAATCATAACAAAGCAAAACAAAAAGAAAGAAGTACATTTCTAAGTGCAGAAATGGAACTATCTCCAAGATATATGAATAAGTAACTCAAGGTACAAAGTATTGTCTAAGTGTGCATCTGAATGTGTTCAAATCAAGTATGTGTATATTTATTTGTTTGCATTTGTGTCAAACATTTCTAGAACAATAGTTGTAAGGATTACCTCTGGGAGACTTGGGCCAGTTGTGGAAAGATGACTTGCTTTTAATTTTTTGTTTAGGTATTGTTTGAATTATTTCTTATGGGCATATTAATTTTCAAAAGAAACAAAAAATATTATCTAAAAATGCCTCCATTTTATGTATATCTTTCAATAGGACAAAGATAAGCTTTTATTTTCTAATGAAGCTTTACCATAAGCATTTTTTTCTATTTCATTATCCTCGTATTTAAAATTATTTTTTCTAATCTGTGTTTTAGTCCTTTGGAAGAGATTCTGGTGTTAAAGGAGAACTATGATTACTTTGTAACTCTATACTAAAGGCAAGATTTTTTGGACTATTTTTTTGCACACAGAAAATTTTGGATTTCCACTTATTGTCTGCCCAGAATATAGTTCCATGAAAACATGGATACTCTTTTTACTGTGGCATTTTTAATACCTAAAATTGTACCTGACAAACAAAAGATGCCCCAAATATTATATCAATTTAATAGACAGGATACTGAGTAGAATTTGTTCACCTAATTATTGAAAAATAATTGATAAGCTATTTTTTAAAAACAAAACAACTAAACTTATTTTTTCATTGAGAATTCATCTTATTCCTGAAACAACTTATCATAGGAAATATGACAGGCAGATTCATGATTTTTGATTGAGACAAAAATGCCAACTCAGTAAGTAAGACTTTCTCTATTCCATTTGATGACTGATGACTTAGTCTGGCATAAATCATTGTAAGAAAACTTTCATTAAGACATTCAAATCCTGGGAACCTGCCAACCATATCAGACAGGCAGTAGAATCCAGTGTAATGTAGTGGTTGAGAGCGCTCTGGAATCAGACTATTGCTTTCAAATTTTACATCTGCCACTTAGTCGCTATAGGATCTCAGGGCCAACTTTCATAACTTCTTAAAACTAGTTTCCTCATCTATAGTAAGAGCACTTATTTCATAGAATCATAAAAAAGATTCCATTAAAAAAAATCAACGTAAGGCACGTAGCACTGCTTGGCCCATAGAAAGGGTTCAGTAGATGGGAGTTCCTATGAGGTTTTGTTGTTTCTTAAGATCAGAGACTATGTCTTTTGTTCAGCAAACAATTATTGAGTGACACTCAGGTTTACTCACCGAATATTTCACAAGTAAGTGCTTGCCTATTATAGAAAATTTGTGGACATTAAACACTTAGAGAAATAACAAAAGTGCATAATTTTTAAAAATATTTTTTATTGATTTTTTACAGAGAGGAAGGGAGAGGTATAGAGAGTTAAAAACATCAATGAGAGAGAAACATCAATCAGGTGCCTCCTACTGGGGATGTGCCCACAACCAAGGTACATGCCCTTGACGGGAATCAAACCTGGGACCCTTCAGCCCGCAGGCCGATGCTCTATCCACTGAGCTAAGCCGGTCAGGGCCATAATTTTTTTTATGTCTAGACTATGAGTTCTCATTAATCAGAGAGAGAGTTCTATTTTTTTATTGTCATACTAGAGGTCAGGTGCACAAATTCGTGCACAGGTGGGGTCCAGCCAACCCAGGCCAGCAGTGGGGAGGGGCCGTGGGTAGGTGGCCGGCTGGCCCTGCACCCGATCAGAGTGTTGGAGGCCAATTGGGAGAGGAGCTGCAGGCGGTTGGGGGCCAATCAGGGGCTGGGCCACCCAGGTCCCAGGTCAGGCTGGTTGGCTGCACAGTGCATGTTATAGCCACAGGTCGTTCTGGTCATTCCACCATTCCAGTTGCTGGGCTTTTATACATATAGATTCTTAGAATCTGACACAATGTCTGGCATAATTATTGGGTAAAGTAATGAATGAGGAGCTCTTAAAATTAACTACTAATATTTTTATATTTAAACCTCCTATTATTTCCCCCTTTCTAAATTCCCTTTTTCTCTTAGATAAATTCTAATTCATGTAGAGACATGTCTGAACAAGAAAAGTATATGTTTGTCCCTCAAGAAAACAGTGCTTCAGCTCCTACCTCCTAAAAGCAACTAACCATGTCTTTATTCTTTTTCCAGATACCCAGCTTAGATTATTCTTGTCCTTAAATCATCCTTCTCAAATACTGTTTCTCCCTGATAACTATGTTCCTTCCCAACATCTTAATTCTCCACAGAAATACAACAAAATGTATTTGGATTTTTTGGGGGGGAGGTTGGGGCATTTTTTTTCAACCCTCTAATCTTGTTTCTCATAAGAATGTAGCACAAGTTAATAGAATTTAGTATGCATCATCATGACTCATCTAGGAATTATAACTTCTCATAGAGTTAATCCTCTATCAGTAACTTGAACAACATGGAATTATTATCACTTGCATTAAGGATAAAACTTCTATCTTAATTGACTTTGAATCTCCAAGAAATGACTCAGTCCCAACATATACCTGGAGTAAATGATTCTTCATTGTTAAATCGCTACTTCAAAATCTCACATATACATAAAATAGAAAAATTTTCTATAATTTTTATGAATAGACTAAATCTGGACAGGACACAATTTTGAATGACAATTTTGAAAAGAAAAGGAAGAATGAAATACATTTAGAAGAGTATCCTTGATTTCTTAATAAAGTAGTAATGAAAGATAAATATCACATGCTCTCACTCATTTGTGGATTATAATGAACAACATAAACTGATGAACAAAAACAGATGTAGAGACAGAGAAGTATCGATCAGATGCTCAAAACTCAGAGGGAAGGCAGGGGAGGGTGGGGGTCAGGGGGAAAGATAAACCAAAGGACTTGTATGCATGCATATAAGCATAAGAGATGGATGTGGACAACAGGGGGTGAGGGTGAGGGCAGGATTGGGGGAATGAGGGAACATTGGGGGGATAAGGACACATTTGTAATATCTTATTCAATAAAGGGAAAAATGCAAAAAATAATAATATCATGATTTGAATAAAAAAAGAAAAAACTTAAAAACAAATTGTTTTAATTTCTGGGAAATAAGAGTCATCTTTAGTTTTGTATCCTGATTTAAATCATAAGAAAAATCTATTTTGAGGTTCAAGGCAAAGTTGATAACTCAAGACCAAACTTTGTTGCCTAAAACAATAAAAAAAATATGTAGTCTTATTCACTTGTGACAAGGGCGAAAAAAGATGTGTTAAAATGCAAGTATTCTACTCTTTCTTTGTTCTTTCCTCCTTTAACTTTCCTCTATCCCTCAAGAAAATGTACTTTTACCAGCTAATTCTCCCAAATTTCATATAAGGACTTAAAAGAATGAGTGGAAAGAAACAAGACTGAAGAGGCAGGAGGAAAATGAAGACATGACTCTTCATGAGTTGAAGTTTAGGTATTTCTTTTAAAGAAAGGGTAAAAGATTCTGAAAACAGGAGGCTTTTCAGAACCTTAGGCTTTGAGCAAAAAAAGGAGATAAAAAAGAATAACATTTGGAAATATTTTTGTGATACATGACCTTCATTAAATTTAGAGTAATTTCAGAGATAGTTAAATTGGTATCATGTTGCAATTACGTTTTCTATGTAGTAGGGTTTGTTGGTTTGTTTGGATTTGCTTAATGATGCTAAAACTGAGCCATGCAGGTTACTGAGGTGACAATTAGAAAATTACTTAATGGATTGTAAATATAAGTTGTTAGGGGGAAAGGATTCTAACACTTCTTAAGCATCAGTTATTACATGTGCTATTCTATTTACAAATAGATATTTTTATATTTATAAATAGATATTTTTTATATTTAACATTGAAAGCTACACTGTGGTTGTAAACCAAGATTCAGAGAGATTAATTAGCCCACACTAATGATATTTATTCCTAAATATCTTATTCTGAACTTTATGAGCTTTCTACCTTATCCTGTAAGTTTTGTTTGAGCCACAGAAATTGGTACACAGTGAAACTAGTTACTAATCCTAATAAAATATATAAAACAAAAATATTTAGGTTATATTTGTTACAAATATTTGGATTGAAAATGATACATTTTCGAAATAAGGTTGACAGTTTTGTTTGCTGATTAGAGACTGACACATCACTATTAAGCAAATTATTTCAGAAAATGTTGTTTCAAGATAACTCCTTTTACAAAATAGATATGTTTGATATCATTCCTATTGTGCTAGTCCATGATGCACTTCATTATATTGTAGTGTTACAAAAATAGTCTCTTTCACTTATTTCCAAACACCTGTGATTGATCCAGAAAATAGTTACTGCATTTGAAATGAAGCTGGCAAGTGTAAAGTGAATGGCAAGGAGTTCTTTCCTTAATCGGTTTGCCTCTTGGCTAGCCTAATTAAATTTGTCTAGCCCGAAAATCTCTAGTACTAAATGTTCCTGTTATGCTGAAACACTATAAACATTTTCATGGAAATGTTTTTCAATTTAACATAATAGAGTCTTTGGGAGGTATCCCCCAAAATATAAATAAATTTAAAATGTATTCTCAGGTCCCAAATCACTGTATACATTATGAGATCATATGATTTGTTTGTCTCTGTTATGTTCCAACATAATTATATTAATTTATACTGTACAAACCATTAAATCACAATAAGAAAGGGTCATGAGGTGAATTCTGTTTTATGAAGCTTTTATATGTAATAACAGTCAATTTTCTTATTAAATGTGCAAATGATTAAGGAAATAAGACTCTATGAGGGAGAAAATCCAATATAAATATAAAATGCTGATCTTGTTCACAATCGATCAGATCTTAAAAAAGTAAACATTTATAGCTATAAATTAATTTTAAAATAGCCAAATTTAATGTATCTGTTCATCTTGATTTGGGGGCGCATACAAAGAAAACTGGTTAAACCTAAAGAGAAATTTCTTAACAGCAGGGGTAGTGCAGGGAGAATTATTGATGGGAGAGGAGGAAAAGGCCTAACAGAATTTAAAATAAAAATTGTATATAAGATGAGTGTGTAAAAGGAGAGAAAGGGAATTCTGTGTAAAGTACAGCTCATGGAAAAGAGAATGGAATTAAGAAAACACAGCACAGCCAGATATTGCTTACAGTAGAGCACTTACATATGAGAATAGTTGGAGATAAATTTTAATACGTATAACAAGTTTTCAGGATCTTCACAAACCTATCTATACTAATAAAAGGGTAATATGCTAATTAGACTGGACATCTTCCGGACATTCTTCCAGACAAAGCCACAGTGGTGGGGGCTGAGGCAGAGGCAGTTAGGGGAGATCAGGCCAACAGGGGAGAGGAGTTAGGGGGCAATCAGGCTGCAGAGGAGGGCAGTTGGGGGGTGATTAGGCTGACAGGGGAAGGCAATTAGGGGTGATCAGGCAGGCAGGCAAGCAGTTAGGAGCCAGTGGTCCCAGATTGCGAGAGGGATGTCCAATTGCCAGTTTAGGCCTGATCCTACAGGGATCAGGGGTCCCAGATTGGAGAGGGTGCAGGCCAGGCTGAGGGACCCCCGTCCCGTGCATGCATTTTGTACACTGTGCCTCTAGTGCAGCGGTTCTCAACCTGTGGGTCGCGACCCCTTTGGCAGTCAAACAACCCTTTCATAGGGGTTGCCCAAGACCATTCTGCATATCAGATATTTACGATTCATAACAGCAGCAACATTACAGTTATGAAATAGCAACGAAAATAATTTTATGGTTGGGTCACAACATGAGGAATTGTATTTAAAGGGCCAGAAGATTGAGAACCACTGCTCTAGCGTTTTTATAACCAGAGAAAGCTATTAAAATCCTAAGTGTAATTATACTGAATATTATAAATAGAACTTGTAAAAAAAATTTTATTGATTCATTTTTTTTTAAAGAGAGGGTAGGAGGGAGGGAGGGAGGGAGACACATTGATTTAGCTATCCACCCATCCATGCATTCACTATTTGATTCCCACATGTGCCCTGAGGGGGATCGAACCTGCAACCCTTGGTATCTGGACAACGCTCCAACCAACTGAGGTATTGGGCAGGATGATTTTTTTTTTACTTCCTGCTCTAAAGAACCTCAAATGGACAGTATGAACACATTCACTGAACATATCATTACTTCCTAGGAATTAATTAATTCTTTCCATTCTACTTCTTTCCATTTTTTCTATCTCCCAAAATCCAAGCCATCATTACTCTCACCTGAGCTACAAGAGCCTGCTAACAAGTCTTCCAACACTCCCTTGGACTACCTTCCATGAAATCTGTTCTGCACAAGTAGCAAGTATAACTTTTTTCCGAACTGCAAATACTCCCATGCTCAAAATACTTTAAGGGTTTCCCCTTGCCTTTTAAGGACTAACTCTTTAACATGGTTCTCAATATATCTTGTGGTTTAACCACCACACCCTTCCCCAACTGCTCATATCACTGAAAGTTTCTTCTCTGAACTCTAAAACCAATGGCTTTCTCTCAGGTCCTTAGATTGTTCTGTCCTCCTTCCTTTTACTGTTACACATGTAGCTCCTTTGTAAAGCTCTTCTAACCACACCCTCCTGCCTCTCATGCTTTTCCTTCAGCCCTCAGCTCTACAATTACTTCAAAAGAGAAGCTACACCTAACTTCCTGCTAAATCAAAAACTTTTAAAGTATTTTAGCCCCAGTGTACCTCTTCTTGTTTCATAGTACTCATCCCTGTGTAAAGTTCACAATTATTTATATTATTTCTGTGATTAATATCTATCTACAAAACTCTGAATGTCCAGGGTCTTCAGAATGTCTTACACTGTCTTACAAATAAGGAGCTAACCAATATTTGTGTAATGATTGATTATTTTGAATCAATTCCAGGAAAATGAAGCTCCATGAGCCCAGGGACAATGTCCATTATTATTCCATATTGTAGCATCAAAAATAAATGGATGAATGATCAAGATAAGAAAGACAACATAGAATGGGCAACTACTCCAATGAAAAAGTTCTGGAGATGGATGATGGTTGCTTAACAAGATTAATACAATTAATGCCACAAAATTCTACGCCTAAAATAGTTAAATTAGTAAATGTGTTATGTATAGTTTACTACAATAAAAAATAAAAAAGATAAAATAACTCAACTGATTTGAGCTGTATCTGCTATATATTAGTTACAGGACTTTATATGGAGCCTTAAACCTCTTAACTTGTTTGATGATTAATAAAAGGGAAGTGTTATTCCTTACCTCACAACAATTATATATGTTAACAAGAATCTGATAAATAGAGGTTGTTCTATTAGTATGAAATTTTTGGATGTATAAATATTGAGCAGATATTTCAGATATACTTAAATAGGTATACTATTATTTCTGTTATTGCCTTATGGCAAATAAATATTGCAGGAAGAAGGCACTTGCATGAATGGATAATAGTGATGAGAATTAAGTATCGGGTTTAATTTGGCTCCTTTCACAAGCACAGCCAGTATCTTTTTAATTCAGTTTTGGACTAAGAACAGCCAAATGTTTAATCCAAGTTTCCAGTAATATTTAAATTTACTTATAGAAATACAACTTGTGTCTTTCAATTTTTAGGAATTATCTAATCTAATTGATCTTCCATATTATATAGAGAGGATTCTTCTCATTATGAAATTGAACATCTGTTCAATTGAACAATGCAACTAAATTTTGTCCTGACAGTTATGGCTACAGTTTTGCCTTATTGGGAGCAGAGTAAAAGTTTTGTACTTTGAAAGAAAAATGAACCTGCATACATTTTTATTAGAATTTTCTTTTGTTAAAACATTGGTCCAGTTTTTCAAAGCCATGACCAATATTGCAGCTTTAAAAGAGACAAAATCTAGATCTTGAATGTTAGCTCACAATTCATTTAAAAATGTCATTCTCATTGGTTGAAGGGCAGAGGGGGGTGTAGATTTGAAAGGTGCACAATGCACATCTGGCTGAGCTGTTTCATGCTTGAATTAAAATGTGAATTCACTCACCCCATATGGTATCATTCACCACCATTAGTTTAGGTGGACTTTTAAGAAAACTAAATTGCTAAGAAAAGAGTAACATGGCACTCTCATTATATCAGTTACAGTACTAACCAAAATCAGAAAGAATACAATCTCAATCGACTCTATAACCATTTTGGCACATCTGAACTTATTGCATACCCACAGGGGACATATTAATTTGTTAAGAGCTTATAAGGTTCTATTTTCTTATTAGTTTCTGCTAAGTCAAACTCGAAATTAAAAACTAAAAGCAATTTAAAAATTCCAGTGCTTGCATGGCACTTTCAATTAATGAGGCAATAAGCACAGGGAATTAATGTGCCATTTTGCAATTCTTAAAGAATTGTAGGCTATGAACACGTCAACTTGAAAGCAGAAAGAAAATAAAGCCTTGATAAAATAACTCTCCAGTCGTCATTTGTTTCATCATCACTCTTTAGTGATGGCAGCCTCCACTGTAGCAAGAGAGAAACTGGCAGAAGTACTATATGAGAGAAAGAAAATCAAGTGGAGTCCCACAGCTTCGCACTCCATGGCCGTGCAATGCTCCAGGAGACAGGTGTAGGCTTGGAGAGCCAGGCCAGGCAATCCACGTGGTTTAATTTAGGTCAGGGAGTCACAGGCCCTGCTGGTACCCCAGAATGTGAAATTGCTTGCTTTGTTCTCTGCATATCTCCCCTGTAAATATAGGAATAGGAAGGTAGCTCAAGATTAGGAGACATGAGTCCCAGCTAGATATGCTCAAAATGCATCCGATAGGGGTGTGTGTGTGTGTGTGTGTGTGTGTGTGTTGGGGGAAGTATATATAAAAATCAGAGAACACTGGAGGGGAGTGAATAAATGTAGTAAGAAGATACCATAAATTCAGTTGCGTGTAGTAGCAGTACTTATCCCATATAATAACAGGTTAATATGCAAATCGACCAAATAGCGGAACAACTGGTCACTATGATGCGCACTGACCACCAGGGGGCAGACCCTCAACACAGGAGCTGCCCCCTGGTGGTCAGTGTGCTCCCACATGGGGAGCGCTGCTCAGCCAGATGCCCGGCTCACCCCTGTGTTGAATGCCAGGAATACACATAAAACAGGACTCCTGGCTCCAAGAGTTTAAATCCAAGGACAAATGATGAAAATATTCTGACTACTATCAGAGTCAGAAGAGAAATGCTTAATTCAATCAGAAAGTTCAGAAAATGCTTCCTAGAGGAGAGAATTCCTGAACAGATAAGGATAAGTTATCTAAATGAAAAACAATGAATAAAAAGCATAAGGTAGGTAAAATGACAACTTCAAGTCATTTTTACTAATATTTGAAGTTTGAATTAAGAAGTAGAGATTGAGTTAGAAGGCAGGTTACAAAGGGCTTTGAGATGCTTCATGAAATAGACTGAACTTCATATTGTAAAAACAGTGGAATAAAGGCAGTTCATCATGGTTTATCTGTGTCCCTACATGTTCTTGTAAGTGTACCAGATTGCAAGGCTTACCCATCCCCAGATAATGAGTCACATAGGCAAATAAGGAGTCAAGAGGACCACATTATATGTAGTGTATGACTGCTCACATCTCAAAAGAGAAGAGGTGTGGGTTTGTTTGCTTCTTGCTACAACATGTGCAGTTTGTTCTAAAAGTACTGGGTACCTGGGTTTCTCAGCTGTGAGGTAAACCCACCGTGCAGGTAGCATTTACCTAGGACCATTATAAACTTGAGGGCAAGAAAATTTGATGCAGATATGTTGATGCTCATTCTGTTTGCTGGCATGTAAGAAATAAATTCCTTTGTCTCTGATCCTAGAGTCTTCTCTCATCATCCGAACAATTGTCGTGGCCTAATTTGTTAGTTTGAAAGTGAGGGTAAAATCCTTAATACTTGGTTGCAGTATTAAAAGTAGATTAAGCCCAGTTGCAGTGACTCGGCAGTTGAGCGTTGACCTATACCAGAAAGTCATGGTTTGATTCTCGGTCAGGGCACATGCCTGTTGCAGGCTCAGTCCCCACTGGGGTGCGTGCAGGGGGAAGCTGATCAATGATTCTCTCTCCCTCTCCCTTACTCTCTGAAATCATTAAAAATCTTTTTTTTTTAAAAAATAGTAGATTGAGCAGAGCATTGATTCCCAACCTTGGAAATAGAACTGAAATTTGAGCTGGGCAGTTCTTTGCTGTGGGGGAACTGCACTGGGCATTGCAGGATGTTTAATAACGTTCTCAAACTTAGGATCATTATGATCTACTACTAGTCAAATGCATAAGTTTCTATCAATGAGGTTATCTGATTGTCATTCTGTCCATGTTCCCCTATACTGTCATTCACCTTTGTTCTTACTGTTGAGTGCCATCACCTTAGCTCTGCTATCTGGTATTCCTATCATCACCATTGACAGCAGGAGGCCCAGATCCATAGCAGTCCACTACTAGCTTCTCAACAATGCATGTGTCTCTTTCACTGATGTATTGTATTGCTTTGTATCATGTAGGATCTGCGAAAGCACATAATCAACTGTGTGTTCTCTAACATCGTACATTGACTTCAATATTTCTATTCTCCAAGATTTCTGGCCACTTTATCAACACTTTATCTAAGGCAGTTACACAACACTATCCTATTTATTCTAAGCAATGTCAGTAATTAGAGATAGGCTCCAATTCTCTTTCCTTTGAGTTCTGAATCATGGGAGAGTACCCCATCTCAATAGATGTTAACCTTTTCTATATTCTGCATTACCTGGGGTCCAATACTGCTAAAATCTAGTCTCAGATATATTATCCTGGCTCTTGTCAACCAGGTCTGCTGATCTTTTAATAATTAATCTTATTATGTAGCAGGAACAATACTTCTTTACCCCATGTCATTATTTTTCTGCTGAGCCAATACTTCCCTGATAATATTTACACCCCAGTTATTGGTTCAGAAGCAATAAAGGGATTCAAGAACAGATTCAGAGGAAGAAAATAATTATTTTGTGAAAAATTAACCTCAGGTAAAGTTTTTCCATGATATTCAGACATTGGGATGCCATTCTCCTTTCAAGGGGGAAAGGGCATTTTATATTGGCCCATAAGATTCACGAGAATCATGGGATTCAATATTCTCAAGGTATCCAACCAAATATCCTCACCCCAGTACTCAGGACTTTCTTCTGTACTTTAAAATGCCTAGTCCCATGCAATATGCAAGTGTTCCAACATGAATCAAAGGAATGGCTATACAACCTTCTCCTAGAAAAGAGACCATCACTGTCTTTTTTTTTATCCCTAATTCTTCCTCCATGTGATTAGCTGACTCCAGTTTCTGAGCTCTCCAGAGCTGGAAAATAGAAAGAAGTGGAATTAGGGGACCCTGAAAAGTTCTGGCTTGTCTGAAAGTGTCACAGGCTTGTCTGAAACTGTCAAGTGCTCTCTGGATTTGGCCAATGTACAAAGCCTGATCTTTAATGGACACACTGTGGGTTCTTTTTTATAAAAGTATATTCTTATTGATTTCAGAGAGGAACACAGAGGGAGACAGAGATAGAAACATTAATGATGAGAGAGAATCATTGATTGGCTGCCTCCTGCATACCTCCTACTGGGGATCAAGCCCACAAGCCGGGCATATGCCCTGACCAGGAATCAGATCACGACCTCCTGGTTCAGAGGTCAATGCTCAGCTGCTGAGTCACACTCGTGGGTTCTTTTGGAACCTCTCTCCCACAAGTCCCCTTAATACAATATTTGCTGGTTCATAGCTTTCTCCTCTTGCACACACAGGAAATCCTTGGTGATTCATCTCTGTCCCGAGGCTTGTTTACTTCTCAAGAAGGCCTTATTTAGGAAGGATTTAATACCACTCCCTGCTGGTCCTCTCTGGTACGCAGGCCTTATCTGTCCACAGAAAACATTCCTGGTCTACCCTGACAAACTGAAAATGCAGGTCACTTATACAGCCGTCTGTCCTTTGCCCCACCACTGAGTTAGTAAACCAGCTCACTTTTGCTTGTAGATATTCCCATGTGGGAGTTGGAAATTAGTCCCCTGAGTTCATGCAACTGCAGAACACATACAGTATATAAAACTCATTAAATAGTCTTCTCACCAGGTTTAAGGCAGTGGGCAGAAAGCTTTGACCCCTTTTCAAGGGTGGGAGAGAGAATTTTTCCAAAATATCCTCTCCACAAACTCTCTCCTAAACTCTTTCTTCAACTATATAAACCCATAATATATGTAAGAGATTTAAGAATTATTTAACAAATGCTTGCCCACCTACTATTTGCAAAACCTTCTCGGTGGTCTACCTTATAAATTTACCATGGCATCTGATTTCTACTGTCATCAGACTCAGACAAAACTGACACAATCCAATTTTAGCATCTTATTACAGATATAAAAAATCAAACAATTCCTAGAAATTCAAAATATGATTACAGAAATAAATATAATATATACTCATTATAGAAAAATTAGAAAAAAATAGAAAAGTGCAGAGGGAAAAAATAGAAGAGAAAAACATGCCCAATTACTCTAGTATCCATAGACAATCAGCCATATATCATTTCCATTTATTTCTATATAGCTGTTCTTCATTCTATGCATGTTGTTCTTTAGATGTTATGATAATACTCTACATACAATTCCCCACTGGGATTTCTTTTTGCTCAACTCTGGTATTTTCCATGTGATTCTAAACACTTCACATAAGGATGGATAGGGACAAACTAGGTCCCTAGGGAAATGTAGCAGAATTTATTTTACTCTTTGGTATCGCTAGATATTTTGATTGGTGATAAATTTTAACAATTATGAATATTAGTAGTATAAATATGTTTTTTCCATAAAACATTTTCCTAAGTCTAGAATCTATTCACAGAGGCATAATTATTGGCTTAAAAGGAAACTCTAAAGATTTAAAGGTATCTCACTGGTCTGAAATCAGGACCTTTCATTGTTGTTTTATCCTGGTAGGATAACCATTGAAAAGGTTGGGAGATGCTCAGAACAAACAGATGCCATGGCTCCAGTCTAGTGGCCACTGCTGAGACCTTCGAAAAGATAAGCAGAAACCCAAGGACCTGGCACAAGAACAGATATACAGATCAATGGAATGGAATAGAGAACCCAGAAATCGACCCAAACCACTATGCTCAATTAATATTTGAAAAAGAAGGCATGAACATACAATGGAGTCAAGACAGTCTCTTCAATAAATGGTGTTGGAAAAATTGGACAGATATATGCAAAAAAATGAAACTAGACCACCAACTAACACCATACACAAAAATAAACTCAAAATGGATAAAGAACTAAAATGTACGATGGGAAACAATAAAAATTCTAGAAGAAGACAAAGGCAACAAAATTTC
>NW_006284843.1:491229-501615 GCF_000327345.1 Myotis davidii | reverse complement strand
AAGGAAGGTAGGGGAGGGTGGGGGTAAGGGTGAGAGATCAACCAAAGGACTTATATGGAAGCATATAGGCCTAACCAATGGACACAGACAACAGGGGTGAGGGCATGATTGGGGGAATGTTGGATAACGTGGGGATAAGGACACATATGTAATAACTTAATCAATAAAAAAGTAAATTTAAAAAAATAAAAGAAAGCCAAGGACCCTCACACCTAACAGGATGTTGGATGATTTTGGCTAAAATAGTCATACTCGGTTTGTAGGATTGAAGAGCGAAATGCTATTGAGACTTAGTTCCTTAGTTTAAAGCAGTTCCAAAATCCTCAAAGGCTCACAGGTCATCTAGGCCACATAAAGAAGTGAAGTGCGCCAAAACTGGTTTGGCTCAGTGAATAGAGCATTGGCCTGCAGACTGAAAGGTCCCAGGTTCGATTCCGGTCAAGGGCATGTACCTGGGTTGCGGGCACATCCCCAGTAGGAGATGTGCAGGAGGCAGCTGGTCGATGTTTCTCTCTCATCGATGTTTCTGACTCTCTATCTCTCTCCCTTCCTCTCTGTGAAAAATCAATAAAATATATTTAAAAAAAGTGAAGTGGACTCAGTGGGTCTGCAGCAGATTGTGTCCCAACTCAGGTGAGAAATCACTGCTCACCCTCCCATAGGCGTGTCAGATTTACCATAAACATACAGGAGACTAGTTAAATGTGAATTTCAGATAAACAAGTGATATTTTTTTAATCTAAGTATGTCCCAAATATTACATTGGACATACTTACATTAAAACATGATTTGCTTTTTACTGGAATTCTAACTTAACCGGGCATCCTGTATTTTATCTGCCAACTGTAGCTTCACCCAGCTGTTGCCATCAGGAAGGCAGGCCTAGGATTGCTAGATCTTCAAATTTCTCAAGAGCTAACAGAAATCTGGAATTTCTTGTGAAATCTCACTTCTAAATTTAAGCAATGGTCTCAAAATGTTCTGAAATGCATCTGGAGGCCAGATGATGGCAGTAGGCCATCAGTTAGGGACCTCTGATATTAGATTATGATTCAGAATACAGAATAAAATGTATTTTCCATTGGAAGGAACAGTCGTAATGCATATTAATATCTGCTTCAGGTCAGTGATATTCTGCATGCAGGTGTAGACAGGGAAAGAAGGAGGGAAAAAGCCCTGTGGCCATAATTCCTTCAGAGGAAGTTGGAAAAAAGAGGGAAAGGTTGGAGTACTGTTGGAGAAAAGAGAGCCTGGATACCACATCTAAACTCTTCCTCCTTGACTAGCTTAGGCAGTACCAGCCCTGTGGCTTACAAAAGCTAGGGTATGCCTTGGAAATTCACGTGTTTCATTAACCCTAATCAGGTCAACAATTTTAGGGTAATATTAAGGAAAACACACAATTTTTCTTTAATTAAACTCCACAAGAAGCAAACAATAAAAAGTTATTCAAGTTAACACTTGAATAACGCAAACTATAGCTTCGTTTTAAACCTACATTTGTTAGGTAAGCATGTTTTTGTTTCTTCAATACTAAACTTGAGACCATTTTAATTAAAAAATCTTCTATAGCTCTACAGGGCAAAAATTATTTTCTCGGAAAGTGTGCAAGTCCTAACCTACTAATTTAAAATAAAATAATGGCTTTCCAATAAGTTGTGGCAAGGAAGCAGTTAGAGAATTACCATGAGGCACTTCGCAAGGAACACCATTAAAAATGATGGATATAGGTAGCTGAACCTTTTGCTGCTGCTAAATTGAATTCTGTGGATAGGTGAAAGAGCTTTTATTTACTTGGTGCCAAGCCTTGATGCATCCATATAAATTGTCTGGCATGCACAGTATTATGAGTCAAACAATTTGGTCCTGTAAAAATAATTCTAGATACAGTGTTGCCTAGATGTAATTTCCAGAGTACTATATTCAGCATATAGAATTCAATTCTTATTTTTGCTGAAATGGAAATAACAGTGCATACTCCTTAGCAAAAATGAGTGAGGTGCTAACTATCCTTACCGAGATCCTGAGCCTTTAGTTCAGAGCTGAATACCAGATCTCAGTGAGTTAAGTAATTAATCAGTGACTGAGTATAAATACATAATTATCATTCAATCAGGGATAATATTCAAAATCTTTGACCTTACATGTGGCATAAGCACTGACCTAATCAAAATGGATACCGACACAATCAGAATAGATGTTTGCTATAAAAAAATGTATGCCTGTACCAATATATCAGTATAGTATGCATCCAGAAAGAGGTGCTTCAGGAAGAAGAAAAAAATTAGGATCAGACACTGCTTTCAAGAATTGTATACCATCATTGATGTTTATATTAGAAGGCAACCTCTCTGATTATCATTTAATTCACTGGCAAAAAGAGGACAAGTCAGAAAGCGGAGCACCACAGCCATCCGGTTCCCTTCTTGTCTATGACATCCAATAGGTTGGTGTGGTTTGGAAAATTGGTGCAAGTATTCCCCCCTGATGACCATGCCTCTTTCAATGTAACTTTGTGGCGCCTCCCATCAAGAGGCCGCTCTTTCACTTCCCTTTGAATGTGAGCTGGCCCTGAGATGTGCTTTGACCAACAGAGAAAACGTTGTGTCAATTCCAAGCCTTGGCCCCAAGAGGCACGCACACTTCCAAGCTCTTTCTGTGAAACTTGCTGCCCCCATGCAAACAAGCCTGGGCTGGCCTGCTGAATGGTTGAAGCACATGGTCCAGTGACCCTGTGGCCCTGACAGAACTGGCAGCTGACTAGAGGTATACAGAGAAGTCCAGCCAAGACCAATCCTGGCCAGATCAGCACAGGCATCCAGCTGACACACAGACTTGTGAGGCACAATAAATAGTTTTAAGTCACAAATATTTGGGGTGGTTTGTTGTTCAGCAATAGATAATAAAGAGAGTTGGCCTGTCTACTTTGAGAGAAAAAATAAAGAAAGCACAAACTAGGGTTTTATTAGCAGACAAGAACACAGATATACTAATGTGTCAAGTTTTACAGGAGTGTCAGGAATGCTCAAGAAATGCAAGCCAGTCCTTCTCACTTTTATAGTGCTGGAGGTGATAAAAAGCTAGGTGCTTGAATATAAAGAAAGTGGGGGCATAAAGATTGTTTTGTGCCATATTACAGTAAGAAATAGAGACATAAATTTGTAATAAATAGCCTCTATGTTATATTTCTCATTGATGGCACAGATAAAAATAGGCAGAAACCATACTTGCAGAAAGCTTCTTTTCACTACAGGTCCCAACATGTTACGTGAAAACCTTCTGAAATTGAAATAGACTTGCTGAAAAAATATTTCTTAAAAGATACTTCTTAATAAATATGTACCCACAATGTCTCTGTAAATGCCAACTTACTAAGGATCACTTGGGAAAGAAGCTGACCTTTCTCTTAATTTAAATGGAAATATTTGGGTCCATGTGGCACTTTTGATTTAAATGTCATCGATTTTCAACAAATGATAATAAGAATGCTGGCATTGAACATATATTTATATTTCTAGATGCCATGACAATACAGAATTAGAGCTGGAAAGTTGTGAACGAGGGGTAAATACCGCATAGAATTAAGGATAATGAGCAGCATGAACTTCAGAAAGATCATAGTGACTGTTATCTCAGAAGAATTATAAATGAAATGGACATTACTGATTCATAATGCCCTAAAATCCTGACAAGCTGGGCAACTAGCATGGGCTGTTAGCTTCTTCCCCCTCTAAACCATGCAAATAAGAAAGAAGCCTAGATCTAAGGAACTAACATTAAAAATGAGAAGACCTTGAGAAACTAATACTAAAAGAATGAAACAAAAATTATCCTGAACTAGTGTGCATGTGTACATGTGTGCATGGGGGTGGGGGGGGCAAGGGCGGAGAGCGGGGGAGTGTCAGCCTCAGGAGTGGTAAGAATAGTGGAAAAGTCTGTGGCAAAGTGGAAGGAGCAGCTAGGATAGACTATTTGAACTATGTTCTTGCTTTTCTCCCAGAATCTCTTGAGACAATCATAGTCTGCTGCTCATCGATATCAACAGTAAAAGTGGACCGAGAGCAGAAGCATCAGGCACCCTGAAAGCCCAGGGGGAGAGCAGCTAATGAAAACAGGTGCAGGTTGCCCTCCCGCCTGATCTCAGGGGGTCACTCCTCAACTGCTCCTCCCCGTGGAGAGCCAGGGGATTAAAAAGCATGGAGTTTATTTCTTCATGATAACTTCTGATCTAACCAAATGAGTTGCCTAAAGTCACAGCAGCAAATAGGAGTGGTTCTAATTCTGTGGTATATGAGGCAACTGGATTCATATAACCATTTTACCTACTAAACATTTCCTTTTGAATATTTCTTTAGGCACCTTAATCCAAAATAGAGTCTTCTCCTTAATATCTACTCCTCTTCCTGTTTTTCTTGTATCAGTGGCTGGACCTGTCAGCCATATAGCCATCCAAGCCAGAAATTTGAGAATCACCCCAGACTCTTATGATCATGTCACATTTTTCTGCTAATATCCACTTTCTCCATTCCCACTATTAGTGCCTTAGACATACAATTTAAAGTTATATAGTACCATATATAATTTATATAGTGCCATATAGAATTTTGCTAGCAGGCTATTGTCCCTAACTCCATTAACATCAGAGTGAGCTTTCTAAAACAAAAATCTAATCACATAGCAGGACAAGACCTTTACAACCTCCTCTCAATTTCATTTCTAGATTTTATGTTCAATCGTAAACCATGCCACACATGTAAGATATATTTTTAAAGCATCCAGAGAGAACAAAAAAAGCTTATGCTAGCACTTAACTATCTATGTTCTAAAGATTTATTTTTTCTTATTAAAATGATGCCCTTTGTAATCCTATTTGAAAATGTCCCTATTGTTTCAGTTTATAATATTAACAATAATAATTTTAAGGAATGATTCTGAATTATCCAGTATGTGATTTAATTATTTCTTAAATTTTCTGATTTATTGTCTAGATAATTACTCTCTCTCCATTTCAAATACCAGTCACATTCTAATAAAAGAACTTAGGAAATAATAAAGGATTAACATCACTCCTCAGTTTCAGCAGTTCTTTTCTTCCTCGTCGGTGGTAACTGCTCTGCCACCAAAAGGAACCTTAAGTCCTCTAAACAGAATGATGCATTCTCTCCATTGAAGGAGGTGGAGAGAGCAGGACTTCCTTTTGTGTTGCCACTGTGTCTCTTCAATTTCCCTAAGACAATTAAGTATGTTGGTACAGCTGTATATGTATACTAAATATAGGATAATGCCCTAGCTGGTTTGGTTCAGTGGATAGAGCATTGCCCTGAGGACTGAAGGGAACCTGTGGACTGAAGGGTCCGGGGTTTGATTCTGGTCAAGGGCACATGCCCGGGTTGCAGGCTCCATCTCCGGTAGGGGGCGTGCCGGAATCAGCCGATCAATGATTTTCACTCATCATTGATGTTTCTATCTCTCTCTCATTCTCCCTTCCTCTCTGAAATCAATAAAAAAATATTTTAAAGACATAAAATGTTTAAGTATATAGGATAATATCAATAGCGATTATAAGTAGAAACGGAAATGTAAAGTTCTTATTAATTTTGACTACAGGTCTCCGAAGTGAAAGCTCATCAGGAGTTACTTAGAAATACCCATATTGGCATTTCCATTGATCTCTCTCATTTACCCTAAGGTCTGAGGATTCCTTATCCATGAGTCTTTTTCTAGGAGTGGCTATATCCACATCTCATTCCTGTGCTAAGAAATCCCACCTCTAACCAGAGTAGCATTTTGCTCTCTGTATTCATTCCAACCCCTACTCCATATTTATGCCCAAATCTGTGCCAGTCTGTCTGGGATCTGAAGGCCAGCTAGAAGTCCCTCAGAAAAACAGTAGGTAGGGGGGCACAGGCGCTCCAGGTTCTATGGTCTAGCTTGGATTTTATTTTTGACATCCTCACTACTAATATGAGATGAAGCTCATCTAGCCCTTGGCTATTGAACCTATTATCTTAAACACTGATCTTTTCCTAAGGCAGGCAAAACTTGGAGCTGGTACTGTTGATATTAAGGCACATCTCTCTTCCTTTAGGCATCGGTGGGCTCCCAACTGCACACTTGAACATTAGGTTTCTTTTCTAGTTCTCCTTAGGTTCAAGCAATATAAAAAAAAGGAAAAAGTATCAGTTATAATGGCTTCTTTTTTTTGGCTCAAGATTGATCATTCTAGGAAAGATACAAATAAATTCAATTGTCCTCAATATTTATCTAACAGAATTTGGGAATGAGACAAAAAGAAGAAAATCATAACTAATTCTTCCCAATACCTTTATTGTTGCCCCTCTTTCTCTAGGCTGTTGTGCCTCCCTTGTAATCCCTTAATCAGTAAGTTACAACATGTTATTATCTAACTTAGGGCCTGACATATAACCCTCTAAATATATAATGACTACATGAATAAATTACTGAATAAGGCAACACAGTTCATGGTGAATGTGCATGGCTGTTGCAGAAAAGGCCTTGTAGATTTTACCTGCTGAACTTTTGTTTTATACCCAGATAAATGGGTTGTTCTCCATTTCATGAAATACAGAATATCAGAAAGTGGCATTTTGAATATGACCACACCACAAAATCTTGGCACTAGTGCCCTCAAACAATGCCATAGCTAACTGAAATTCAAAGGACTTTTATGAAAACAATAAAACTTTTTTTAAATTAAAGGCATGTATGCCAGTTCAGTTTATCCAGCAGCTCTTCTAGGTCTGCATGTAAGGACCACAGAGCATTGCATTTGCACCCTGAGGGAGAGGCCAGCCAGCTATCCACCCCTGACCTCCAGCTTTCTTTATTCTCAGCTCCTAAAGCTACAGTGACTGAAAACCCCAGATATTCTGATGCATGTTAGTGAAAGCTTACTTAAAAACTCCGATACACCTTTATCTTGACAACTAAGACTAGTTTACTTACATTAGTCTTCACTCCCCATGAGGATTTAAGCACCCTTTGTGTGCTAGCATTGCCCTAACCATTGTAAGGTTTTCAGCCACATTATGTGCTAGGTGTGAAGTAGGAAAAATACACAAAAATGAATTGGGGGAAATACAAGAAAACAGAATAAAACACTAAGAAAAGCTATGTGCTTCTTAGTTAAAGAAACAGGTAAAGAACCAGGCAGGGATAGGAGGAATAGAATGCTCAAGTAGCACTTTAAAGCATGGGTAGAAAGCAGAGCAGGATAGCCAATGGAGATGCAGTCGCTGAGGTCTTCCTCTCCAT
This sequence comes from Myotis davidii, assembly GCF_000327345.1. Taxonomy (NCBI): domain Eukaryota; kingdom Metazoa; phylum Chordata; class Mammalia; order Chiroptera; family Vespertilionidae; genus Myotis; species Myotis davidii. The sequence goes on along the minus strand of NW_006284843.1, from coordinate 494,340 downwards.
CTCTCAACCCACTAATTGTATCTTCAACTCTACTCCTGATAACACTAGTACATTCAAAAACTATTGATACTTAGAGGACATGAAAATATCTTTGTTAACCAAGAAATGCACCAAAAAGAAAAAATTAAAATCATATTAAAATATTGTGGGTTTTTTTTATTTATTTAACAGTTCGGAGTTTTGTGTTTTGGGTTGTTCTGGCACAGTCAACAGCAGGACAAACTTTGGGTGAACAAAGACATTTACTTTACTATTAAACATGCTGATCATGCACTAGCTTCAGGATGAATATAATATTGTTGGTGCATCTGTCATAATAATTCCTGGGATTCGGAACTCATGGTCAAATAAACTGACCAAGGAATCCAGGGGGCTCTTCATGTCACCATCCAGTATTGCTGAGGTTATAGGAATTATGACAACCAGGAAATTTTAGTTTATAAAACAAAAGGGAAAAACAGCTATAAAAGTTGAGATCCAAACAGACAAGGAAGAAAACAGATGTTACTCAAATTTATTTCCTGTTTCTTCCTGTCAATGATGTAATTCTCTGAACTCAGACATTAAACCCAGATGGTTCAGCCAAAAGGATATCTGTATTCAGAGACCTCATCTCAACCAATTTTGGCAAAAATCTATTACATTTTTATTATTGTAGCCGAGTCTTCATTGGCTTTACTTCCAATGCCTAAATTTCAAAAAATATTTTTAAAAGTTTACTTAAAAATACTTATATCTAGCCAAATTCAAGGAAAATTTTAATTTAAAACATTATCAAAATCAAATCTAAGCAGTGAGAATGAGAACTGTTCTTGGCAGCATTCACAGGGAAAATAATTATATGATTAGGATTACAAGGGCATAGCACATTACTTAATCTAATATAGGGGATGAAAACTAACTTAAAAATGCATGTTTAAGACAAAAGATGGTTTGAAAAATAAATATAATAGTAATCATTCAACTCAATAAATTTGAAAAAACAAAACAAAGACGGGCTTGGTGACTGGAATGAGAATTCTGAAGGAGTTTCTGCGGTGACAGGCAAAGTCCTACTCCTTGACCAGGGTGGTGTTTGACTTATAAATAAATCCAAAAAAATTGGTCATTGGTCATTGCTGTTGTGTATGGATAGTTGGATATCCGTTGTACTTTTATATGGCATTAAAATTCTTCCAAAAATACAATAAAATATAGTAGTAGATCAACACCAAAACACCAAAAATTTGGCATATGTATTTCTCATAGCCCAAAGCTAAAAGCCAGAAAACACAGTCATCTGTTTCCTAAGCCTCGCCTCAAGAATAGGCTCTGAGCCAGGTGTGGCTCAGTTGGTTGGAGCATCATCCAATACACCAAAAGGTTACACGTTCTATCCCTGGTTGGGGCACATACAGTATACAATCAGTTGATATTTCTATCTCACATCGGTCTCTCTCTCTCACTCTCTGTCTCTCTTTCTCTCAAATCAATAAAAAAAAGAATAGGCTATGAGCTTCTTTGATAGCTATGTCATACTTGATCATAAATAATAAAATAATATACATAGAACAGTATATTTATAGAAATATTACTCATTCAAAATTCTGGAAGTTCCTAATAATTTTTAAACTAAAATATCAGTAATGTATTCACACAGAGCTTTTATGATTAACTGCTTTTATAATAAAAGTGACAGATTTTATTCTATCCAAATCTTGTATAAAACTTATGCTAAATGTGTTCATAAAGTTTTATGTATTAAAATTAATTTCACATATATTATTACACTAGAGGCCCAGTGCATGACATTTGCGCACTGGGGTGGGGATCCCCTCAACCGGCCTGCGCCCTTTCACAGTCCGGGAGACCTCAGGGGATGTCCAACTGCAAGCAGCAGGCCTAAGCTATCAGTGGGACATGCTGAGCGCTGCCATGGAGGCGGGAGAGGCTCCCGCCACCTCCTCTGCACTCGCCGGCTTCCCTGCCATCAGCCTGGTTTCTGGCTGAGCTGCACTCCCCCTGTGGGAACACACTGACCACCAGGGGCAGCTGCTGCATTGAGCGTCTGCCCCCTGGTGGTCGGTGCATTTCATAGGGACTGGTCATTCCGCTGTTCAGTTGATTTGCATATTACCCTTTTATTATATAGGATTAGATCTTTCCAACATTTCTAAGAATTAATTAAGGTATATTTAATACTATTTTTTTCATTCTAATCTGAGAAGGCTAATTTACTTGTCCAAGATTACATAGTGAGCTAGTGGAAGAAATAAAATTCAAATGTAAGTCTATGATTTCTGTGTCTAGTGGTTTTGCTACTTCTATTAAAACATTTATTTTTCTGGATTCAGAGCTGAGTGCAGAATATTTGGCAATTAAACCCATATGTTTAAACTCATTAAATTAATATGCTATCTTAATTAAACTAAGAGACAAGTGATCAAACACTGAATTCTACCTGCAAAACATAAGGGATCCTCAGAAATCTTCCACTTTCAATTCATCAAAGATCACTAGGCAACCAAAGTAGATTAAAGCAATAAAAGGAAAGGAAAGCTTATTTTGTTTGTTATCCACTAACAACCATCACAAAATCTGAAGTAATTTCAGAGAAGCAGATTTCCTTAAAAATCCTAAGGTGGCAGGTTCATTGCAATTAGGATTTACCAAGAACACTGACACAAATAATGAAAATTCTATTTGTCTAGGAGCAGAATGTTTAAGAGTTCTATATCCCAGTACTTTGCCATGCAAACTCTGGGTGCTTGGTATTGACATATCTTGACATATGTAAGTGAGCTTATTATATTAGTCTATCATTATTATCCATGTTGAGTTTTTATTTCATGTCAGGAATAAAAATAAAAGTCATAAATGAGAACATGAGTATGAATTATGCTCAGTTATTCAAGCCATCCTAATATTTTTCTTGTATGTTTTTAAATTCTTTGTTTAAAGTATTACATGAGTCTTCTTTTTTCCCTCATTGACCTCTCCCCTGCCTCCTGCCTCCCCATACCCTAAGCACAGGCCCTCACCCCCGCCCCAACTGTCTGTGTCCATTGGTTATGGTCATATACATGCATACAAGACCTTTGGTTGATCTCTTACCCCCTCACCCTCCCTTTC
>NW_006284843.1:459658-490629 GCF_000327345.1 Myotis davidii | reverse complement strand
AAATAAGAAAACAACACAAGAATCCAAATAATCATAATAAAATGTAAATGCATTTTTACCTGTGCTCTTATATAGATTGATAAGCAATGATGACATGATAAAACATTACATTGAAAAAGTTACTTTATTTTAATTGAATACTAGTGAGTTACTTAAGACACATATAAGACCATATTATAGAAGACCACAAAATGTTAAAAGGCACAATTGACATATTTTGGGTGCAAAAAGTTGAGCCAAACTAATTTTAAGTTTATAATGCATGGGGAGTTGAGTGGAGTGGGAGTTGAACAGGACTGTGAGCCTGATAACCCTCAGAAGTTTCAAACTCAAATACCAGTAGGAGCCAGACTGACTGTCAACCTAAATGTATATACTGGGCAAGGTTTAACACAACAGGAAGTGGTAAGGCATGTGATAAACAAGAAAGTACATGACTAGTAAAGAAACCCAAATACTAGTATTTTACCCCTGAGCTATACTTCCTCCTGCAATGCAATTCCTTCCTCATGGGATGCATATTAAAAAAAAAATGGTAAGTCAACCTAAGCTTCTGTGCTCCTGTTGCAGTTTTACTATTACCTAAGATAATTTTTTTAGTGGATGAGGCATTTAGACATCACTTAATAGTTGGTTTCCAAAAGAGTTAACACTCCTGATTCTGTGCCAGATGTTCTAACTGGGGAGAGTCACTTAAGGTCTCTTAAAGGTCTACTGTTTTATTCTAAAAATAAATGCAATGCTTGGGCTTGATCAGGCATTTGGGAATCCAAGCTCTTGTAGGCTTCAACTGTGATTTAGCTGGTGTGCAACCTGGACCCTTTTGGGAAGAGATTCTCATGACACACAGATCTCTTGCCATATGGTTTGCACATGCATTTTCTGCATGCATGGCTAATTCAAGGGCATGAAAAAACATATGCAAACACTATTGGGCATAGAAATTTAAACATTCCTTTGAAATGTTGACCTTTAAATGTTTAACACCTGTAGTATACAGGATATGATAACATCTCACAAAACTACAAATCTTCATTGGAAATATAACTGGAAATGGTCATCCTGTGAAAACTGAAAGAAATCTTCTCCTCTCTGCACACGGGGGTATTTCACCTCGGTGAATTTGGAATGGAAATGTTTATCCATTCCAATGTGTGTGTTTTTCCATAGTAGAAAAGATAGTTGACTTACATCACCATCAGAAATAAAATGGCCATCATCCTGGAACTTTTACAAGATAAACTATAAAAAGCAACATGTAATATCTCAAGATAAAATTGTGTGCAACAGAAATAAAATAAATGCTATTAATTCTTTGTTTTCTGCTCTAAGATTATGATAATCTATATCATCCTGAATTAATATATGAGCTTTTTTTTCATTAATCTGAAACATTAATATGTAAGGCAAACATTTAGCTGTGGAAATAAAAAATCTATGACACTACAGCTATAATTTTAATAATTGTAATTTTAAATAAAGTAGCACAGCCAGTTGGGAAAAATTATTTTAATTCTCTGAGCCTCTGTTTATTCTTCTGTAAAATGAGCTTGAATAATATTACCTTATTATAAGTAGCAAATAAGATAATATAAATCAATAGACTTGGTAAGTTGTGAGGTATCGTCTATTAGCTAGCTTTTGCCACTTAATTGCTATATGACCATGAATAAGTCATTCAGTAATTTTAATTGTGGTGGTGGTAGAGTGTTTCTATGGCATATTAAAATCTCTCCCAATGTTTTATATTCTCTGCATTAGATGATTGCTTAGAGCAGCAGTTCTCAACCTGTGGGTCACGACCCTTTTGGGGTCCAACGACCCTTTCACAGGAGTCGCCTAAGACCATCGGAAAAGACATATATAATTGCATATTGTTTTTGTGAGTAATCACTATGCTTTAATTATGTTCAATTTGTAACAATGAAAATACATCCTGCATATCAGATATTTACATTACAATTCATAACAGTAGCAAAATTATAGTTATGAGGTAGCAATGAAAATAATTTTATGATTGAGGGTCACCACAACATGAGGAACTGTATTAAAGGGTCATGGCATTAGGAAGGTTGAGAACCACTGGCTTAAAGCCAGCTAAGGAGAATGACAGAAAATAGCACTTAGTTGAACTTAACTGATGAATTTTTATGTATAATCAGATGATCCTTATGTTAATAATAACTAAAACTGGTTGATGTTTTCTGAGGAGTTATTCTGTACAAATAATTTTACAATTATCTCTCTATTTATAAACCTAAGTGACCGGCTGACCGTCCAGTAGCTATGACATGCAATGACCACCAGGGGGCAAATGCTCAAGGCAGGAACTGCCAAGCAACAGCAACTTTGCAGAGCACCCTCTCACACTCCAGGACCCCTCGGGGAATGTCAGACTGCCGGTTTCGGCCTGATCCCCACAGGCCAGGCCAAGGGACCCCACCTGCCAGAGGGACCCTGCTTACTCTACAGATGCCCTTCAAGCCCCAGCACCGCCCCAGGTGAGGCCAGCTGGGAGGGATTACGGGAGGTTGGTCTAAGGTGTGTCTGGCCCGTTTTATCCAGTCCCTCTCTGCTGGCCGGCCACCTTCTAATTAATTTCCTTTCAATGTGCACAAAACCTTGCACTGAGCCTCTAGTACAATATAAGTCAGATAATTCTCACAATATTATCACTAGGAAGTACATAATAATGTTAGCTCTATTTAATATATAATAGAACTGATGCTCAGGCAGATTAAGTAACAAGCAGAAATCACAAAATAGGTAGAACTAGCATAACTAGAAACAAAGTAGATTTTCTTCCCCATCACTTCTGAGTGCATAATATTTAACTATTAATATATATTGACAATTGTCATGGCAAGAAGCACTCCATTATATTTTACTGTGGCCATAATAAATGCTCACTTTGGCAGTATGATATATGCATGGTGAGCCCATAATTTTGATAGAGACCAGAGAAATAGGGAATGGACTCAACACTCACAAGGGAAGAAATGTGAAGTCAGAAGGCCATAGCAAGGGACAGCAAGAACCTAAAATTTGAGCCACTATTCAAATTTCAATATATTGAAAACTTATTTGTCATCTGTAGCCTAGCCTAGATTCTCAACTTTAGTTTGCATTAGAATCACATATAAAATTTATTTTAAAATAGCAATACCCTGGCTCTGGGTGGAGTTTAGTCATCTACATAATTTTTTAAAGTTCCCAGTTGTCCTAATATGTAATCAAGTTGAGAAATCTTGGCTAACATTGTGGGTAAATTTAGTTATTAATATGTTAAAATGACAACAAAGAGACAAAAATGAAATGACATGGATCTTTCAGAAAAGAGTATAATTAAAAAATAATTAACTATGAAATTTAGACTACAAATACTACAAATATTTTAAGATTTGAATATAAAGCTTTTCTATTTTTATCCCTAATACAAGAAGGCTGCAGTTAAGATATTTAATGGGCTTAATGAAGGTTATGAAGGGGAAACAAAGGCATGTAATATGCCTAAAGCACTAATAGGGCATTAAGGGGAGGAGCGAATATAGGTGGGATGAGGTCTGCAAACCAGAGGGACATAGAAAGGACTATTTCTTTTTCAACAAATTTCAAAGCAATATTTTAACCACAAAGACATCCTCTTCCATTTGGCTCATATTCATTTCATCCATTTTATATTAATGGTGAAAATTTTTATTAAAAAAATTTTGTTCCACCTCTTTTAAAAATTCTTTTTAGTATTCAGTCACTTTAATAAATTAAAAACGCAGCAAAATTTTGAACTAACCTTTTAGTTAATATGTTTTCCTTGAATTAAAGAATACCAACAGCAATAGACAAATGTAGTATATATTCACCAACTGTAAGCTGAGACTAGCAACACAACATTCCATTCTTACTAATCTACTAAAAAAAAAAATCATTAGACTTGACATTTGTGCCAGTGACAAATTACACGTATCTTCAGGACACTCAATGGTCTTTTGCTGTAACTACAGTCAAGTTGCCAGTTTCCACTGACATTCTCCAACAATTTGGCAAAGCCTTTGAGTTACAAATCAGGAGGTTTCATCTCAAACATCTGTGGACATTTATGTTCACCGGAAAATTGGCAAAATTATCCTAAGGGATAAAAGACACTTGAGAGTGATATCAGTCATCCATCATCTCTTACAATCATTCCAGCAGAGCAACAGATTTAGAAAATTGGTGCTGGGCTTACTCTGTTTTCTCCTCATTCTTGCCAAACCGGCCTTTCCTCTCTCACTCTCAAGTGCTGCACAAGGTGTTTTCATGGTTAAAATTGTTCACACAAGCATTCATCATGGCTGATTGATGGTCAAAGCAAGCCGTGAAAAATGCCCCCAGTGACCCCTCATCAGACATGTCACACAGCTGCCCTGAACCAAACTGAGAATGTGACAGTAGGCCAAGTTATAATGGGAAAATAAGAAGAAAGTAAATGGAGAAGACATAAGAGAGAAAATTATACCAAGTGAAGATGAATTGTCAAACCATGAATTATTTAATTTTACTTGCTTTGCCTAACTTTACATTGACATTTAACCCAAGATTTTACCATTAACTATGCAGGGTTTATGCCAATTCCTCCCCTGTCAATGAAGTAAATTTTTAAAAAATCATCCTGTGAAAATGATCAATGATTAAGCAGACAGTGAATTAAAAAAAAATAGTATAATACCCAGGCTGTAAACTTTTTAAATTTCCCTCTTAAAACATAAAACAGTATATTTAACTTACTAAGTGATGATCTGATAAATCTCACACTCATCTGACACCATACAAAGTTATTAGAATATTATAGACTATATTTCCTTGATGTACTCAACCTCCCCATGATTATTGTGTAACTACCAATTTATCCTTCTTAATCCCATAGTAAGTTATGAAATATTCAATCACTGGAGTTTACACCTGAAACTAATATAATACATATGTCAACTGTAATTAAAAATAAAGACATAATTTTTAAAAGCACAATATATTTAAGATCAACAATTCTCAACATGTGGTTTGGAAACCCTTGTGAGCTCCCAATAATTTTCAGGGAGTACACAAGGTCAAAACTATATTCATAATAATACTAAGATATTATTTACCTACTAGAGATCCGGTGCACAAAATTTGTACACTGGAGGGGGGAAGGGATCCCTCAGCCCGGCCTGTGCCCTCTCGTAGTCTGGGACCCCTTGGGGGATGTCTGCCTGCAGTCAGACATCTCTCTCACAGTCCAGGGCTCTTGTGGTTCGGGATCCCTCACTCCTTACCACCCACCTGCAGCAGAGTGGGAGAGACTCCTGCCACCGCAGCTGTGCTCGCCAGGCCAGCCGTGAGCCTGGCTTCTGGCTGAGCGGCGCTCCCCCTGTGGGAGCACACTGAGCACCAGGGGGAATCTCCTGTGTTGAGCATCTGCCCTCTGGTGGTCAGAGTGCACCATAGCGACAGGTAGTTCCACCAGTCCTTCCACTGTTCGGTCCATTTGCATATTAGGGTTTTATTATATAGGCAATCAGGGCCAATCTGTGGGGCTACTAGAGGGGCAATCGGGGGACCCCTGCTGGCACCCACCTTGGCCAAAAATGGAACTCCCATTTGACCTTGTGATCCCACTTCTAGGAATATATCCCAAGAAACCAGAAACACCAATCTCATCTGCCCTCTGGTGGTCAGAGTGCACCATAGTGACAGGTAGTTCCACCAGTCCTTCACTGTTCAGTCGATTTGCATATTAGGGTTTTATTATATAGGCCTGGCTGGCAATCAGGGCCAATCTGTGGGGCTACTAGAGGGGCAATCGGGGGACCCCTGCTGGCACCCACCTTGGCCGGCCTGGTGCAGCGTGCTTGCTGGCCCTGCCCCCCACTGCTGCCACTGATTGCCTCCCTCTGTAGCACGGCCAGTGGGGTGATCAGGGGGCCCCCGTTGGCACTTGCCTTGGCTGGCCTGAGGCCTGTGAGCTGGGGGAAGCTCCTGCATTGAGCATCTGCCCCCTGGTGGTCAGTGCATGTCATAGCGACTGGTCATTCCATCAGTTTTTTTCGTTGTTCAGTCAATTTGCATATTAGGATCTCATTCTCTCATAAACATATGGTAGCTTTCCCAGAGGCTACATGATGTATCCAAAATTATCTCAAAGACTATAGTTTTCTTGTTTCCAATTACATATCTGTGTGAGGTTGGGTTTTCTTTGTAGATTTTAACCAAAACAATAATATACAACATGTTGAACGCAGAACTGATAATAGAGCCTTTTTCTATTAAGTCAGACATGAAGAAGATAAGCAAATTGTAAAGCACTATCACTACTCTTGATAATTTTTATTTTTGAAAACGTAGTTATTTTTCATAAAAAATATGTTATATAAAAAGTGTTGGATTTATTATTGTGTAATTTAAATGGAATATTGAACAAATATTTTTAAATTTTATCTTTAATTCAGTAAAAATAAATTAATATTACCCACATAAACAAGGGCTTCTTGAGATTCTCAATAGTTTTAATGCATCCTGAGACAAAAGGTTTGAGATTTGCTGTTTTAGACTATCCTTAAATGTCACCAATTAATCTTGTTCATATTTTGCACCATTTGTGATTATTCTGTCTTAAAAAGATAATTGAACACCTCGCACCCAGACCTGGGTTTTTAATATCACTATCCAGTTAAAGGAACCAGCATATATTGAAAAAAATAGCTAGTTATAGAACTATATATGACTAGAGGCCCAGTGCATAACATTCATGCACTGTGTGGGGGGGAGGGGGAGGGTCCCTCAGCCCAGCCTGTGCCCTCTCGCAGTCCAGGACCCCTCGGGGTCCTTAGTGCTGCCGTGGAGGCAGGAGAGGCTCCTGCCACCGCCCCTGCGCTCAACAGCTGTGAGCCTGGCTTCTGGCTGAGCAGCACTCCCCCTGTGGGAGCGCACTGACCACTAGGGGACAGCTCCTGCATTGAGCGTCTGCTTCTGGTGGTCAGTGCGCATCATAGTGACCGGTTATTCCACTGTTTGGTTGATTTGCATATTAGGGTTTTATTATATAGGATCGGCCAGAATCATCTTGCAGTTTTATATTTCATCTCATTTTTAAACAATACAATCAGAAAAGAATGATAATAAAAAATATCTTTAAATGTTCACAAAATTCAACAACAGAATCTCCAATGGCTACAATTTGCCAGACAGAGCTTAGATGGGAAGGGGCAAGCGGATATTTTAAATATTTAGTACTATTTATTACAAGAGCTAGAAACAAAAATGACACATTCAAGATAAGAGGTATGTTAAAAAATACGTAATAATCTACCAAATAAGATATTGAAAAAATGTAACTCTCTTTGCTAAACTAAACTTAATTTGTTTTCTGAGCATTTGTCATTGAGTAGCAATAAGTTAGTCATTTCAGTGACTCTCCTCATCTTTTCCCAGTGTTACCTGCTAAATTCTTTAGAACTTATGTAATGACAGGTTACAGAGAATGTGAGTAGAAATCTGGGAATTTTCCATGATCATCTATATACAAATTACCTTGTGATCAGCTGGATACTTGTGTTTCAGGCAGTTTTCTGTGTTCATGTTAGGCACATCACTGTCAGCCTCCTTGTCTTGAAAATAAGGTATTTACCATACAGTATTATTTGCTCTGTGTGCCATAACCACATAGCTCTCTGACCTTCAGAAAAATATTTCTGCTGCTCCCTTAGCCCCGCAGGGACACATGGATATTGCAGCAGGCTGCTTCAGATCCATTTGCCTAGCCACCCACACACAGATGTTTCTGTACCAAGCTGGGGTACAGAGAAACTGGGTAGTCTTTTATTTCCTAGGATCTGCCTGGAAATAAGGCACAGGATCATTCCGCTCTCCAAGTACACCTGGGGTGGGGGATGTTGCTGCCCCTTTGATTTGGCAATTAAGGGTGGAAAATGGAGAAAGATATATGTTATCTGGCCCCCTTTCAGGAATCCATCAGAGACTAAGAACTCTTCCCCCCTCTTTCCTCTCACTATCACTTCCCAGTCTGGATATTCTTTATATAGCAGCGGGACACGGGCAAACCTGGCTCTTATTTGCCTGGTATCTTTCCAAAATCTTTGTGTCATACTTGATGTTTTAATTCAAAATTTAAAAACTTGACTCTCAAAAAACTTGCTTTCCCTATAACAAATCTGCCTAGACACAATGGATGGCTCCTGGTCTAGCTGCTGAAACAAGCGCAGGTGACAGAGCAATGTGGAAACATTGGAGGCGGGGAAGGGATACGTACGTTAATATTACAAATATCATTCTGCCAAATGTGTTGCATATGCTAGGAAATAAATCTTCTGTACTGTTGGTTGTTACTAAAGCAAAACTCATGTTCCTGGGAAGGTTATAAAATTGAGAGGAAATATTATCGGAGTAGGAAATTTTCACAAAGTGCATCTATTTCTGGTAGAGATTATTTTCCCACGTAGGCCAGCTTAGTTATTCAAAACAGAAACACTCGTGTTGGATAAGACTGAATTGACTGCCTCCTCAGCACTAAAAAGCTATGAACTGGATATTGTATCGCGTGCACCACCCTAAGTCAGGTGTCCTTCCATCACCATTTATTCCCCCTCTGCCCTCTTCTACCTCTCCTCACCCCACCCTTTTTCCCCTCTGATCATCATCATGCTGTTGTCTGTGTCTATGAGGGATTTTTCTTTTTTTGCTTAAACTCTTCATCTTTTTCACCCAGCTGCACAAACCGCTCCATCTGACAGCTGTCAGACTGTTCTCTATGAGTCTGTTTCTATTTTGTTCATTAGTTTATTTTATTTATAACTATATAATTTTATTAACCAATGTCAACCAATAAATTCAATAAAATAAACAATATTTTCACTTAAAAATAAACAAAATACAGATACATAAAAAATAAAATAATAAGCCGAAACTGGTTTGGCTCAATGGATAGAGTGTCGGCCTGTGGACTGAAAGGTCCCAGGTTCGATTCCAGTCAAGGGCATGTACCTGGGTTGCAGGCACGTCCCCAGTAGGAGGTGTGCAGGAGGCAGCTGATCGATGTTTCTCTCTCATCGATGTTTCTAACTCTCTATCTCTCTCCCTTCCTCTCTGTAAAAAATCAATAAAAATATATTTAAAAATAAATAAATAAATAAATAAAAACATGTAAACTGTACTTGAGACATTAGTCTATATGTATTTGATTTATCAGAAAATATTATCTTGATAAATATGAGAGAACAATGTATGGATGTTCTATATGTAATAAAAAAATTTAAAACAGGTACAAAATCAACTATTAGAAAATTATGTCTACCTTTTCATTAAAAATACTTTAAAAATTTACATCGTTGTCTGAAAAAGCTATTTTTCTTTATAAGAAGCCACAGGAGAGTCCTTTCCTAACTCCAAATTCATTTTCAGTTCTTGACTGACATACATACTCCTTCCAGGAAGAAATACACAAAAGTGAGTGATTTGAAGCTATTTATGGCTGGGTGCTATAATTTATATTTTATTCAAACCTATAAAAAGTGACCACAATGAATGTTCAACCTATGAAAAATGGAGTAATCAAAGGATATAAAGAAATGAAGAAAAAGAATAAGGATCAATGTGCTGCTTGAAATTGATCAGCAACTTGTCGAAGAGGTTTAAGAACACTTTTAGTGCATGAATGTAATATCCTCCACTATTCTATTTCTAAGATGAAAAGTCTCAAGCTTCATCAAACACACAAAGATTGTCTACCTCTCTCTATTCAGCAATAAATTGAGGTCACCTCTCAGTCATATCTGAAAGTGTTGATGAGTCAAAATCAAAATATAGGTCTGTAGAGGTGAAAACCTCATGGGAAGTACATGGTGAAATCCCTTTGATAAAAAACCCACCCAGACAAGTTCCCAAACAAACTTATATTAAAGATAACCATCCTCAAATAAGACTAATTTCTTTCTTTTGAAATTAATATTTTTAAAAGACAAGGTAATGATTTTTCCATGAATGCATTTATCCTTTTACACATGAGCTTTGCATACTAAATCCATTATTATAGTGTTGACAGCTTTCAGTGATACTTATTGGTGGGATCGTGTGTGTGTGTGTGTGTGTGTATGTGTGTGTGTGTGTGTGTGTCAAGGGCATATCAAGTTGCTGTGGCTCCAGCAATGTATATATTAGTTTAGTCACTCTAGGGAAAAAAATTAAGTATCCTGAGTCTTATCTAGCACTTACATTGTATATAAGGTGAAATTAATCACATTTTTCTCCTTCCCATTAAAGATGATATGATAGACTCATGTGCACACCTAAAACATTTTTACACAAAATCTAAAACACTACATTATCCTTTCTAAGCATTAAAGTAAATTTTCCACTGATCATTACTCATGAATTAACAATAATTCTATGTGCTATAGCTGTTAAACTGCATTTTAGGAAGTCTATTCTTGAGAAGCCCAACTTTTTCTCTCTGCACATCCAACTCTCTCATCTAATTGGCCCATTGAGGAAACAATCCTTACCCCCTTTTTTTTCACATTCTGCATAATTGTAAAAGATATAAATCTACCTTGACAGCATCTCTGTAAAAACATACAACTTGGCCCTAAAGAATATAGCCTTCTATTGCTTGTCTCCCTTGGTGCTGGGCTGGCACAAATTGCCTTCTGACAAAAGCAGGATCAATTAAGCTGATACCAGTAGAACTGTGTGAGAACAATGAGACCTACTTCCACCAAAATGCCAGCGCTTTCATTATACAGATCTTGTGACTCCACAGTGACTAAAGACACATATCCCCTATTAAAGTCACTTGTCACTAGCAGTTGGCTGTGCTAGGGAAGGGACTCTGTGGAATGCACCATATATTCTCTTTGAAAGTGGAAGTGCTGACACCTCACTGAGCTGAGAACAATGAAAGTAACATGAACAAGGACAGAAAAATAAAGACTGAAAAATAGGCAGAACACACTTTTGGAATACAAGCAGCTCTGGAACATGAATGAAAATACCATTATGATTCTAACTTCATAAAAGCTATATAAAATTTTTATTTGGCCTATTTGTTAATGCATGAAATGTTGAGCTTGATCAAAGTTATCATTGTTGAAAAGAAGCAAAAATAAGATTACTAACCTTTATCCATAATTAAAGCAAAATAAAAAATCATTGTTTTATTTGGAAACCTAAAAATAAGAGTTTGTCTGTCACTATGTCTACATCTTGGTTATAGAAAATGTTTATTTTATATATTTTTTCATATTATGCAACTTAAGACATAATTGTATATAGATTTAAGTAACAGGTCAATCTAATAGGAAAATTTACTATCTGGGGGAAATTTTCTAAAGTAGTACACTATTTACTATTTATAAAACAGTTTTGGTATTCTCACTTAACTTTCTCTACAGAACTTCTCCAGCCCACCATGCATGTCCATTCCCTGCGGTGCTCAATTACTTACCATCACATTTTGAATCCATCTCTTTAGTATAGGGCAGCCGTGGGCAAACTACGGCCCCCGGGCTGGATCCAGCCCGTTTGAAATGAATAAAACTAGAAAAAAAAAAAAAGACCGTACCCTTTTATGTAATGATGTTTACTTTGAATTTATATTAGTTCACACAAACACTCCATCCATGCTTTTGTTCTGGCCCTCTGGTCCAGTTTAAGAACCCATTGTGGCCCTCGAGTCAAAAAGTTTGCGCACCCCTGGTATAGGGTGTAAGAGCCACTTCTCATGCAATTGTGAGACTTATAATTCAGTTGTCATTGTTTTTCTTAAGATTATGTGATCAATAAAAACAACAATGTTTACTAATTGGCTCCATATTTTCTTGATGTTAGTATTTTAGGGGAAAAACATTTAACAGAACTAGCTTGAAATGTTTTATTAAAACCTAGAAATGAAGTTTTTTTTTAAAGAAAATAAATTGCAATTAAATATCTAGTCAACAATAAAATACAGAAAAGATAAGCAATCATTCCCCATTATAAGATTTCATGCATAGAATTAGGTCACTAATTTACAAGAGGTAATCAATATTTTAACACATGATAATTCTCTTGGTCAATTCAAGAGACCTCATATGGGTGTTATTAGCCAAGAATGTTACCCCAAGACTGCTTTCCAGTCTTCATTTTCCTACCTAGAACGTTTTTGTTGCTATAAGATAAAAGGACTGACACCCATTTGAACAATCATGTCCTATACTAGTCCCTTAATTCTTACTTCCCCAAAAAGGTATAGAAGAACTCCATGAGAAGAGTATATTGGTTTGGAGTCATCACAAAGCAGGCACTAAAACTGGCAGTATATCAGAAAGTACTATGAGGAAGTGGGAAAGTGAAAAAGGAGGGAGGAAATAATAAACATGTCTTCATGGGTTTGATCTGTCCTAGTTGGCTCCCAGAAATCCTCTGAGAGACTGTGGGGATAGGCGCAGAATTCTGCACAAATAAATATTTTCTAAAATTGAATAGCAGTTCTGATATCTTAATAGAAACTCAAATCGTTGATTGGCTTCTCACAGTAGGGCACTGACTAATCCCTACTCCAAGCTCTACCTTGGTGACTTAGCTTGTCCCCATTTCTACATCTCTTACTCCTGCTCTTCCTGTGTAATTGACTATTTAAAGTCCCTAAGCTTGAGCTTCATCCAACTAATTGACATAGAGTATAGGCTACTGCTGTTCATCCTAGCATAAGTCATTCTGAGCAACGATTGGTCATTAGTCACTCAATATATGGCTAAATTTAGGTAGAGTCTACCCTGGCTCAAAGGTTATAGAGATAATGAGGCATAGATTATATCAAGCCTTTTATTAGAAAAGCACCTAGGTATGAAACAGGCATTATGAGGCTTCCCAGGAGAAGACTTCTGAACTGACAAGCACCAGACTTGACTATTCTAGTCATGGAGGTTGATAACTTTCCTTCCACGCATAACCCATGATACATGATGTGTAAACAGTCCCTCATTCTCTTAACACTTTTCAAAGATCCTCATAGAATGCCTCATATTCTTTATCCAGAAGCCACTCAATAAATACTGTAGGCTGATTCCTGGACTCCAGAAAGTCCAAAACGAAGATGATAGTGAACACAGAAGGCAAATATTGGCTATAAGTCCCTATCCAAGTGAATTCACTGATTTGGCAGGTAATAAGTAAATACTGCTGGTTTATACAGCCACCCCAGTATAGAACATTATCAATCCAAACTGAAAATTCTACTCTTGTCAGTAGCAACCAGTTTCTTGCCAGACCTTGCTTGTGTATTTATGAAGTATTAGGAGTAAGCCATGAAAATCCTTTAGAGAAAAATACCAATGAGGCATAGATACCCCAAACCCAAATATAATTTTATTTCTTCAAGTCACTTTAACACATCATTCACTGTGTTATTGAGGATGGTAGGCAAGAGTAATTCAGAACACAATTTAGAAAAAAGAAATTTTTACAAGTGAAATCCTCCTACGCTACCAAGATTCTTATTGTTAACCATTCCAAATATTATCAGAGAGCTTTGGGAAGAAAACAAAACTTTCAGTAAATCTCACAGGATTACCTGTACTTTTTCAGTATTCTATATACTCTTCTCATGGAATTCTTCTACCTCTTTGGGGAAGTATGAATTAAGGGACTAGTATATGACATGATTGTTCAAATGGATGTTGTTATTCATAATACATTTTTACAAAATTGAATTAATAAATAGATAATTATTTTTTTCTTATTACCTTTCAGTAAATAAAATTCAGTCCCTAGTAATAAGTATAGTGTGAAGTCATTTTCTAAAATATTATGCTAAAAATTCATGTTATAAATAAAATGTTTTCATAGGTGTGCAAAGCTATCAAAGTAAAGTGTTACATGTAGGAAGAATACATATTTACCATTGAGGTTACATACCCATTTTTTTTTTGCTGGTACCTACAGAGAGTTCTATTATGATCTAGTTCATGATAATGATATTTTTATTTCTCAGAACTACTTGATTGCATTGTGCCATATATTTTGCATCTCCGTTACTCATCCACAATAAGCCAGTCAAAATGAAAACACTAACACATAACCCAAATGTCTGAAATATAAATAAATAAATAGACATGTATATATATTATGTCTTATAGTTCTTAAAAAGATGAAGAAAAACACTTCCAGAGAAAAAGTATAAAAGAGGCATTTAATTCACAAAACAATTTAGAGTACTGAAATAAAATAATGTGATTTTTTATTGCATGGAAAAGCATTTGATTATGAGTCAAAAATACTACCTTTCAGCATAAATTATACAAATGCACTGCCATACACTTAAACACACACTACACACACATGCAAATTATGTTCGAATCTTTAACACTTATAACTGTGTATTGTAGTAGGCACATTGTGTTTCTTAGCAACCAAGCTAATTCACGTGTTACAGAAAACCACGGTAGCCACTTTTCATTTGCCCAGTGCCCATTTGAACTCCTTGGTTCCTTCACCAAAAGCATCTTGTTCTACTTATTTTTCCATATTCATCATGTTCTGTTTTGTACTCATTTTTCCTATATAATAACTTAAAAAATCAAAGGATGTGTTCAAATAAACACCTTATTCATGCCTAAGGTAAATGAGTATGGGGAAAGGGAGGGGGATAGAGGAAAGTCCTCTGTAATCTCCAATCTGCTTAGGCCATTATGCTCCCACACTGTGACCTAGCCACACTAGCCTTTCAACAGTCTCTCACAGAACAATGTGTAGGCCATCCCTAAGGTATTTCTTGACACTTCTTTCTCTCTGGAGGATTCCTGCTTGCCTTTGGCCTGGATAGCTCCTTCCCTTCCTTCAACATCCTTTGTCAGAGAAACCTTCTGTACCACCTTGTGTTCAACTCATCCCATGCTATTTTCCCTTGTAGCATCCTCTTTTTTTCAATATAACATTTGGCAGAGTTATGTAATACATATTTATTTGTGAATATAAGAGGACAAGTATAGTGTCCTCTTTCGCAATAGACAAAGGGGTTCATAAGGGAGGGCTCTATTTTTTACCACTCTTATGCATCACACAGCACAACCCCTGGCCCAGTACATGGTAAATGCAAATAATTATTTAAGGAAGAGAAGAAGAAAGGGAGGAAGATCAGTGATGGAAAAAAAAAGGTTGGGAAAATCATAAAGAAAGCAGATAACTTTTTAAAATACATTTTTTTATTTATTTCAGAGGGAGAGATAGACAGAAACATCAATGATTAGACAGAATCACTGATCCATTACCTCCTGCATGCACCACACAGGATTGAGCCCACAGCCTGGGCATGTTCCCTGACCGGGAATCGAACCATGACTTCCTGGTTCATAGGTCAATGCTCAACCACTGAGCCACGCCAGCTGGGCAGCAGATAACTTTTAAAAGAAAGGCAAGGATAAGCAAAGAACAACCAGAAAATAGAAGACAGGGGCAGAAAACACTGTTATAAGGAACAAAAATAAAATAGAATAAAAAGAAAGCAAAAATAAAAACAAAATGATCTCTAATGACAGTTCAGCCAATCTAATATTTTTCTATGAATATCAACTAGGAGACCAGACTGAAACAAGATTCACTGTCACCAATGAAAAATTGTCATCCTGATGTCTCATTGTAATGCATGCATTGGTTTATGGACCCAGACTCCTTGACTCAGCACCACAAATCTGGCTAATGTTTTTTAGATCAGCATTTGCCCTTTAGGGTTCTGATTTAGCTGACAGATGTGTAAAATCCCTTGTAGCCAGTAACCTTGCTATTGATTACACATCTGTAAGGCTCACAGACTCGTGTTTTTTTCTAGCTAAGATCAGCATTACCTTCAGCCCTGTGCCCTGATGCCGGGCTGTCCGTTTTAGAGGGCATGACATAAATTCAAGCTACGCGTTGGCCACTTCAGCCTTATACCCTTGGTGTTTCGTAGATGAATATGGAAGATATTGATCTAAAGTTCTCTGCTGGGAAATAAATGCGTTGGTGAATTTTCAGTTAAGGCCAAAGCCTAGTGCCTTTTCTCCATTGTACATTAACAAAGCCGAAGCTTGAAGCTGTTAGAGGAAACTCCCAAGTGAATTTTGTAACAAATTCAAGTATTCAGCTGCCAATGAAGCTTTCCCGATGGCCTTGTTTAAAATTGGAAGCTGACCTTTCCCTCTGCATTCCCAATCCCCCTTAACCTGCTCTACTTTTTACTGCCCTTATCAACTCCTAAAATATTCCATTTGTTATTTATTTGCTTCTCCTTCAACTAGCATATAAGTGAATGAGGTCAGGAATATCATTTATTTTGTGCAATAATGTATTGTAAGCACCTAGAACAGTGCCTGCCACATAATAGGCACCTGATTAATATTTTTTTCAATGATGAATCATTGAATGAATAAATGTGTGGAGTTCAATATTCTATATTGTACAGGGTGAGGAGGCATGTAACCAAGATATAAACATTGAGATCTTTGCCTTTAAAGAGCTATGGTTTAGTTGGGAAGATAAACATACACACAGGAAATTGGGCCATAACTCCTATGAGATAACAAACAGTAATAACTATAACTACGTACATTAATCAATACAATTGGACCACAAGGGAAGCAGCTTTCTGTAGCAGGAAAAAAACTGGACTTGGAAAGCTGGGGTTGAATCCTGCATCAACCACAGACCAACTATAAATTTACCAAATATACTCAGAAAAGTCACTTAAACCCTCTGAGCATTAGATTCTTATTAGTATGAATGAATAATAACAGTTTCCTCCTGGGATTCTTGTGAACTGAAATTACAAATGTGAAAGTAACTGGCTAATAATATTGACTCAATGAAAGTCTATTGAATGAATGAATGTTCTCATTTACAAATGAAAAAAAAGACAAGCAGAGTGGTTAGTTTACTTCCCTAAGGTCACCCAGTTAATGTCAGATTAGGAATACCGAGTCTTTTGACTCCCAGTCCAGGGTTGCTGAAATAGAATATAGTGCCTACCCTGTCCCTTCAGTTTATTCCAGTGAGAAATTCTGTTTCTCACACGTAACAAAAATTTATCATTTGTTCTAGAAAACGAGCATCATTTCCCTGAAATGCCCTCATTAGGCTCCAAGATGTCTAAGCTCTGTCTCCCTTTAATCGGTTTACTTGTGAAGGAGCAATTTGCTTTATGACCTCTTTGCAGAGACTGAAGGGTTTATGATCATGTGGTGTCAACAAGGAGCTCTAAGATGCTTTCAGTCCCATTTACTAGCTTCAGAGTCTTCAAACTGTAGGAGACTATTTGTTCTGAAAAGGCTGGAGTTTGGACATTAAATCTGAGCAGCCCTGATGCTTTTCCTATTACTGTCAAGTGCAACAATCATTTCTCATAGTCCATTCCACAACAAAGCAGCATCTCTTAAGACAATAGGATCAGTACCAGAATGATGTGTTTTTAATAACACAACAACTTAAAACACATCATCTTGTCCTTTCACAGACTCTGACAGGCTGGGTGATTCTGCTTTGGTCAGTCTCATAACGTTTTGTAAATGAGAAAAAACTTTTCCAAGGAACCAACAAATCTATTGGCTCTAGCCTACAAACCTGGAGTGCTAAAACTATGAGCATGAAAAGGACATGCTGTTTCCTTACTTCAAACGCCTCAGTTAAGACCAATGTAAATAAAGAGATAGAATACAGGCTCAAAGGTCTCAAACCGATTGATCATGCAAACCAGCTAGCAGCATATTAATCCTTGATTGTGTAGTAGAATCCCAACCTAATGCTGAGAGGTAGGGCAGAAGATAAAGCTCACTCTAACTAGCTCAAGTACAAGAAGGTATGGATGTTGTACAAATATCACTGGTAATTTAAGAGCAGGATATAAAGTAGAATTAAGTGACACTCTCCATCTCTCAGTTGCTACATTGGCTCTTGTCTCTGCAATCATCTGCACATCTCCTTAATTTTCCTCCCTCTGAGGATCAGTTTTTTGTTGTTTGTTTTTTTTCTCTTTACTCATCAACAGTTATATGACTTTTCAGGTCAAATTCCTAACATTCACTGACCCAACTTTTGGAGTCTCAATTCCCATAAGCCTAAAAAGTAAGAGGAGAATCTCACTGGCATTGCCAATCTTTTCTAACCAGGCCACCTAGGCCTGGGAACCCTGGGGGAGGTGGGTCATGTGGGCAGCAGGGTCTGTAGTGGAAACAAGTTTTGCAAAAATCTGGGGCTGAAAAATGATAAACAGACCTTACTCATAAATAAGAAAAATGCTTGCTTTTAAATTCTGGAATTAATCCACTTCTCCCCATCACCACTTTTCTTAATTCAGATGAAACTATTGTCATCACTCACCTTTATCATTCACTGCATTGCCTCTTAACTGGTCTCACTATATCCAGAATCTCATCTTCTAAACACTTCCCACTACACCCGGGATGATTTTACTAACTTATTCCTCTGCTTGGAACTCCAACATGACTTCCTGTGTGTCTTCAGAGGAAAATGAAGTCCAAATTCTTTAAGGTGCCTACAGGGAGTACTCTGACTCCCTATTATATCGTCAGAGCTCTCCCTCCATTGTTGCCCACCCTCCAAACCTCAACAACATAGAGCTCGGACAGACCAACCACTTATCGATCCTTAAGTACACGGTTCTTTCTTGGCTCCAGGGCTGCATATTCTGTTCTTCTACGTGGCGTACTCTCTTCCCTCCTTGCTCCTATCTGGAGATATTTGTTTCTTCTAATTCAATTTCTATGAAAACTTCTGAAAGAAGCTTTCCCTGATCTCCTGCACCTAAAATCGGCACCCTAGGGGTATCCTATTCTCCCACACAAGCATATATCACACTGTATTGTCATGGGGTTTCCTCTTTTATTCCTCATCACCCTCAGGACCCTGTCCGTGCCCAGGAAGCAGACCCCTTGTGAAATGCATTGTATCCTCATTCCACCACAGAGCCTGTCACATAGTTGGTGCTCAATAAGTATTTCTTGAAAGAATGAATGAATGAATGAGAAGGCAAAGGCACCTCAAGGACCTCTAGAATTTCCTTCCAGTTCTAACCTTTTCCTGCCAGATGATCATTTAACCACTGATGGATAATCCTCATTTTCTCTCTGCATCATGATAACATTATAAAGCAATACACAGAGGTCACAAATGTAATTCCATAGCTTTAAAATTCAAATTCCTTGGAAAATAGATCACTTTAACCCATATGTTTTCCCCTAAAAAAAACTACCTAAAGTGATTGCAAATATATTATTTTTCTCCTCTGCAATATCAACTCTTAGACTTGTCCCATAGCACCAAGTAATGAAGGCCTTGGAGTTGGCCTGCTGACAGGTATACAGATACACACATTGTCAGAGAAATGCCTCTGAGTTTCCAAGTCCCCACTGTCCCTCTAACAGAAACCAGAAAAGTAAAGTCATCAACAAAAAATGTAACCCTATTCTTCTAAATAAATAGCACACCAACATATCCCCCACACAACTCTTAGGAAAGATATGTGATACCTTAGAACGTTAAAAAACAACAACAACAACAAC
This sequence comes from Myotis davidii, assembly GCF_000327345.1. Taxonomy (NCBI): domain Eukaryota; kingdom Metazoa; phylum Chordata; class Mammalia; order Chiroptera; family Vespertilionidae; genus Myotis; species Myotis davidii. The sequence continues at coordinate 471,073 of NW_006284843.1, read as the reverse complement.
AACAAAATTCAGGGTTGGTTTGTTTTTTCTTTTTATCTACAAAATGGAACTGCTAAAAGCTTTTTATTACATTTAGCTTCTACTTATCATTTGGGGAACATTTGGTAGCTCCCAATTAGACCTATAGATAGAGTCCTCCTATAGTCTTCAGGTCCACAGGTTGTCCCCCGAACATGCCTGACACATTTAAACACATCTGCAGGACTGGTGGGTCTCATTAAAAACTTGGCAGGGAGACAAAAGCTGCCTAACTTTTCTGCTGCTTAGAAACACAACCTGATTAACATGAATGGATTTATAGTAGTTTCTGAAACAAGGTTCTAACCAGCTTTTCAATATATTAATCTCTCCTAGTTGTACCCAGGAGTTCCAGAAAAGCAGCCATTTAGCTCTTAGCTCTTGTCATCTCATTGCAAACCCTCAGCTTGGTTTTTTTATGTATTACTCTATAGTCACAGCCACCCCCAGCAGAAGCAACTTGTGCGAGTTGAATATTTAAATGTTATCAATGCTAAAATTAAATTAAGGATTCTATTTAATCTTTAAGCTTAAGTTTTCAACTCACAGTGTTACTTTTCCTTTAAGTTTTGTTTAAATATCTATTTTTAAAAAGAAAAGAAAAATAACAACTACCCTACACTGTCTTCATAAGGCGCCATCTCACTAAATCCTAACAAGAACAATTTTTCCTGACAGGAGCAGCTCTCTACTTTGGTGCTTCCCTGAATACCTCAAGATCAATTTTCATTTGTATACAGCATGTGCTGTAAATGATGATGTGGCAGCTAACTGGCTGGCTGGTGGCACATAGGACTCTTGTCTTGGGCAAAAATAGCAAAAACTGGTATATTATATTCTCTAAGAAGAGGGCTTTGTCCTGGGTGAGTGGTCACATTCTGGTCTTGTCTATTTGTTAGCTTCAAGATTCCTAAACTAACACCAAATTTCTCCTATGGTGATGAGCCTCTGCAAAAATATTAACTTGTACTAAATCTAGATGGAACACAAATGTATTCATATTTTGTTTCAGTGCCAAAAAAGTATGTTTTCTTTTCTCAGACCTTTCAGCCATGTAGTAGCTTTAGGCTTAAATAGGCATCACAGTTCGTGTTTGGGCAACCTGACTATTCTCCAGGCAGCTTTGTATTCAGATCAATCCTTTACAATGATAGTCTCATCTATAGAGAATCATTTCATTATCAACTTAATCTATTTTACAGTTTTGGGTCTCAGCAGGTATATTCAGTCTTACTGCTTACAAAATATACTTATTTATATCCAGTTCTCTCCAAAAATAAGAACCTAATTAACACAAAGAATAATTTACCCATGACCTTTTGAAAAAGCCTTCGCGTTCCCCACATCTACAATCTATCAACTACTTTCACCACACTATTGGATTTACTCTTTCCAAATATCACTAATCTCCTAGTGACTATTTCTAGGCCTCTTCTTCTAAGCTCTGCTGAAAACTCAGTGAATGCAACCATCATTTTATTTTTGGAACACTTTACCATCATAGCCTCTGAAACACTGAGATAAGTATTTTATCTCTCCGACTAATCTCTATCTTCTTAAACTTCTTCCTCCTCTTGAGCCTGAACTGGGTACTGTCCAGAGTTTCTTTCTTAACCTGGGCCTTTATTTGGTTCTCTTCTTTTTGCCCCTAACCCCTCCACCTTATGTCGTCTACAGTGATCACTTTTATGCTGGTGATTCCCAATCCTAACTGTTCAGTACCATCTGAGCAGATCCATAGAAGCTTCAAATTCAACATGTTGAAAAATAAACTTATTGTGCTCTTTAAATCTATTCTTACTCTAGTATTTCCCAAATATCTTTATTACACTATCATGCTCCCTTTAACTGTAAATTAAAACAAAGAGAAGCAATGTTTTTTTTCTTCTCCCTCTCTGTTAGAATTCTTGCTGATTCTTTCATTCAACTTCTCATTCCATAATATTTGTTGTACATCTATCATGTGCAGGCACTATGCTATGCATTACAAATAGAGTGGTGCCTGGAGCAAACAGGATCTCTGCCCTATACACAGCATTTAAATTCCTAATTTATTAATTACTGCTTTACTTAAATAAAGACATTCATATTTGTCCTCTCCGTTCCAAATGCCAGGATATCAACTCAGGGAAATAATTACTTCTTACCCATTATTGTAATAGCCTCCTAACTGACTTCTTTTATTTGGTGTTTTCTCTGTCTAATTTTTCATAGACATACAATATAATTGTGGTAAACACACAATACAATATACTGATGATGTGTTGTAGAATTGTACACCTGAAATCTGCATAATTTCATGCCAATGTCACTCCAATAAATTCAATAAAAACATTAATATTTTAAAGAACAGAAATATATTCAAAGACCAATGGCTATTCCCCTTTCCTACATAATAAGTTTAAATAACATTAACATGGCATATCGAACTCTACCACTCTGGGTACCCATTCCAAGCGCATTTCTTTCTGTCCATGAACACCATGCCTCACAAAAACATGAACAATCCTACCATTTTCCCCATACATCCTTCCCAATGCTCTTTCTCCTTTTGTAACTCCCTTTACCTACCTATTGGACTATTCCCCAAGCACAATTTTCCACAGGCCAACAACATGAAGATCTCCTGGTAGTACTTGCACATACAATGGGTTACATTAAAAAAGAAAACCCTGAGTTTAGAAAAAAAAATAGATACTTATGTTATACAGTATGTCAGTTCTTTGCTTCAGAGAGAGACATTCTTCCTATCTTCCAAAGCTATACAAACATGCTATACAAACATGCTATACAAACATCCTTGAAAAAGATAGTCTTTAAAAATGGTAACCAGTGCCTCTCCTGACAACATGTACAGAAACACAGGAGAATTATAGAGAATGCTAGTTCTGAACTTTGCTAGTTCTGAACATCCTCCCAGACCCAGAATTTTACCAAACATTTAAAGAAAAATCAATACAAATTCTTGATGGTCTCTTCCAGAAAATAGAAGAAAATAATACTTTTCAACTAACCTATGAGACCAATATTACCCTAATCCTCAAATGAGACAAAGATAATACAAAAAAAAAGAAAACCACACTACAGACCAATATCACTTATGGATATAAATGCAAAAATCCTCAATAAAATACTGGCAAAGCAAATCCAACAACATATAAAAGGGATTATACATCATGATCAGAGGAATTTATTTAAGAGATGCAATTTTTCTTTATTTTTTATTGAATTTATTGGGGTAACATTGGTTAATAAATTATATAGGTTTCAGGTATAAAATTATACAATATAGTATCTATATATTGTATTGTGCGATTACCACCTCAAGTCAATTCTCCTTCCATCACTATTTATCCCCCCTTTACTCTCTTCTACCTTCCCCTACCCCACCCCCTTTCTTCTGACAGTCACCATACTCTTGTCTGTGTCCATGAGTCTTTCTTTTTTTTTTCTTTGCTTAATCCCTTCACCCTTATTACCCAGCCTCAACTCTCTCCCCTCTAACATTTGGCAATCTGTCGTCTGTATCCAGCTTGTATACCACTTTATTTCTTCTCTATTTCCTCGCATGCAATTGGAAGTTGATGAAAATGTGTAGAATAATAAATCATTGCTGATATCACTTAATCTTAGCAAGAAATATCTGTCCTCTCTACCTATGCTTTCCCTGAAAATAGACCAATGCCATATAAAAAAGTGTTTATAAATATTTATGAAACAAAAGAACACTGTTAGATATTTGTTATGTGCCATACATAAGGTTTATTGTATTATTTCAACCCAATTCAATACCACCAAAAAGTCACTATTGCCACATTACAGTAGAAGAAACTAAGACACATAAAATTAAACTAACACGAAGTTAATATATTGTTGGAAAGAGATTCAGAACAGTTATGTATAACTACTTAGATGTATGTTGCTCAAAAGGAAACTCTAACAGGTGGCCTATACTGGTAAGCATTCATGCACAAGTAGAGGAATAGGCGGGAAGAGTAGCATCCATATAGAAAGCTACTCAAAGAAAGTGTGAGGACTAGATTTTTTTGTCTTTTTTTTAAAATAGCTGGTGGGTAAAAATTAATGGTGGTTGTGGTCCCCTGATCTGTTTCTAGCGGTACCAAATATGATTCATACATGAAGCTACAGTAGGAGATTTAGTCCACACTAGAAACAGAACAAAATCCAAAACTTTCAACCAATGAGTAAAAAAAAAAAAGTGATCATAAAAATGTCCCACCCCAAAATCTAGAATTTTCAGTGGTGTTTTGTGCAGACTGGACACACTGATTGACTTCTACTGCCAGTGATTTCTAGCATACCACAAGGGCATTTTTGAACCATGGACTTCCACAACATTATTTCCTTTCAATAGCTTATTTGAGAATTTCAGCACATAAAACTTTATAAAACAAAGTGAGCCCTCACAAAAGCAGAGCAATTGAGTGCACCTGTGGTTAGCTGTACTCATTGACTATTGTTTTTAGGATCACAATAATCTTCTGGTATTTTTTTCACTTGATCCTTTCATAGGTTTTGTATTGTAGGATGGCTGTATATTACATGAAATTTAATCAAACAGCTATGTTTGTGTCATTAAATGAAAATCCAAGAGCCTGCTTTGTTGGTGACCTTTGACCAACCTTGTCTTACTGTACAGGTGTATAAAGAAGTAAAAAAATATGTATCTCTGAAGCTAAGAAAAGTAGTTATGGGTATTTCAGCTCTGTTCTTTGCTGCATGGACATCAAGCCCTAGTTCCTTTTCCATTGAAAATTAGGCAAATCCCCTTCCAAATTATTTTTTATGTCTCTTTCACATAAATAAAAATTTAAGCTGTGACTACATTGTCTATACACATGTGTTTTGGGATATAGATAGACCTATTCTTAGCTAGTCTGCTTTACATCTTTTAACTTTATTTGGAGATATTTGTAACTTAATTTTCAAGAGTTTATTCCCAAAGATAAACCTAGACTATTGTTTTCAGAGTCAATGGTACTGGATAACAGAATACATTTCACAATGAGGATGAATCTCCTAGATTTCTACAGGGAGTTCTTCTGGGAAGTTGTCCGAATTGTCCTACTCTGTCTCTACACCTGCTCCTGGAGTACACTAGGGTATTAGTCAGGATTCCCCAGAGAAACAGAACCAATAACATATGCATGAGAAAGACAGAGACAGAGAGATTTATCATAAGGAATTGGCTGTGTGACTATGGAAACTGAGAAGTCCCACAATCCACAAGCCGGAGACCCAGGGAAGCTAGTGGTCCAGTTCCAAACTGGGTCTGAAGCCCTGAGAACAAGGAGAATTGATGGTGTAAGTTCCAGTCCAACGTCCCAGCTTGAAAACAAGCAGAGAAAGCAAATTTCCTCTTACTCTGTCTTTTGTTGTATTCAGGCCTCCAGTGAATGTATGAGGCTTACCCACATTGGGAAGGCAATCTGCTTTGCTCAAACTATTATTCAAATGTTAATCTCATCCGGAAATGCCTTCACAGACAGGCCCAGAATAACCTTTGATGAAATTCTGGGCACTCCAGGTCCCAGTAAATTGACACATAAAAGTAACCATCATAATTATGGAGTTCCTGGCTCTGAAACTTAAGAAAATGTAAGAGCTAAAGGAGCGCTGACCTATTCAGATTTTAGTCTTAGAGAAAAGGCTAAAGGCTGTGCGTTCCTTGAGAAGGTATCTCTAGCACATAGCACAGTCCCTGGCACATAGTAGGTACCCAGTCAATGTTGATTTACTGGACTGTGTAAATTTAAGTGAGCATTTGTTTTAATTATGTTGTGTTAAGAAGGTAAGATTATGTATATCACCTCCTCTTATCTTTGTAGCTCTCCAAAAACCAGCATCTATAGCAAATGGATGAATTTTTATATGGAATTCTATACAAAAGGAACCAAGATACCAGAAATCTATCAAATATTTGTATTAGATGTAGCACCTAATTTGGTATGTTTAGGGAAAACAGGTTTCACATTGAGTCTTCAACAGATGTCTCTCAAAGCTACACATGACCTCCTGAATTTCCTCCTTGCCAATTTGCTTGTTAGTGTAATAGAAAATCAATGTTATAGAACCATGTGGTTTTGTTTCCTTACTCTTCTCCCTTGGCAGGAAAACTCTCTCATTAAGAGTGATTTCAGAGATGCATAAAAACAACATTTTTACCCAGCTGTTTTCTGAGCGCTTACCAAGAAATAAAAGAATACAAATGAACACAGAACTGACATTGGGATGCAAGTTTACATCTATTATCTGAAACTGCTTTTCCCATAATCTCTAAAGAGCTCTCATATTCACTATGTTAAAAAAATGAATGCAAAAATGAACCCTAGATTTATCTTGGCTCCAGACTAGATTTCTTGGCCTGTCAGAGGCAAATGAGTTATCTATAGAATGCCTTCCACCAAAGCTTTCTCAAGCACCAAGACTAAAAAGAGACCCCAAAGAACTGCAAAACATAGAGAAGCAATAAAAGTGGCCCAAACTGGACAAGTTAAATCTTCCAAATGCTGCCCCCAGGAACTCTAAACTAACTGTTGATTCTTTTACAGCCCAATTGGGAAGCCATGTGGTTAGGCAATCCCACAAAGGATTATATCATCAACTGCAGGGCTCATATTAACAAAATATATTTACTTGACATAAAAGTCATAAAATTTATTGGTAGAAAATAATGCAGCCTCTACATGTTTACATGCGTGCAGGTATACACGCATTCACAAAAATATTCAACTCATAATTCCACGAATTATCATCATTTAGAAGGCAAGATTTCTTTAATTGACAAAATGGAAACTATCCTATATCTGTGAATGTTCATCTTTCACCTACAGCTTTCAAAAATACCTATTAGAGAAGTGTGATTATTTTCCCAGTTCAGTTCTGGTCAGCTTCATATGGCTGTGAGGCTTAGAACACCTGACAAGACAATTAAGCAAAAGGCAGCCAGAATCAAAGAAAATAACAGGGAATTTTAAAGGCTGGAATAAAAATGCAACCTTTCTAGCACAGTATGGAGCTGCCCGAATGCTTTCTCATAAGTTCACTAGTATGTTGATTAGCTAAGCACCATCCTCTGTCTGCTCCAATGGGAAGCTGCAATTTTAGAATGGTAAGGGAGAAGCTACTGGCAGTAAGTTACACTATTATTCAGTTAATTGCTCAGTTAAAAATTGTAAAAAATAAGACAAGAAAGTCCTGTTTGTGTACATCATAGAGAGTTAACATTAAACTAAAAAAAATGGAATTCAACATGATAAAAATAACATATACTACTAAGCCGAAAGCAATAAACAGCAAGTTGAAAAACCTCAGACTTTAGGCATTTCCTTTTCTTTTCTTCTGTTCTCTTCTCTCCTCTCATTTAATTTTACCAATTCCCAGGGCTTTATCCTTGATTTTTCTCTTTACAGGAAATCCTACAAACTATACTTTCAAGCTGGATCTCAGAGCTAACATTACACCATATCTATAGCTACTATCCTAGTCTGCTGCAACAGCATTATTCTCCTAGACTGCTTACATGGCCTTCTAACTAGATTCCATATTCCAAACTACCCCTCTGTTAGTCCAGTCTCCACACAAAAAAAAATTATAGTTCTAATGGACCATGGGCTTGTTCACCAGGAGACAATTCTGTCAACTAGCAGGTGACACTTGGTGGTATAGGAACTCACGTCCATTATTGACCTGTAACAGTCAAGCTACTGAACTTGATGTAGAATGGAAGAGTTTAGCCCACTTAAAATTAATGTAAAGCAGAAAAGCGCTAGTACCTTTGTTAGCCTCCTTTACCAGTCACCAGTGGCTCTGTCTAGCATCGTGCTCTTTCTGCTTATGGCCTACTCTTCTGCATGGCTCTCAATGTTATGAGCTGATAATTGTTACCTGTATAAGTCATACTAAACTGTTGTTGGGGACCTGAATGTGCCCACAGTGCAGCCATAGTCTAAAATGATATCTGTGCTCATTTACTTGGTTGAACTCTCCTCCACCGTATAATCAAGTAACCTGTGTAAATAAGGCATTTTTTCAAATATATTTTATTGATTTTTTACAGAGAGGAAGGGAGAGGGAGTAACTGGGGATGTGCCTGCAGTCAAGGTACATGCCCTTGACCAGAATAGAATCTGGGACCTTTCAGTCCACAGGCTGACGCTCTATCCACTGAGCCAAACCGGTTAGGGCAATAAGGCATATTTTGATAATGAATATTTCTGAGAAAATGGAATCCTAAGTGAAAAAATTCAAAAGATTCAATTAAAATATTTATCAGTTACATAAGTCTTGTGAAGTGTGGGGTTTGTCAGGGCCAGTTGGAAGAACACTAAAAATACATGAGTGAATTCAGAAAATGGTTATCAAATTTTGGTATACCTTAGAATCACCTGAAGGTCTTAATACAAAAATTTCTGGGTCCCACCCTCAGAGTTCTTAATTCAGTTTATATGGGATAGCCCAAAATTTTGCATTTCTAACAAGTTCCAAGGTCATTCTAACTCTGCTGATTCTCAGAAATACCCTGTTCTATTCTGCATGTCAGAAAGTGACTGTCAGTGAAATAAATTGTCTTGACTTCATCTGAACTTATCCTTATGCATCAGAGACTTCCTACTGAGAGTTTAATTTGTGTTATACTCGTATCCCCTCTGCACCTCAGGAAGTTCATAGCCAACAGAAGCAACAGTAGACTCTGAAAAGAGAAATTAAAATATGAATTCTGCAAATAGGAGACTTTGTGTCCCCAAAGGCAGAATATCAAATTCACAGGGTGACCTACTTTAGCCAATTGTGTCAGTGGCTTACCATGGATATTTATTCAACTGACCTAGGCCATGGTCGGCAAACGACAGCTTGCGAGCCACATGTGGCTCTTTGACCCCTTGAGTGTGGCTTTTCCACAAAATACCACGTGTGGGCTCGCACATACAGTGCGATTAAAATTTCGCGGCCCGTGTGCAGAAGCCGGTATTTTGTGGAAGAGCCACACTCAAGGGGCCAAAGCCACATGTGCCTCGCGAGCCGCGGTTTGCCGACCACTGATAGGGTATTGGTATTTTTTAAATCTCCCCAGGTAATTTGAATGCACATCCATGATTGAGGACCAATATAATATAGTATGGTCTGATTTCCTAAGCCTTTAAAACTTTTTCACTTTTGGCTACATTAAAATGTCAAATTAGTACTACATACTACCTGAAATGCACAGAAAATCATCTAAAGGCAGAGGTTATCAGACTGGGGCAATTTTTGCCCTTCCTCCCCCCGCCCCCAGGGTGTTTGGCAACATCTTGAGATATTTTTTATAAGCTTGACTCGGAAGTGCTATGGAATCTAGTGGGTGCAGACTAAACACTCTACAATGCATCAGAGAATTTCCCACAACAAAGAATTACCCAGTCCAAAATAACAATATTGCCAAAGCTGTGAAACCCTGGTCTAAGCATGAGGCATGAGATCCCCATGTTTCTCCTGGGAGGGTATGTTTTTAACTGCATGTAAAGAATCGGCAAACTCTAAAAACAATAAACAATAAAATATATTACCTTTCTCATAATTCTGCAAAGAGACAGACCTAAGGCTGCAATATTAATACAACTTCTTAATATTTCACTTGGTTCCTGATGTGGTTGTTTGTTTGTTTTTTTCAATTCTGAGACTTCATTTTAAAGTTCTATTTGATGCAACAACTGTAGTAGTTAATGGGAAGGCATTATTAGTTAGAAAACCTGTAATGTCCTCTCTCAGGGAAACTGGAAAAGCTTCACATAGTTTAGAAAGGTTAAAATAGTTTACAATGTAATTATGACACGTTGTTTGGGATTAAGAATGTCATTTCTCAATCATTTGGTTAAGTCGGTGTGTAAATACCTAATAGGAAAAACAGAAGCCTCATTTGGGCTTTACCTCATTGATGTTGGTCACTGATTCTCCCATCGCTGTTTTTCATCAAGCTGTTCTTGCTAATTACTGTTGGCACAAAATCACATTCTACATTTTTCTCTCAAGATTGGACTTCCCTCTTCCCCCCACCTCCTCCCCACCCACCCCACACCCCGTCCAAGGAGTAAAGAGGGAAAGGGGTATCCCAAGTAATAATGTATTTTATTACCTTTCTGCTTGGTTTTTAATTACTACTGACCCTGGAAGCATTTTGTTATTCTTATTGTTTTTACATCAATAAAATTAAATTAAATGAGGAAATAAAGTCAATATATATAATTTATTTAATCTAGGAGCTTATTTCAGACAGATGATAGAGGAACAATTGACATCATTTTCACTGAATTGGGTCAGGGAGAAAGCGCTTTCTATGCAAACAAAGCAGAATGCAAGAAAATGTGGGACTGCCAAGCAGCATGTATCCTAGTACACATATTCTTCGCAGCCACTTGGAAAAAAGAGCCCCGTCCTCATGTTATTTCATAACCAGGTATTTCCAAAGAATACACAGTTGGGGAACTGGGAGGAAAGCAGAAAACAAGAACAAGTGTTTGCCAAGTAGCTACTATGCACCCAGGAAAATAAAAGGTACATTTGACATATGAAATCTGATTTGAGAACAAAAATAGTACAAGGGAGATCAATTAGAAACCGCCAAGTATCCCTTGGTGCTGACTGGTAATTGACAAGGTAATCTATCTGACCTGTCAAAGATCTTTAACGTTTACACATTCCAAATCTCATCCCATTTCATCTCACAATTACCACATGAACTGAGAAGAAAAACAAAAGATTTTCTTCTTCTACTTATAGGGATGAGGAGAGTGAAACCCACTGGTATTGAGCAAGAGTCTTAGGATCAACCAGTTAATAAGTGACAGAACCTGGGGACAGGAAGTATCTTTTTTCTACCACTCCATGCTGCCTTTGCAGTCACTGACCTGGCCTGAATTAAGGTTGTTACAGTGTGCTATATTGTGTAGGAAGAGTTTACAATGATTATATGAATCTAGTTCTCAATAAGCCTTTCAAAGCTAGAATCAGAGAACTAGTGATCAAATGTATTGCTCATTTACAGAAATGGGGAGAGATGAATCATTTATTTTGCTAGCATTTGGCCTGACATGGATTTACCCGTGGTTCTCAACCTTCCTAATGCCCCTAGTGACCCTTTAAAACAGTTCCTCATGTTGGAAATTTTATGGTTCCTCCAACCATAAAATTATTTTCGTTGCTACTTCATAACTGTAATTTTGCTACTGTTATGAATCATAATGTAAATATCTGATATGCAGGATGATCTTAGGTGACCCCTGTGAAAGGGTCATTCCACCCCCAAAGGGGTCGCGACCCACAGGTTGAGAACCGCTTTTCTAAACCTTCTGTCAAACTGCACTTGCTTCTTCCCATTTATTTCCCTATAAGGTTCCTCTT
>NW_006284843.1:457896-459592 GCF_000327345.1 Myotis davidii | reverse complement strand
ATATATAAAAAAAAAAAAATGATCATATTCTCAGACGCAGAAATTCACTTTATATAATGTATCCCAAGGGAGTGACTGTAACTGGATGTAAAATTGACTTCTTCTGTGTCCGTTTTCAAGGAAGTCTAAAGGCAGCAGATGCCAGCCCCTCCCACCTTAGAAAGAGAGGGGCTGGGCCACTCAAGACTGCCTGGCAAAAGGGGTGTGGGAGAATTGATTTTGTGACATGTACCTACAAAAACTGGTTAGGGAGGCTAAATGTATAGAGGGAGACTGACAAAAGAATTTAGCTGAAGCAGGTTGCCAGTGAATTGTGGCTTCTTCCCTCCATGCTGCCATGTGAAGGGATAGAATGGGACACTCCCCTTCATACCTCTCAAGTTGAAGGGCTCAAAGTGACCAACTGGAGAGCTTGGAGGTGGGGGCATGAGCAGGGCAACTGTTTTCTAACTCATGTCGAAAATCATATTCCTAAGGGACACAGCTGGGGATGAAGAGGGCACATGGAGTATGTGCAGGGAAGGAACAGAGTAGAAACCAAGCAGCCCCTTTTTCTTGCCCTTAGCCTGAGCCTAGCTGCAAGTGAATGTATAATTTCTGATTATTACATGACTAGAGACCAGTGCATGAAATTTGTGCACGGGGGGGGGGGGAAGGGGGTCCCTCAGCCCAGCCTGCCCCCTCTCCAATCTGGGACTCCTTGAGGGATCCCACCGGGCCTAAACAGGCAGTTGGACATCCCTCTCACAATCTGGGACTGCTGGCTCCTAACCGCTCACCTGCCTACCTGCCAGAGTGTCCCTAATCACTTCTGCCTGCCAGCCTGATCACCCCCTAACCACTTCCCTGCCAGCTTGATTGACACCTAACTGCTCCCCTGCCAGCCTGCTCACTCCCTAACTGCCCACAGCTGCTGGCCTGGTCATCCCTAACTATCCTCCCTCCAACTGCCGGTTTAGGGATCAGGCCTAAACAGGCAGTCAGACATCCCCCTCACAATCCGGGACTGCTGGCTCCTAACCGCTCACCTGCCTACCTGCCAGAGTGTCCCTAATCACTTCTGCCTGCCAGCCTGATCACCCCCTAACCACTTCCCTGCCAGCTTGATTGACACCTAACTGCTCCCCTGCTGGCCTGCTCACCCCGTAACTGCCCTCAGCTGCCAGCCTAATCATCCCTAACTATCCTCCCTTTGCCACCCTGGTCGCTCCCAACTGCCTTCCCCTGCGGGCCTGGTCCCCCCATGCATATCACCTCTTTATTAAATAGGATACCTGACACATTATTCAGAAATTATTCTTCTTATAACTGAAAGGTGTTCCTTTGACCTATATCTTCCCATTTCCTCCTTCACAAACCCAGTTGCTGGGGCCAATGGCTCTCTTGATAGCAAAAGAGGGAAGGAGACATCAGGGAATGGACGGGGTCTCGGGAATGTGGATTCGAGAGAGAGAGAAAGGGAGGGAGGGAGGGAGGAGGGGGGGACTATGTGGGGTGATGAATGTATTAATTATCTTGATCTTGGTAATCATTCCACAATTAAAGCATCATGCTGTATACTTTAAATATATACAATTATATTTGTCAATTATTCCTCATAAAGCTCAATAAAGCTAAAAAAGTTATATATGTGTGTATATATATATTTTTAGAGAGAGAGAGAGAGAGAGAGAGAAGTAAATAAAATGTATAAGAA
>NW_006284843.1:453537-457705 GCF_000327345.1 Myotis davidii | reverse complement strand
AAGTAAATAAAATTTCTAAGCACTAACCCCCCCAAAGTTTTTTTATAATTATATATAAATGAAAGTGATTACAAAGCTGACAACTGTCACATCAACTCTATGAGGTTAATGTTATCACCCACATTTTACAGATGAGAAAACTGCTGTTTTCATAAGCCCTGTGGGCCTTAAGTCATATAGTCACGAGGTAGCAGGGCCATAATTCCAAATCCTTTCCACTGGCCTGGAGTCTGTTTTAAGGAGGATTCACATATGAGATGACTAGAACTAGCTGACTCTGAAGATCCTTTTCTAAATCTGACATGTTATTAGTCTTTCATTACATTAAATTTAAAAATAAAAACAAGCAAACTCATTTCTGTAAAAGAAAGAAAGCACATCTGAAAAGGAAATGTTTACCTTCTTGTATTTATAGCTTGCTGAATAGTTGCAAACAATCCAAACAATGAATGAAAATCTAAGTTGCTATAAGACAAAAATTGCTATGAAGATAAATAAGGAATATAATAAAAATGTAAAATACAAAGATGTAACGTCTAAAAAGAAAGGGTGACATAAATGTTGTCAATTTTATGTACAGGCAGTCCTCGGGTTACATGAGACTCAATGTACGTCGTTTTGTGGTTACATCGCCATCTCCCATTTACTTATACAGAAATAAAAGTTCCGTCATTTCGATGTATGCACATATGTGCTTTAAGTTTTTTATTATTTGTTTACCACGAGTAAAGGTCAGGAATTGTAATTTTTTTAATTATTTTTTTACACTATTCTATATCTAATTTTATATAAACTATGTCCAACCTTTAAAAACTACACAGCTTTTTGCCAAAACTTTAATTGAACAGAAGCTGCCAAAAAGGAATTTGAACTCATTTTCATAACACAACCAACTTGAGAATATGGAGTTCATTTGAAACCTCTAATATATTCACAATACCTCTAAAGTCCACCCCAATGGAAATTTTAGTTTAAATGCAAAGCCTCTGTTGGTCAGGCCACTTAAATTAAATTGGAGAAACATATTCTTTTAAGCTGTAGCTTCTTACATAGTTCTGATGGGTTCAGGACATTACGATCTCAGAGAAAGAAAATATGGATGGGGAAAGGAATGCAGAATGCATACCTAGTTAGATATCCACAGATGAAACTTTTCTCCTATTGAATAATGCAGCTAATTTGAAGGGTTAGTACTCTTCTCTGCAAGAAACAACACTTTGTTAGAAAGTTGTTACTATCCCAAAATGAAGACATGACAGGACAGATGTGTAAGCCTAGCACATGAGTTCAAGAGAACACTTAGGTTTGTAAAATGCTTCTTAAATCAGCATAAGTATTTGTTTAATTAATATATGCCCATGACAGCAGTATGGACAGAGTTAATATATATTTTTCTCAGTGGGGACTATAACAGCAAAAGATCCCACCTCAGGGTTCTCCAGCTCTCAGTGACATGTCAATGCTATTCTTGACTGTGTAAGAACATTCTTCACTCTCTGAGCTAGGAATTATCATAAGGTAACAAGAAATGCTAGGGGAATGTAATCTGTAGCTGAAAGTATTGTCCCAACACATTTAAAATTACTTTATTGCAACTGCCTTTGGAGAAATTAAACCTGTATGTGGTTTTTTTTATTATGTATGGTCTGTTGGTAGCTGTCATTACCCATTGGTATTTTATATGGTGAAAAATGAAGCTTCTGTCAGGAAGGGGACACCAGCCACTGGTGCCGATATGCTATGTCAGGGTCATGTCGGGGTATAATCCAAGGGCAGATTACTAGTTCTAACCAGAAAACCAACTCAGTAAACAAGGTTTGCCAGATCGAGAAACACTACACATCAAAATCTAACTGCTTAGTCATCTATGTATATAAAAGCCTCAGTGACCAAACGACCGGTCAACTGGTTGCTATGATGAGCACTGATCACCAGGGGGCAGACACTCAATGAGGAGCTGCCCCCTGGTGGTCAGTGTGCTCCCACAGCCAACTTCCCATAGCTGGCCAGCCCCCCCTTATGGCCCCGATAAAGGCGGGGGGGCCAGCCGGTCGACCTCCCAAGGTCCTACTCCCCAGCCGACCAGCCCCCCGGATCAGCCCCAATTGGGGCGGGGGGTGCCCAGCCAGCCAACCTCCCACAGTCCCTCGCCCCAGCCAACCCCCCAATTGGCCTTGATGGGGGGGTCTGGCTGGCCAACATCCCGCAGTCCCTCCCCTCAGCCAGCTAACCTCACGCAGTCCCGCCCCCCCACCCTCCTGCAGCTGGTTGGCCCAGATCTCCAGCTAGGATGAGGGGCCCTATCTGTGCACAAATTCGTGTGCTGGGCCTCTAGTATGCCCATAATTATCCTTGTTTCCTATTAATAATGAAATTTACCCTAAAACTCCAAAATATTTGTGAAAACTCTATTTTTAGTTAGTGAATATTAGCTGAAAACCTAGCTATTGTATCAATCCCCGGAGACTGTGAGAACACACTCTTTGTGGTACCTGGTGAAGTCTATCTATGCTCATGCCTTATAGTCATACCTCCTGGGACCAAATTCCTGCTCAGCCACTTGCTAGGTGTGCAACAGGGTAAATTCTTTAATCTTACTGGATTTCAATATCATTGCCTACCAATTTATCAAGAAGGTTTGAATAAATATTACAAACCTCAAAGAAGACTTAATAAGGATTAAAGAATGGTTCTTTTCCCAGGACAAATGCTCAGCATGCATTTTATAAACATTAACTGTTAATATTATTATTAAAGGGTCCTTCAACCTGAGATTAATTTCAGCATGCCTGGTTATTATTGTTATAGTTTTTAGTCCAACAAAATTACATTTGTATAATCAAAAAAGGGGAAGGCAAATTTGATTGATCTGATAAAGAACGGGGTAAATAATCATATTTATCTGATTTAATTAACTTTGATTAAAAAACATGTTTCAACTATGAGTTATTTATAACTAAGTAATAAGGGTTCTGAATATGGCATAAAGGCTAGATCTCAGCATTTTGACCTGAAGTTTATTTTTCTTATTGAGCATGGCCTCCACAAACTCATTCTTACCCTACAAATAAATAAATTAGAAACAATAATATAGCTATAACAGGCAGAAAATAATCTTGGAAAAGAAATAACTCTGGGGGGAAAAAAACCTGTTTAAATAGAGGACTTTGTCTACAACCTATAGCAAAAACCTAAAGCCGAAAGCAAGTTTTAATTCACAAAATTCAGTCATATTTACAAATACAGTATATATTTTCATCCAATAACAGTCTCATTGCTTCCTACCTCTCCTCCCACTTTTTTAAGCCATTCCAAGTCCTGTAGTGCCTTCTTTGTGCTTGTCAACACTCAAATGTTGTTGTTTTCTAGGGGTTGGCCCTTGATTGTCTTTTATTTTGCTCTAACTAGTCACCCTAGGAGATGTCATAAATGTTATAGTTTTAAATACCATACCTATACTCATGATTCATCAATTAAGGCCCACAGCATTTCTTTTCTGTAGCATACTCCTAAGTAGTCTTGGCTGCCTTCCTATTCAATGTCAATGCTGTTACATGAATGACCTTAATTATCTCTAAATCTAATTAAGGAATTCATTGCCCCTGGCCTTTCATCCTGTCCCTACTGTGTTCATTTTCCTTCTGAAAAATTCCTTCTAACCCTTCAAGGTATGCCTTTATTAAAATACATCACACCTTAATATTCAGTGAGAAGATATCAGTCAAAAGTCCAAAAGGTTTAAAACAATAGATAGCACTGTACACCTATCAGAATGGCTAAAATTCCAAACACTGACAACACCAGATGCTAGCAAGGGTATACAGCAACAGGAACTTTCATCATCGCTGGTGAAATGCAAAATAGCTCAGTCACTTTGGAAGATGTCTGTTTCTTAAGAAATTAAACATATTTTTACCGTACAATTGAGCAGTCATGATCCTTATGATTTACTCAAAACTTACATCCACACAAAAACCTGCACATGACATCAAAATAAAAAGCTTCTGCACAGCAAAAGAAACCATCAACAAAACAACGAGAAAACCCACTGTGTGGGAAAACATATTTGCCAATGTCATATCTGATAAGGGCCTAATCTCCAAAATTTATAGGGAACTCACACAACTTAACAAAAGGAAGATAAACAATCCAATCAAAAAATGGGCAA
>NW_006284843.1:445555-453055 GCF_000327345.1 Myotis davidii | reverse complement strand
ATGTCAGTATAGCTTTCAATGGTGTTTTTTATTGCAGCTATATCATTCTTCATTTCTTAAGACACTGGGGAATAGGGGAGGCTAGGGGACTGTCTAGGGCGGGGGGAAAAAATGGAAAAAACAAAACAAAACAAAACAAAACAAAAAAAAACCTGCACATGGATATTTGTACATACAGTTTTATACATAGCCAAGATTTGTAAGCCATCAAGATGCCCTGTAGTAGGTGAATGGGTAAATAAAGTGTGGTATAGCCAGATAAGGAAATATTATTTGTCAATAAAAATAAATAAGCTAGTCAGCCATGAAAATAGATAAAGGAACCTTAGGTGCATATTACTAAGAGAAAGAAGTCAATCTGAAAAGACTACATACGTACATGATTCCAACTATATGACATTCTGGAAAAGGCAAAACTATGGAGAAAATAGAAAGATCAGTGGTTGCAAGAGTTTTTAGGTGAGGAGGGATAATCAGTGACTTACAGGGGATTTTTAAGTCAGTAAAATTATTCTGTATTTTATGATAATGATGAATACATGTTATTATACATTTGTGAAAATCCACAGAAAATACAACATCAAGAGTGTACCCTAATGTAAGCTATGGAGTTTAGATGTAATGATGCATCAGTGTTGTTTCATGGACTATAACGAAAGTACCACTCTTGTACAGGGTTTTGATAGTGGAGGAATCTTCATGTGCAGGTGCAGGGTGATATATGAAAACTCTCTGTACTTTCCACTGAATTTTACTGTAAACCTAAAATTTCTCTAAAATTAAAGTCCATTTTTTAAAAATCAAAAAGTCTATAACTTGTTAGAATATAAAACTTAAAATGTTTATGAGATATTATGAAATATATTAATATCAAAATTTATAGATGTATTAACTGATATGACTAGACAATAAACTTATGGAGATCAGGAACCATATCATTCTATTGCCTTTTATTCTTCAGGACCTAGAGCACTGCCTGATGCATGGTTTATACTCAGTAGGTAGTAGGCAAACACAGCATCCTGATTGAGACAAACTTTTTCATATAAGCAAATTCCTATAAAAATAGATATGTAAATAGAAACAAACATTGTCTGCAATTGATTTACCATGCTTCTATATTTTAATCATGTCATTATTACATAATCAAATACTTGAAACAAGGATACAAACTGGATAGTAAAATTACAAGGAGACTGATGGATTCAGTTTCCATATTGACACTTTTTGTTCATTACCTTACCCACTAACTTATTCTTTGGAAATATATTGGCCACCATGCAGGAACAATTCAAGTTCCTTATAGATATTGTTATATACCTAAAACTTTATTATTTTCTTGTAGGAGTGAGAGAGGATGTTGTTTTGTTTGTTTTTTTGTGTTTTACTTCTTCCAGAGAAGAAACTGAGTCTTCCTTTATTTCTTTGTAAATGTAATTAACTTGTCCAAAGTCATTAATGTCAGTGGTAGGCTGCATTCAAGCAATTCCCTCATTCTCTTTGGACTTCTATTTGCTAAGCAAGGTAGCCTCGCACGTACAGCTGGCAAAATTGAAATGCACAGTAATTAAGTGATTTACTTCAGGTCAGAGCAGAAGACCATGAGATTGGCATGTGAGCGTGAGGGGACTGACATGAGTGCTTTTCTGTAGGCATCAACCATGTGTAAGTCAATAATCACACACAGAATTACTTCCATATTAGCCATGGAATAGTTTTCAAATGGAGCAGTAGCAAGCTACTTCTTTATTAGAAAGATAATACCAATTAGTAATCTCTGTCAAAATCCTTTAAAAGTTATATTTTCACCCTGGCCAGTGTGGAGTGTTGTCCCATGCACCAAAGGGTTGCATCCGAGTTGGGGCTATGTGAAGAGGTGGGGGCAAGTGATCAATGTTTCTCACATTGATCTTTCTCTCTCTCTCTGTTTCTCTTGAAAAAAAAAATGAAATAAAAAAAGTTTTCTTTCCCATTGTAACATCTTCTCCCATGTAAATGAATACCAATAGGAAGAAGAATTTCAAAACTAATTCACATGGCCAACACATCCCTGCCCAAGGACAAACAGAATTAAGAAACAACAGAAAGTGGAAGATGGAAATTTCCTTCCTCCAAAAATTATATTCAATGGAAATCAATAGTTTGACTTCAGTTTTAGAGATTTTAAGTCCAGGACTTAAAATAGTTTGTGATGAATTCTGAAAGTCAAGAGTCCTGACTCTGGACATTAAGAGCCAACTGTATAATACAGAAAAGCTAAATAGAAATGAAAAATCAACACATACTACCAAGAACAGAGTCCTCAGTAACTATTGGAGAATAGCACAGTATTTTCTTAGGCCTTGGAGAGTTCTAGTCTCAGAGTTATTTTTGCTAAAATTATAATATTTAAGATTAGTAATAAGCAAACAGGACTCTCACGCCTATAACTAGTCTTTAAGGTAAGTTCATTCCAACTTCTCTGCTTCCCTGTTCACTGTGCTACATACATATCCTCATGCTTCTCCAACTATTGATTCTACTTTCAACTCTTTCCTCTATATCTGTGAATTTATTTCCATCAATATAGTCCTGTCTTCTGAATACTCTTTTATAAAATTTATCTGAATCTCTATCCTGTACCTATTCCTTCTCCCAAATTTCTGATGTCTTCTAATCTGCTCCAGTTACACTCCCAGAACTACACCAGTATATCATAATCCAGTTCTACTCATCATTTTCTCAAGTACCCCAAGCTCTAGACCATTTGCTGCTTATCCTTCCCTATCCAGCATGAGCACTAAAGTAAACTGTCTGAGCTACCCCATGCTGCTTCTAATCTCATTAAGTCCATACTCTCCCTATTCCTTCCATTTCCCAACAGGGTAAAACCCTAACCCTGGATCAATGCTATAAATAGCTCTCTCTGCTCTTGGACTCAAAGACTGAACAATTATGGAGAAAATCATGCAACAGTACAGATTTGTGCCACTATAAATCACAGTTTCTAACCTCTAATATCTTCAGTCATTATTTCAAACTGCATCTATTTTCATTAAGCCCCATAATCAACCCTTGCTCCATGCACTCTTAAAAGATGATCTTGAATCCTATTACGGCCTGCTGGTAAGATCTCCATTAAGGTATTGTTACAACATAACATGTCCATAAAGCATTTTTATCAGCTTTCCTCTGGCCACAAAGAGAAAGATCTTCTTCCTATTCAAAGCCAACCCTCTATCTATGCCTTGAATTGCTCCCCTCTGCTCTTTTAATCAAAATTTGCCTTAGGATTCTATATTTCTGAATTCTTCTCCTCATTGGCTCTGTCCCTCCAGTCCAAAAGCATGCCCAAACCTCTCCCAATCTATAAGGACTTTCTCTTGACACTCTCAACCTCTGTCCTTCCTAAGCAAGCAAACTTCACAGAAGAATGGACTCTATTTGCTGGCTATTTCCTCAGAGACCACTCAGTACATTGGAATCCAGCTTCTGCCATCATCATTCTAACGGCAATCACCAATGATTTCACATGATCAAATAAACAATTATCTTTTGGGGTCCTTTGGATGCATTTAACACTATTTATCATACCTTCTTTCTTGAAACTCTCTTCAGTGTGTTTTTAGAAGAATGGACTCTATTTGCTGGCTATTTCCTCAGAGACCACTCAGTACATTGGAATCCAGCTTCTGCCATCATCATTCTAACGGCAATCACCAATGATTTCACATGATCAAATAAACAATTATCTTTTGGGGTCCTTTGGATGCATTTAACACTATTTATCATACCTTCTTTCTTGAAACTCTCTTCAGTGTGTTTTTTCTTTGATACTGTTCCCTGGTGTCATTCTCATGTTCTTTCTCTCTCTCTCTCTTTCTCTCTCTCTCTCTCTCTCTCTCCTCTCTCTTTCTCTCTCTCTCTCTCTCTCTCTCTTTCTCTCGATTTGTTAGGAAATTAGATTATACACAGAATAAAATTTTGTGTTTCATTAAGTAAAATTCATCTTTCAATATTAGGGGTTGAGGAAACTGTAGGTGACCACAGGATAGGGCAGCTGCCCAGTTCGGAACCAATATCACAGATTTCTAATAAATATATTCTTTCATCTCAGCTCTACCTAGTTGAGTGGATGAAGCTTCAAATAAGCTGCCAGGATAGGGATCTCTACAAATGACTTCAACATCAAGTTTTGTAAAGTCTGAACCTGCCACCATGCTCATCCAAGGGTAGCTGCTGAACAGATTTTAACTCCCACATGAGACTTCTGCCCATGCAGAGTGATCCCCTGCTCTTCCCCCGCCCTTCTGTTTTGAAAGTTTGCATTTAAAGACAACACAGGGTAAAAATGTTGCTATCAAACACATTAGACACCCACAAGTTGTTGGCTCCCTTTTTAGCCATGGTTCTGTTTCTATTTAGCCCTCTAGTTAAATGGCCAGCCCACACCCTTTCTTTTATAAGCTAGATTAAAAAGAAATTTCCAACTGCTAAAAACAAAATGTAATGTGAAGCAGAGGAATTTATGGAAGGGGGTGTTAGGCATCAATCTCTAGAATGAATTAACTTATCAAATGACTATTTTAAAATTCAAACACTCTCCAGGGTTATAAAAATATATCAGTTATTTTTCATAGCACTTACAAAGCTGAAATATTTATTTATTTATGTGTTCACTTGTTCTGGCCTCTCCCCAGTAAAATCCAAGTCCCATTATTTCAGGAAACTCATCTGTCTTTTTCACAGCTGTTCCCAAAATACTAATATCCAATACATATTTTGAGTGACTGATTTCTTAACTTCTGTGTAGTATTTTAAGGAGTGACTCTTAGCATCTTAAAAAGCCTTGGTTTTAATAAAGAATTAGCAATGGAGGGTAAGAGCTGATTTACAGAGTAGAACATGTTAAATAAGGGCTATGCCTAAGTCACAGAGTTGATACTATTGTTCTTGAAAATCGTGGTAAGTAAGGGTGCTGGTGATTTCCCCTTGAGACTCTATGATTCTAGTGTACAAAGGGTTAGTCATCTAAGAACTTGACCTGCAATAAAGATAGGTGGCATGAATATACACTGGTGAGTTTTTTTAGACAGCTTTTTACTGACAAAAAAAATATTACTTTGTAATATTTCCTAAGATCTTATTGGTGCCTGTGCATAACTAAAATCTTCTTAGTTCCATGGTACTAGCCTGTTAATGTTTGGAAGAACAAAATATTAAAGTATAATATAGCATGAGAATGAAAATGGAAACTGGATATGTGCTAATATCTTGGTCCAAACCATTCAGTGAATGTCCAAATCCTACACTTAGAAGTCCAGGAAACCAGTGGAATTTACTGAGAAGGTCTGTATCTTAGAGTCTTTAAATTGCCTGAAAGTAACCTTTAGTTGGGAAGAATCTCAATTCAAAAGGGAATAGAGGCTTAGTGTAAAAATTTGCACCTGGAGTTAGTGGTATAGCCAAACTTTACAGGGTTTAAATCATATGGTGATGCCTCCGCCAAGCAAATATAGGTCACAGAGATTAAATAAGAATACTGTGTTGGATCTAGAAAATGATAACTAATGTAACAGCTGTTTCTTCTTCAAGACTGTTAATATAAAGATAGAATGTTTGCATTTTCTCATTTTAAATATTGACTTTTGTTTGCCTACCTAGTTAGAGATATCAAAGTCATTTGCTGTCTGATGTATTTTGTACTGTTGTAAATATAACTAATTCATTAAATTATATAACTTTTGATTAACTCTCCCAGGTACCACACAATGAGACAGTCTGCATAGCTTGTCAGTTCCTCCCACTCTCTGTCCATTAAATCATCAGGAAGCAAACAGCACCAGCCCATAATGTCCTTCTGTTTTTGACATTCAGAATGACTGCACCATGTGTGTAGGTTCTTTCTCCACTCTGGCCAAAATAGACATTTCCAGCTACACAAATTAATCAATGCATTGTTTAACCTACGGTGAATAAAATGTTTTAAGATTATTATGTCACAAAATAAGAGGGGGTTTTTAAAAAACATGGAAAGAGGATCCAAGATGGCTGCAGATGGGCTGGCAGGCTGCAAGATAGTGTGTGAGAGAACCAAAGGAGAGTGCGTGGATGTCGGGGGAGTGTCTGTACTTGTGAGTGAGGGACAGCTATATTCCAAGGGACTGTTGGGGATGGCAGAGCGGGCTGCCCTGGCCGGGCAGACCAAGTGGGATTTATTCCAGGGATGCAAGGATGGTACAAGATCCGCAAATCAACAAATGTGATACATCATAAAAAACATCTGGGAGATAAAAACATGGGAAGATCTTTAGATTTTAGAAAAATAAAATGAAAGTTTAAATCATCCATAACTGTATGCAATATTAGTATGATTTATTAATAAATACTCTGTGGTTGATTCTGTCTGGTAATTCTGTGCTGCTGCTTCTTTCTCCATCTCAAAGTGGAATCTATTGCCCTAGCCATAGAGTAATGAAATGGCCCAGCCTTGGTAAACACAGTGCCCTGGCTCTGTGATTGGACAGTAAATGTCATGTGATCTAAAGACAGGCCAAATAAATTCCTTCCTTAGGGTTTACTTGGCTGAAACTTCATCGAAGATACTCTTCTCAATCACAGATTATAAACATCTATCTCCAAAAATACCAGTTTCTCACTACACACAGAGAATCCTAGAAAAGCCTAAGCTTAGAAACCAGCAAAGATAAGGAACTGATGGTAAGTGCTGGTGTCAGTCAGGTCTTTGTTCCTCACCCTTGAATGAAGACCTGCAGGTACCTAGCCATTCAGCTACCCCATTTGCCATCTGATAATTCTTCCTAGGTATTTTAGCTGGTTTGAATCAAGTTTTAATCACTTTCCATAAACGAAGCTCTAACTAAAATATCTTCTCTTAAATAATTTAATCAAGGATGTATTATATCAAAATTATTTTTCTTCTTAAAAAGAGGCATTCAGGCTATAAATCATAGTTGAGACCAAAGCTTTCCAGAGAGACAAACACAAATTCAAACCAGAGTTCTTCCATTTACAAGCTGTGTCACTTGACAAATTACTTAAGTCTCCTTAGAGTCCCAGTGGTTCTCAACCTTCCTAATGCTGTGATCCTTTAATACAGTTCCTCATGTTGTGGTGACCCCCAACCATAAAATTATTTTCGTTGCTACTTCATAACTGTAATTTTGCTACTGTTATGAATCGTAATGTAAATATCTGATATGCAGGATGTATTTAGTTGACCCCTGTGAAAGGGTCGTTCGACCCCCAAAGGGGTCGCGACCCACAGGTTGAGAACCACTGCTCTAGAAGGACGTTGAGGCCTCCACTTGAGAAATGTTTCATTCTACAGTATGTTAGAATTCTAAGCTTGAAGTGGGGAAAACCACCTCCAAAACTGAACCAGAAATTTGGAAAAACTACAATGAATGCCCAGGTATTTGTACTGATCACTGCAATTTCGTATTTATTGCATTCTACTCAAGTCTCAAAGGGGCTTAGCTGGCTGGTTTCTGTTGTCCT
>NW_006284843.1:444160-445484 GCF_000327345.1 Myotis davidii | reverse complement strand
ATCTTCACCTTTAAATGTGGTAACTTACAACTCATTACAATAAGGAAAGAATGCCTTGGCATGAATGACTCTGCATGGAGAAGCCTGGTTGCAGCCAAAGTTTACCCCAAACTCATCTCTGAATCCTGTCTCTTTCTATATGTGAATCCAACACTACGGCATCAAATAGTTTCTAAAAATCATATATAAAGTTAAAATTCTATTTGAATTGCTAAATTCAACTACACATACTCTTTCAGCCCTCTCTTTATTTTCTTCATTATCCCCTGCTGCCTTTATCAAAAGCCCGTAGGTGTTGTTCCACTTCACAAAAACTAGCTCAAGAGAGCCAGTCTCATCAGTAGCTCAATAAATGGCTCAAGAAGACAATGAAACAGAGCTGTCCAAATCAGAATTGTCAGTTATTGAGGACAATGTGGCCGCTGATCATCCCTTAACCATCAGCAAATTTACAGATTACTAAGTGATCAAACTACTACCATATTCCTTGATTGATACCAGAATATAAAAGGTATTAGCAATTATTAACTTACTAGAGGCCCAGTGCATGAATTTGTGCACCAGTGGGGTCCCTTGGCCTGGCCTACAGAGATCAGGCCGAAACCAGCTCTCTGACATCCCCTAATGCGTCCTGGATTGCAAGATGGCGCCGGCTAGGCCCAGGGACCCCACAAGTGCATGATCAGGGCCAGGGAGGGACCATGGGAGGGCTACAGGGTGTGTCTGGTCCCTTTCGCCCAGTCCCAATGGGCCGGACCCCAGCAGCAAGCTAACCAGTCGGAGCATCTGACCCCTGGTGGTCAGTGCACGTCATAGCAAATGGTCGACTGGTCAACTGTTTGCTCCCTGGTGGTCAGTGCACAACATAGCGAGTGGCTGAGTGGCCTTAGCATATCATTAGCACATTACACTTTGATTGGTCGAACGGCTGACTGATCAACTGGATACTTAGCATATTCAGCTTTTATTATATAGGATGAAATAGTGTAATAAAAATGGTTTCCAATGTTTGGGTTTCATATAAATCCTAGGATCACAGTAAATGAATCTGGCTATTATTATTGCAAAAAGGTTTTATGATATATACTATGGACAAACTTGACTGGAATTATAATGGGATGTTTTCTGGGTAAGATCTTCCTTTGATTAAAAACAAACAAACAAACAAAAAAAAAACAGGGCCCAGCCCTTCAATAGAAAAGCTCTGAACACAACTTCCTAAATGGGAAAGGGTGGTAGCAAGTGTAGCTCATTCCAACACCCCCAAAGTGGCTCATTCGTCTTGAGTTTTCACTTTGATTAATATTGCCTTTATCTCTGTTGG
>NW_006284843.1:441692-443819 GCF_000327345.1 Myotis davidii | reverse complement strand
GTTGACGTTCTGCTCCATGCCAAAATATTCCTCCCCCCCCTCCCCCCGCCCTGCACCCTTTTTATTATCAAAATTGATAATGCAGCCCTAATCGGTTTGGCTCAATGGATAGAGCATCGGCCTGAGGACTGAAGGGTCCCAGGTTCGATTCCGGTCAAGGGCATGTACCTTGGTTGTAGGCACATCCTCAGTGGGGAGTGTGCAGGAAGCAGCTGATCGATATTTCTCTCTCATCGATGTTTCTAACTCTCTATCCCTCACCCTTCTGTAAAAAATGAATAAATTTGATTAAAAACAAACAAACAAACAAAAAAAAAACAGGGCCCAGCCCTTCAATAGAAAAGCTCTGAACACAACTTCCTAAATGGGAAAGGGTGGTAGCAAGTGTAGCTCATTCCAACACCCCCAAAGTGGCTCATTCGTCTTGAGTTTTCACTTTGATTAATATTGCCTTTATCTCTGTTGGCTCCCAGCAAAATGTTGCTCCACTTTTAAAAATAAACCTAGCCCTTTTCAGCTCTCATTATCCCAGCAGGCAGGCTAGAACTGTCAAGGTGCAAATTATGTAATACTAAGAAAAAAATTAAGCTTTAGTAGGAAAGTCCAAGAAACATTTGTTATAGAATGTAAAAGGGGACTTTTCCCTGGTTTCTCACAATTTTAGCCAAATCTTTAAAATGGAGCGCAAGAAATGATATTTCTACTTTCTAAAGGAAGGCCCTAAGAAGTTACCAGATACTCCACACCACATCTCTCCAGCCAATTGCTATGAGGTGCCTGAACTGGTTTCTCTACTCTCACTTTTATCCAGGGCATTCTTTTAAAAGAAGTACTATGCCTTACTCCCTTAGCTTGCTATAGAGTTATTGCTTCTCACACCCATTGTTTCACCAGGTGGAAGGAGAGCCTCCAAGGAAATACACTATGGATTTTGTATATGCCAATAAGAACAGGCTGGTAACGCCATCGCTTGGTGGACATTTACTCAACTGTGACAACCACTAGGCTAGCATGGTGCTGCCTCCAGAACACTGTTGTGTATTTGAAACAAGAGACCATGTTATATTTCTTTCATGGATAATTCTGAATGCTGAAAAATACCTGGATCACCCATGATTACAGAACAGGAAAAAGGAGGAACAATCAGACTGGTTTCCTTGGTCTGGTAAAGATGTGCAAGTTCCCTTTGCTTTTCAGAGAGTACTTTATTTCTTATTTTGTGTGTTTGTACTTCTACTGTCATAGGACACAGAACCTGAGATCATTTAACCCTAAGTAATTTGTATCTCAAGAAATCAAGATGAGGAAGCAGAGCTAATATTTAATTTTTAATGGCAAAGCTAGTATAATATTACTTTGGAAATGTTTTTCAGAATTATCACTTGTAAAAATTAGAGGGATGAGTGACTGAAAGAAAAATACAGCAAAAGTTTGAAAACTTCCATTTTCAAGAATGGAATTGATGTTAGCATGTAAATTCAAAATGCTTATGGGCCTTTTCTGATCACATTAGACCTCAAGCTACTGTCCTTTGGAGGGCAGGAAATCATGAGAAATAGTCATGAGTTAGAAGAATTTGTGGGGGTGGCATCCTTGGAAGGATCCAGCAACAGCACCGGTTGCCATAGCACTGTGATTTGGCATTTCCAGGGAGGACAAAGCTGAAATCTGTCTGCCATGCCAGAAAGTGGAGGCGGCAAGAAAATAGGTACAATTCATGGAGTGAAAAATTTGGAATGCATTAAACCAGACTTTAAAGAGTAAGGAAGGGCTATTTTTTAATACTGGAAATAAATTATCTTCTTGTCATGTAATCTGATGTCTATCATCTTTGAAAAGGCAAGTGGAATGTCTGGTAAGCAGCAGACTTCCCCAGGCATATGCTTCAACAATTGCTTTGCTATTGTTTTTGTTGCTTTTCATATTTCCCAATTCATCCTGCAGACCACTTTCAGTCTTCCTTCACTCATAAAATAAACATCCTGTTCAATTTAAACCAAGAAGACAGAAGGCCAGTGCAATGGCATCTGAGGACTTCTCACTGAGGAAATTGCATTAAATTCACAATCTGCTTGTGGAATAAAGCCCTAGACCTGTATTTTCTCTGAATGTATTTCAGTAAAGACA
>NW_006284843.1:439489-441624 GCF_000327345.1 Myotis davidii | reverse complement strand
ACATAGCACACCACAATATGTGGACATTTTCTGTAGTAATTATTGGTCTCAGTCCTCAGAGAAACTGAGGACATAACTAGCTTGGAGATTTAACAACCTATCATTATATACACCTCTACCATGGGACTTAGGGTCTCTCTCTACTTAAGTAAAATGAAATCTGTGCTTTATCATTGTGATTTTGGGGATTTATTAATCCCTTTTATGCTGTATTTATTCATGAGTGGCCCAGGCTCAATTTCACTTATAACAAACTTTCCCTCATGTTCCACCAGGCAGATGTTTATTATTACAGAAAAGAAAAGGATTACTCCTTATACATCTGTGTAGTACTTTATTGTTTCTCTGAGTGCTCAAAAAATAAAGATTAAATAATCATGGTGTGGGTGGGACGCAGGCAACATGATAGTTTGGTGTAGGAGGAAGCAAAGAAAAGCAGTGCTAGCAGCGGTGTGGAAATAGAAAGAGAATAGAGACTATTTAACCCATAGTAGCAGGATGGTTGATTGAATTTAGTGAGCGAAAGCAATTGCTTGAATATTTCTCTTTTCCTTTTTTCTTCTTCTGACATTCCTTGTTCAAGGGTGAGAGACAACATCTGAAAAGGAAGACAGTTGGGACACGAATAGTGTACTGCAGCCCTCTGGCTGCTGTTCAGGGATCTGCCCGATTAATGAATGTTGCAGACTCTTGCCTGACATGACATTCGGATATTCACTTAACAGGATTATAAAGAGCGCTCTAAAATGCACATTTTTGTCATTAGTTCTTTCAACTGAATGTGCCTTATGTTTTTTCTCCAATTTCTGATCAAGTGGAAGTGAACATTTCCATAGAGACGCCCTGATGTTGAACAAAATAAAGTGTTAAAATCTTCCAATCAAAGAAGCATGCACTCTTCAAGAATGACAAACTCATATTTTAATTCAAAGACAAATTGAATACAATGAGTTGTCTCTGAGGCTGAAAGTTAAAGGCAATGTTAAACATGAAGGAGCTTCTATTAAATGTAATTAGTTTGCACAGAACCCATGAGTCAAATTAAACTGTGGATTCTAAGTTTCTATTCTTCAAGAATTAAGTTTGTGTTTATCTCTACCTATGCTCCCAAAGCCTTTGTGATTCAGGTTAAAAAATTTGAGCTTCACATCTAAGAATTTTCAGTATGTATCTAGTCCCTACCCACCTCTCCATAACCTTTGGTCCTCCCAACCTTCTTCTTCATCCCCTTGGGCCCTTTGTTCCAGCAGGGCAAACTCCTTCATTTATCAGTGACTTTTGTGTATGTTAATCCTGACTTTTGTGTATGTTAATCCCGTTGCTTTTAATTGTAGCTTCCCTCTGCTCCAGTGGGGAAAATCCACTACTAGACTCTTCCTAATTTGCCTCAGGCAATAGTACATCCCCCTTCTCATATTAACAATAAGTATATTGTTCTCATCTCAGTTTATGCATATACAGGCATTTATATCCCAGCCATTATACCACAAGAGAACCCCAAGTTGGGAGGAAGGTTCAGTTGGGGAAAGTCCTGCCTTTCAGTCCTGTCTGTATCTCCACTGCATGGAGACTAGTACATAAGAGGAGCTTCAGCAACTCTTAACTGTTGTATGACACTGGGCAAATCACGTTAGCCCTCTAAGCCTATTTCCACAGCTGTAAATTTGACACAATAAAAATCACTAAATTGCTCTGGCCAGGTTTGGTCAGTATTTAGAGTGCCAGCCCATGGACTGAGGGGTTCTGGGTTTGATTCCCAGTCAAGGGCACATACCTCAGTTGCAAGTTCCCCAGTCACAGTAGGGGGGCATGTGGGGCAATCAATCCATATAGCTCTCTCAACATTGATGTTTCTCTTTCTTCCCCTCCTCCCTCCCTTCCACTCTCTCTAGAAATCAATGGAAAAAATATCCTCAAGTGAGGATTTTCTTAAAATTCTCTAAATTTAGTCCTCCCAACCTCCATAAACAACTAAATTATGAAGTTGTTTCAAGGATGAAATAATATCTTGTTCACTCAAAAGTGTCATGCAAACATGAGATGAGAAATGGAAGACTAGAAAATTGTTCCCATCTTCCTTCTCAAATATGTCCTACCTAGTTATTAATATTGTAGTTGTTTTAAAAGCATGCTTG
>NW_006284843.1:414206-439458 GCF_000327345.1 Myotis davidii | reverse complement strand
CTCTAATAATCTCTCAGAATGAATAATCTCTCAAAAGAATGAATAGTACATAACCCAGATTTTAAGTCTTCCCTCTCTTCCAGTGCTAGGCCATTAACTCTTAGCCCTTAACTCATGGGACTTGGTGTGTGTGTGTGTGTGTGTGTGTGTGTGTGTGTGTGTGTGTGTGTGTATAAACAGATTGTCCTTGAGGTCATGGCAGGACAGTGGATGTGGACTTCTGAAAGCAGTCTGAAATCAAAGAGATCAGGGAGTTGTCAGGGAGCAGAAAGTCTTTGGAAGAATGTATTTGACTGTGGATGCTGGTTCTAAACATGACATCAGTCTCTTGATGTCCAAGACCCTTCAAGGGTTCCAGATAGAGATAAAAGTTGTGCCCTAATCTATTTGCCTTTAGAAACTTTGGTTTGCTTTTCAAAGATTTGTGTATTAATGTCCTTTTCAGTGTGGAGGTCCTAAAGTTTTTATTTTGCTGTTCCTAGGATTGTTCTATTAGGTCTGTGAGTTTCACTCTATTGACACAAAGGAAAAGGTCTTTGTGGCACTAGTTAAAATAGTCTTTTGTTTTCAAAGAAAAGGTATGTCATAAGATCTGCTGTTGTTTACTCCTTTCCCATTGGTCATATATATATATATATATATATATATATATATATATGAGCCTTGTTCACAAAACTATAAAAAGGTAAATCTTCTTGCCTTGGCCAGATGGTTCAGTTGGTTAGAGCCTCATCCCATACACCAAAAAGGTTTCAGGCCTGATTCCCAGTCAGAGAACATACCTGGGCTGTGGTTCAATCCCAAGTTGGGGTGAATATGAGGCAACAGATTGATGTTTCTCTTTCTCTTTCTATTCCTATTTCTCTCTGTCTTTGTCTTAAATCACTTATTTTTTGAGAGCTTGAAGCATACTGCCTAAGACTTCTTTGGTCTAATGAAAGAGTGCCACCTATTGGATGACCTTGTAAAAGAGCTTAGATTTCATAAATTTACTCATGAAAGTAAATCAGTGGCAAGCCATCATTTTGACATAATTTATAACATATCAGTCTTTGTGTATGTGAATGTGTATATATATATATATGTACATACATATATATACACACACACACACACATACATATACTCAGGTGGGGATTTAAAAAAAGGGGGTAATTATGTTCCCATCTGGAGGAATACCCATAGGTATTCCAAAGACACTCTTTTTAATAGTATGAAATCTATCTCTCTACAGAGTCTTAGTCACATTTTCTCCAAAGTCATAGTCCCATTTTATCTTTAAACTGGTCAAAAGATTACTTTATATCTAAAATAATATTTTCTGATTCATAAATAAAATATAAAATAAAACATTGCCAGTATGGAGGAATGGGGTTGTACAAAAAGGATAAAAACACTAAACAACACCAGTGAATTCCCCCAAATTCCCAACAGCTACTTCTAACTTAAAACAAGTCAATCAACTAGATAAAGATTTATTAACCTTTACTACCTATACCCAAAATACTTCACTAAGTTTCAGTCCTCTAAGAAACTGGGTGTTCCAAAATACTTAAGTGCACACACAATAATAGACTAATTATTAGCTAAGAAAAATCTACCTGTGGTGGTAAGCTTTATATAAAAGCAATGCAATCCAATTTACTGACAATCCTATCTAATAAAAGGGTAATATGCAAATTAAGCATCACTCTGTCACAAAGATGGCAGCGTCCATAGCCATAAGATGGCGGTGCCCAGTCCTCACAGCCCTGCTGGAGACCCCAGTCCCAGCGGGGATGCCACTGAAAGCGGGCAGTGTGAGCAGCCTGGCAGAATGCTTGCTTTGTCACCCCGGTGAAGAGGCAAGCATTCTGCGCCCGGCCATGGATGGGCCTCTGGGCCGCGGAGAGCCTCGGGGCAGCAGGTGCAGAGCGGCCAGGCCCCACAGAGAGCTACTGGTGCATGGATTGGTGTGCAGGGCTACTAGTATTAGACATAAAGAATTTCTCAGCAAGCCGAAACCGGTTTGGCTCAGTGGATAGAGCATCGGCCTGCGGACTGAAGGGTCCCAGGTTCGATTCCGGTCAGGGGCATGTACCTGGGTTGTGGGCACATCCCCAATAGGAGATGTGCAGGAGGCAGCTGATCGATGTTTCTCTCTCATCGATGTTTCTAACTCTCTCTATCTCTCTCCCTTCCTCTCTGTAAAAAAAATCAATAAAATATTAAAAAAAAAAAAGAATTTCTCAGCTTAAGCAAGCATGAGGATTAGGCAGACCATTACTCAATGACTCAGGCATTATTTGTTCGTCTTTCTCATTATTGAATAAAAATTTAAAAAAAGGAATCCTTTCTATCCACTGAGCCAAACTGGTTAGGGCGTGTCCTCTTTACTTATTTATTTTGTTTTTTTAAACATCAATGCTTTTTTAAAAAAAAATTTTTGTATTATATTTTTATTGATTTCAGATAGGAAGGGAGAGGGAGCGAGACATAGAAACATCAATGATGAGAGAGAATCATTGATCAGCTGCCTCCTGCATACCCCCAACTGAGGATCGAGCCCGCAACTGGACATGTGCCCTTGACTGGAATCGAGTCCGGGACACTTCAGTATGCAGGCCAACGCTCTATCCACCTAGCCAAACTGGCTAGGACTGTCCTCTTTATGGCTTTTCAAAACCCAACACGAAGATTGAAAATGGTCCCAGCTGCCCTATAAACACTCCACTATTCATACTGAGATAGTTCCCTCAGAAGAGCTATAATGAGCCAACCTCAGGCAGATAAATACCAGCTGTACAAATCAAGAGGAACTTCTCCATAAGACATAACCACAGAGCAGAAGTATTTCCAAGATTACTAAATGTGTAGAGTCTTAATTTTTACAGGTTTTTGTTTTGGGGTTACTTTTTGTTTGGTGTTGCTTCCTTTCTTTATAATTTGGTATTGTATTTCCTTTGTTGTTATAGCTGTAGCATTGTTGTTATAGCTGTAGCATTGTTGTTATAGCTGGAACTTCTTGTGATCATCTATTCTTTTTTCTAATACCCACCCAAGGGTATAGTTATTGAGAGAGAGAGAGAGAGAGAGAAAGAGAGAGAGAGAGAGATGTTGATGTGAGAAACACTGATTGGTTGCCTCCCATACTTGCCTGAACCGGGGATTGAACCCACAACCTAGTTATGTGCCTGACTGGAAATGAAACCAGCAGCTTTTTGGTGCACAGGACAGCACTCCAACCAACTGATACAACCAGCAGGGCTCATCTACTCTTAATTATGCTCATTCCAAGCATACCGGTGCCAAACAAAAAATTTTATGTTATGAAATACAATCAAAATTTTCTTGAATAGTTTTCTTGAAAAATAAGTTAAATACAAAGTACCTAAATTATCATGGGAATAGAAGTTCATAAACCACACCTCCATGTCTTCTTTAAAGAAAATAGAACATATTTGAGGATTATTAATTAACTCTAAAAATTCGTTAAAAATTAACAAGCAAAATTGTATACCTACTTAATTTAACTATCCAACAAATACTTATTTAGTGTTTCTACACCTTGTACATAAAATGAAAATATTCATATAACTTTGTATACTACATTTTCAATATACTTTTACATATATACTATATTTTCAATATACTTTTACAATATACTTTTCCAATCTATATAAAATACATTGTGCCCAAAAAAAATCCATGTGTATAAAATCCCTCAGACCATAAGAATAACATGTATTCTGAATCAATAACTCTCATTGGTTCTTCCATGACATGTGGTCTTGTCATCTGAAAAACAGTGCCTTGTCTTAAAAATCCTTACCATGCCTTGAACTTCTATATGCCATCTCTGGCTATGTAATCAAGAAAGCCAACTGTTCTTTACCAGCATTTATATCAAATCCTGTCACTGCTCCAAAGGAGCCATTACAGTGAATAATTTTATGAGAGGGTTGGACCCAACGGAGCCTAAAAAACTCAATATCTATTGTGTCAAACAAACTTGCAAAAAAAAAAAGGCCCCTAATTTGACTTTCAAATACAGAGTGAAATCACTCATCCAAGATCAATAATGTGCATGTTAAGAGTCTCCCAATACATAAAAATATGAGTTTATTCTAGTTTATTCTAGTTTATCAATGACTCCTCTTGCCCAAAAGTACCCTAATCAGAGCCAGGAACAGTCTTCATTGATTGATACAACCATTCTTTCTCTAGCCTTTAAAAATGCAAAATGTTTTAAATGTTAAGTCATTTGTCAAGAACTATCTCATTTGTGGCACCCAAATAAGCTATCTGCTAATCTTTCACAGAGTCGGTCTTATCTACTATGCCTGAAATTGCTCTAATTTTCTAGAACAATTAAATTAACCCATTGGCTCCAAAGAGTCATATATTTTCTTTAAAAAATATATAGAACAATTTGGCTCATCAAATTAATAACATTGATGCTTTGGAAATCTTGAGGAGATTATACCAAATGATTATATAAAAGAATATGATAATTTAATGATGGGAAAACAGAGGGTTCTTACTGATAAGGACAACTGTAAGAAAAGTATATCTTCCAACCCTCTTTCATTGTATAGCAGCTAAGTGGTATGAGATGGATTGCCTTCCCCACTCCATCTTCAAAGTTGGACTAATGAAATTAATCCATTTGGGTCATTTATTTATTCAGGTATGATAACATAACTAAGGCCTCAGCCAATCAGAACATGGGATTCCTCTGACATAGTTAATGGTTTACGAGTGGGTGGGTACCGAATTTCTCCTGCCAAAGTAAGATTCCAGATGATTATTTCATGGTTGGGAGAGGAAATCCCATCTTCCCCTAGATCCATGCAAGAACTACAGTGTGGCCCTAACCGGTTTGGCTCAGTGAATAGAGAATCAGCCTGCGGACTGAAAGGTCCCAGGTTCAATTCCGGTCAAGGCAGCCACTTCCCCAGTAAGGGGTGTGCAGGAGGCAGCTGATCAATGTTTCTAACTCTCTATCCCTCTCCCTTCCTCTCTGTAAAAAATCAATAACATATATTTTTTTAAAAAAAGAACTACAGTGTGGATTCTATATCTGACACCCCTGTTATAATCATACGATAAACCAGCCCAGGGCAAGTTGAATGTGCAGAGGACAGCACTGAGAGGCCCAGAGGCATGGGACTGCCATCTTACTATGATCCAAGTCATTAATATTTGGATCAAATCAACCCTAAAGCTCCCATTCTCACAGGATTTTCTACTTATATAAGCAAATAAATTACCATTGAGCCAAGATTTAGAGCACTAAATTTTTGATAAGGGATATCCAGATAGAGGATTAAGAAAGAAAACAAAAAGTAAACAAAATATGGGAAGAATAAATGAGAGCTAAAGAAGCTCTACTAGTACCTGAATTTTCCCTAGGATCTCCATGAGTTTATATCTAAAATTCTGAAGATTTCTCAAAAATTGACTAAATCATAAAACTCAACTGCATGAATACCTAGTGGCAGAAAAACTCAACTGCATGAACACCTAACGGCAGAAAATTAGTCATTACAAATATCTACTGAGTTTTTCCTTCCCATGGCCTCCAGAGAGGCATCAAATTCCTGGAGAGCTTCCATAGCATCACGTCACTGAGGAGCGATCTGTTGGTTGTCATCAGTTGTCCATGCTGACAGCCACTGGATGAACACCACCCTATCTGTCCTCACAGTGGTCATACCTCCCAACGGCCACACAGGTTTCAGAGCATTGGTTAAGGCACTCTGCATACTCTGGCCATGAGATCCATTTTCTCAGCCACCTCCAAGCACCTCTGTGTGTCACAGAGAATTCACAGGTGCTCTCCTCCAACACCCTAAGGATAGCAGAGAATCAAGGGTGGTAGTGCTGCCTGCGTATTTGCACCTAAACTACCAAACCCTCCATTATGTTCTCTAGTGTTGCATCGAGCTAGGGCAGGAAATTTTGTTTGTTTTCTTGGGCTCTGCTCATGAAATGAGAAGAAAAATATCATCTATTTGCAGATGCCCATGTTGCTTGGGTATTCTCATAATGAACTTGAAATGGGCTGCAACACCAAACTCTCTTGAGTCTCCACTAACTCCTTTCTTCAACGAAGGGCTTATCTGTGTTAGATGAAGCAGACAGAATAATGCCTCCTGAAAGATGTCCACAATCCAGCCCATGGAGCCTGTGAATATATTATAGTACATGACAAAGAGGAATTTACAAATGGCATTAAGTTAAGGACCTTGTGATGAGATTATCCAGAATTACTGGGTGAGCCAGTATCATTACAATAGTCCCATTGAAAGAAAGATACAGTCAGAGTCAGAGAGATTTGAAGATGCTATGCTGCTGATTTTGAAGACAGAAGAAAAGGCCATGAGTCAAGGAATCAAGCAACCTAGACACTTGAAGTGGCAAGAAAACGGATTTTACCCTAGAAACTCCAGATAAAATGTAATCCTGCCAACCCACTTTGCACTTCTGACCCTCAGGACTATAAGATCGTTACATATATTTTGTTTTAAGCCACAGAGTTTGTGGTAAATTTTTATAGCAGCAATAGTAAAGCAATAAGTCCTAAAAATTTCTTCAAACCCTTTCTTATTTATGTCCCAAATTGATGTCGCCTGGGTGTTCTGTGATAGCAGTTCCTTATAATAATGAGACTTTATATCTAGCAGCCAGGTAGGGATAGGTCCCAGTGACTACGGCAAATATGTCATCAGTGGAAAAAGAGGAGTATGGATTCATTAATATCCCACAACAGTGTTCCATTACTGAGTAACTTAGTGGATAAATTCATGTAAGATAGATATCAGTGATAGAAAATGTGTTATATTATAATCCAAAACTGTATTGCTGTGTCATTTGCTACTCATTTACTGCAAATCCATGCCTTTTAACTTCCTAGAAAGACAAAAACTGGTGTATGAGATGTTTCTGGATATTGGTTTGCTTGAAGCCAGTAAGATCATGGGTGTAAATAGCAACCACAGAAAATAAGATTAAAAATTTTATGTAAACATTTCTGTGTTTATATTTTTACTTATATGGATAAAATGTACCCATGGATAGATGCAGTATGTGTGACTTCAGGCATATATTCAATTACTGGCTGGTTTCATGTGGAATCATGGTTTCCAAAAACAACAGGAGTTAAGTAGCCATGTATTCCTTAATAGCATCCATTGATACCAAAACATCAGTACCTCATGCAAATTAGCATTCTGTTCTATTTTAAGGTGTCAGATAGATGCCTTATCCTAGAAAATCATTACTTAGAGCTAGGGTCCAAGACCTTCTTCAGCAAAGTGTCCAAGGGTGAATATTAAAAAAAAAAAAAAAAAAAAAAAAAGCAGCCGAAACCGGTTTGGCTCAGTGGATAGAGCGTCGGCCTGTGGGCTGAAGGGTCCCAGGTTCGATTCTGGTCAAGGGCATGTACCTGGGTTGCGGGCACATCCCCAGTGGGGGGTGTGCAGGAGGCAGCTGATCGATGTTTCTCTCTCATCGATGTTTCTAACTCTCTATCTCTCTCCCTTCCTCTCTGTAAAAAATCAATAAAATATATTTTTTAAAAAAAGCACATTCCTGGTTACTATTGAAGAGCTATTGATACAGAGACCCAGGCATTTGCATTTTAGCAAGTTCACTGAGTGATTCTTAATAGGTCCTAAAGTTTAAAAGCCCATGGCCCAGTCACAGAAGGGCTAATTTGTCGATGGCTCAAAGGATGAGACAGTGTTTTCCTCAGACTCTGAAAGAAAGATAAATTGGAATGTCTTAATCTGATCAAATTTGTGGATCCAAAAGCACCAGTACCTTCCTGGTGGGTTGAATGGTTGAACATCTAAATTTGAGCATTGCCTTCCTCACTTGATTAAATTACAAAATTTATTTCTTCTTCCAGAGTTTATAAAAAGGATAAATCTAAGTTAGGACTCATATAGCTCATTTTATACTTTGATTTTTAAGGATAAAGTATCCAAACTTCTCAGTCTGTCCCCACTAATTACATACTGGCCTTAGCAGCAAGAATCCCAGCACCACCATTGTGTAGTCCTTCTTTTTTAATGAATGGTGTGTCTTGGTTCTGAGTAGAGTTCTGGCTTTGCCTAGAGTCAGCCTGGGCACAGGCTGCTTGTGATGCAAGCCCTTCCATTAATACAATCAGCAGTGAAACCATGGAAAGTTTCAATGTCTCAATCACACATAGGAAATGAGGCTAAACTTTTCATCCTTTCATCAACATGGGCCAGCTCATCATCATTGCCTGAAAATGCCAGGACTAGCAAATTATCCCTTCAGGTAGAGGTTATACAGCTTGGCAGAGTTTTATTTGCCTCCCATTTGGAGGGTTGCAATTAATTCACTTTTTTAAAAAATCTCATTCTGCCACATGTAGGCATGACAAGCCACAGAGAATCATTTAAGATGTGTACCTTCTAATTGAGTTATTTAATATTTCTTATCTCCACTATTCCATCTCTCAAGGTATCTTTCTTTGCTTAACTATGGATTGAATTTTTTACAATGTGTACATATAAGGGAAGAATATCCCTGGGCGATTCAGCTTTCTGAATCCATCTCTTGAAGTTGGTCCTTAACAGTGTAATAGTCACTGAATGAGGCAAAAGGTTGCTGGTGGTGGGCGTTTGTTTTGTTTTGATTTTCTGCCAGTACCTTTTCTAGAAATTATATCTCTAGAAATTATATAAGTCTTTAAAATTCAAAGATAAAAGTCATGCTCAACCTGACTTAGCTCAGTTTGGTCCTCCTAACTCTCCCCTGCAGCCACTTCCTCTCTAGGAGATGACATTCATATTCATACGTTCAGAGTGTAGCCTCACACACATTTCTAGGTGAATAACTCTGTGAGATGTCTCTATTTTCTGTTCTCCCAGCACCAAACCTACATTTTCTATGCCTGACTATACCTTTCAGTGCAGCTGAAGCAGTGTCACACCAAACGTAAGTTCAAACCTTCACCGTTATCCCTCCAACGCCCCAAGGGCATTACTTTCGGATAAAAGGCTGGACTAGCACCATGTAATGGAAATACAATGAAGACACAAAGAGATGCCATGTCTGTGAGCTAAGTATGTAATTTTAAGTCTAGTAGCCACATGAAAGAAAGTAAAGAGAAAGAAGTGAAATTAATATTTATAATATATATGTAATAATATATAGTCAATAATACATTTTAACTGAATTTAAAATATTATTTTAACATGTCATTAGTATAAAATGTATTAATGAAACATTTTACATCATTTTATTTCACACTAAGTCTTAAAAATCTGGTATGAATTTTCCACTTAACATGTTTTAATGGAACTACTGGCTACCATATTGGACAGTGCAGTTGTAGATCCAATAATCTGTAACTAAGGTTATCCTCACTTATGACTCCTTCATGGAAGCCTCTCTTTCCTGTCTCAGCACCTACTTCTCCTCCTTAAGTATTCACACTCCAAACAGACTTGAGTCTTCTCTCAACACTTCCTGCTCCCTCGTCCTCACTTTTTTCTGCCTTTCAAATTCCTTCCCACATTTCATGGTTTCCCTGCTCTGAAAACACCTGTAGAACATGTATATCTGTTTAAGTAACCATAAATGATTCAGATTCATATAAATCAATATCCCTTCAAGTTTCTATTCTCCTCCATGTTTCCCTATGCTGTCACTTTTACTGTCCCTTCTACTGTGGTAACTGACAGTGTCCTAACATGATATAAAGCTCTACAAAAGTAAGAGAGCCTTTTTTAATGTTTTAGTGCCTAAAAAATAGAAGTAAATTCAGTGTCTTCCCCAAGACGATACTAAAATGTAACTCGGGGGTTAGATGCCCTATTATCATTAGAGAGCAGCCATCTGTAGCATAAGCATCTGCTGACTCCTTTACAGAAGATTCATGGGCCACTGAGTCATTCAATCATTAACTCATTCCTTTGGCATTTAAGTATTGAGCTCTTGCTCTCTCTACTGTTAATGAGAACTTCATCACCCTTTTCCCAAAAAAATATCCTCCTTACCAAATTTCTTAAAATAGTCTTTAAAAAGTCTCCATCCAAGAAGAATAAAATTTTATTTTAAAAGGATTTTTCCAAAGATTAAAAGAGCATACCTGATTATTTCTTAACCAATTGAACCATAACTCCTTGCTTAAAGATAAAAGACAAAAAAATAGTCATCCTAAAGTTCATGAGTTTTATATTAAATAATCATATCCTCTTTTATAAAAGCAGCCAAACTTAGGTATATGACTTATTGATATAAATACTGAAACCTACTTTCCCTAATATAGAACAAATATATTCTATCCATACCACAGTATAAAACATTATTTTCCTACTATGTTTTAAATTCTAGTCAAGTCTTATCTGTGTACACTAGTAAAATACAATACAAAAATAAAACTATACATTTTATGAACAATATTTTCTTTGGGAATTTATAACAGAGTTACATGTAGAATTCTATTCTAATTATGTCTTAATTTTTAAAATATGAAACTTTAGGGAAAATTAAAAAAGTGATCACATACCAGATCTCAAATGAAGATCCACTAAAATGAAACATATACAACCTTGAGATGTTATGGCTAAATAGTAAGAAAAGTTTTAGTCACAATTTCCAGTCTGTGAAAGACTTCTTAAAGTATGAAACACAGCTTATTTAACACAAGCAAATGTAGAAAATTATTCCAATTAGATGACTATAAAAACTATTCTCTTTGCAATGACTGCAAGGAGAATCCCACCTGAGATTGTATTCAAGACTAGAGGTCCAGTGCACTTAATTTGTGCACTGGTAGAGTCCCTAGCAGCTGTTGACTGGGTACTCCCTCCCTTCCCCTGACTGGCCCGCCCCCTGGTGAACTCCAAGAAGAACTCCGGTCAAGGGGGCAATTTGCATACTATGCTTTTATTATATAGGATAAGCAAAATATGGAAACAAATTAAATATCCAACACTAGTTAAGCAACTAGTTAGGTAAATATACAACAGACACTACACACTCATTAAAAAAGATATAGATCATTTATGTGTCCTGACATGGAGAAATAGTTATCACATATTGTCTAGTGAAAATAAAAAAAGAACAGGTTAGAAAACATTATGTATAGCATGATTTCATTCATGTAAAATTGATAATTAGTAGGTACAAACTTTATAGTCAAAAAGTTAGATTATGCAAACAACTTTTTTAATATACAGTTTTGATATACAGTTTTCAACACTTTATTTCCTCTCAGTAGTAGAAAACTTATATTTGCCTATTCATGTTAAACTAACTTATTCCAATTTAAAATTTATTTTGGCCTAGGAAGTTGGCATGTGAAGATGGGTGATACCAGCATTAAAATAGTGAGTAATACTTTTCAAAAATACCATGATCTTTTTCTATGAACTTTGATATACACCAAAGGAGAATTTAGCAAACTCTTCTCCTATATCCATCTAAAAATGAATATTCAAATCCTGTATGTTACTGAGATTATTTGAAATCTTTCTCAACTTAAACCTCACCCACAGGGTCTTTATGGCTTTCTAATCCATATTACTGAATTTCATGAAGTCACATAGTAGTTACAGGCCAAAAAAATGACAACCCACAGATGTAGGTATTAATGCTGTCTGTCCTGATTGTAATAGCTGTGTGACCCTGAGCAAGGTTAGTAACTTTTAAGTCTCAGGATCCTCATCTCTGAAATGGAATAAAGAATAATACCTTCTCAAATGGTTATGAAAGTCAGTGCATAAAATAAATGTAAAACATTAAATATGCAAAAAACAAAAGGTTCTCAATAGAAGTTTACTACTAGAAGGAGAACTCAGAATACCACACTGCCTGCTCCCACCAACTCTCCTCTGAGTGTTATTCTGCGTGTTCTGCCAGGATGTGATCTTCCCCAGCAAAGGGCTTTTTTTTTACTCTACCCCTGCAGGAAACACCTGAAATAAGTAACTGACACTGCCTGGTCGACAGACCTGATCCAACTATGTACTGGCTAATGGTATGAATTTGAACAACTTCCTTAGCATCTTTGAAACTTATCTACAGAATGGGGATATTATTCCCTGCACTCAAGGATTATACCAGAAATAATCTATAAATAATGCTTAGTACAACACGAACATATAGAAAATACACCATATGTGACAGCTATTTCTTAGTGAGCACTAATAGCTGGTCTCTTCTAATTCTCTTGTCTTAGCATTATTTTTTCTCAATTACCTGGCTATCATAATAAAGAAAGACCATTTTCTGTCTTCTCAATCATAGAAGGAAAATATATTTTCTTATCTAAATATCTACTGACAAATAGTATGGGTTCAAACAAAAAAAAATAGTCTAAAAATCAAGGAATTATGAGACTCTAATTCAGCAGTTCTCAACCTGTGGGTTGCGACCCCTTTCATAGGGGTCGCCTAAGACCATCAGAAAACATATATATAATTACATATTGTTTTTGTGATTAATCACTATGCTTTAATTATGTTCAATTTGTAACAATGAAATTGGCGGTCACCACAACATGAGGAACTGTATTAAAGGGTCGCGGCATTAGGAAGGTTGAGAACCACTGCTCTAATTGATATGTCAATAATCACTGAAAATCAAACTCATTGACTGCTTTTAAATATATTCAAATAAATAATTTCATATGGGAAGTGCCCTGTAATATTTTCCTTGTCTTTTAAGAAGGCATTAAATACAAGCTGTTTATTATTATCTGAAAAATAATAAATGAAGTAGCTTGCTAATATTCTACAGCAGGGTAATATTATCTTACAATGGAAAAGAATTGAAGAGACTGTTCGTCACCTTTTCAACATGAACACTGTCTTGTAATATCAACATAACAAAAAAATAATTGTGATTTTAAGATCACTAAGTAAACCATTATTTCAGCCAGTGCTAAGTGTATTTATGAATACACTTTAGGTAGAAAGCTCCTCAAGAAGCAGCTTTAGAACAATCAGCCACTTCAATCCATTTTAAAGGCAGCTGTATATTTTTCTGATACAATGTGACTGTTTCAACTTTTAAACTAAATCTTGGCTTTAATAAAGGTTTATTCTGGCAAGGCACCAAACTGCATTTTAGGGTATATTTTAATGTGTCTATTCTCTGTCTTCAATCAGAAATATAGTAGCTATGGCAAAAAAAAAAAGAGGTATATGCTGCTCAATTATTATTTTCTCTCTCTCTCTTTTTGATAATTATGCTTACTGGAAAATCTTGGTTAAGATATTCAGCATCAGGAAGTATTAATCATCTAATTTACTTCTAGGGAAGTCAAAAGTTAAATGATTCAGACCTGAAGTATTTATATTATCCATCAGAGATAAGTATCTAGAATATGGATTGGCAATTCTATAATCCTATAAGAGCCAGGCAGTAAATGCTTTAGCTTGGTGGGCTGCAGGGTTTCTGGCCCAACTACTGAGCTCCCCCACAGTAATGTAAAAGCAACCATAGACAATACGGAAATGAATGGGTGTGCTATTGACCATGCTTGGGCTGTAGTTTGCAGACCCTTGTTATGGATGATGTATCATATTCAAAATATAGAAAAGACAATTCACTGTACTGAATACACTGTGTGAAATTCAAGATTTATACATACAAAGTCACAAATAATTACTAAGCATATTCTATATCCAAGAGTCAGTATTAGGTGCTATGAAGGTACAACAGTAATGTAAGAACAAATTCTTATCCTCAGGAAACTCATGTTTTCCTGGAAAGCCAAGAGGTGAACAGAATAAACTGACAGCAAAACTAGATATTATGTGGTGAAGTGTTAGGTAGATAGGCTTAAATTAAGGTCAGGTCTTTCAGGACTCCACTAGGAATACACATTTATTTAATACATTTCAAGTAAATAAAGTGTGAAAAATAATATCATCCCTGGAAAAGAAAAGTTAGTAGTTTATCAGTTACCTTGAAATGCAGAGTTATCTATTATTCTATATATCTACTTTATTGATATTTTACAATAATAGAAATTTTAAAAAGAACTATATTTATTCCCAACATAGAGTCTTATAAAATTAAATTACATCTTAAAACTGTTGGAAAATGATGTAAATTTTAACATTTGCATTCAAAATATTCCTATCAATTTCTCAGAAATTTGTAATTCAGCCTTGCCAATTAGTTAGAGTTCAGAGTCCTAAACTCAGTAGAAAAAAAAAAGAGTAAGCAAGTATGAATAGTGAGAGTTTTAAAAAGAAAGACAGAAAAATATCTAAGAGATATACACATTCAGCCTGCCATTAGATTCATTGTTAATTATCAAGACATCTCTGAAAAAAATGGCCAAACTTAATGGGTTTTTTAAAAACTGTCGTTGATAAAAGTCACTGCCATTATGATGAGCATTAAAAGCTACATCTCAGGAATATTACTGCCACAGACTTTTGACTAGGACCTGACAAACCCTTATTCTGAAGCAGAAGGTTGTTATGACATCATAACAGGAAAATCCTAAAATGTTCTCTTCTACATTTCAGCTTTGAAGTTTTTG
Organism: Myotis davidii; assembly: GCF_000327345.1. Classification (NCBI taxonomy): domain Eukaryota; kingdom Metazoa; phylum Chordata; class Mammalia; order Chiroptera; family Vespertilionidae; genus Myotis; species Myotis davidii. The sequence continues at coordinate 424,934 of NW_006284843.1, read as the reverse complement.
AATTGTCATATAGTACTTAACATGCATAGCTTGTCCTGTCTCCTGCAAAATGCTTTTAAATTTGCTTTCCTAAAGTAAGAGTTGGAATTAAAGAGAGCTATATATCACAGCTGTAAAAAATGGTGCTTCTAAAGAAAGAGAGCATTTGATAGTTTAATCATCTGTGGATAATGAGTGAAAGTGGACTCTATGTCAAATGTTTGCCCACTGCTAACACCAATGCCACACCATCACTGATCCATTGGCTCACAACAGCCTCTGAAGGTCTTACAAGATCTGTGTTTGCTTATTTCTTTCAGATGTTCTAATCATTGTCCTTGTTTGGTGACCCCCAGAGAAGACGCATACCACAATAGGTTGAGCTTTTCTGTTTGCAATGAAAACATTTCAAGAAAAGATATGAAGACATCAGTTCTTAACAGAAAAAAAGAGGAAAATTAATTGGTTTCTCATCAAGGTATGCCAAATACTCTGTTGCTCTGTTTTCCTTTCTTAGATTCTATGAAATACAGTAGCTACCTGAGGTTGGCTGCTTGAACTGACTGACCCCAGAAATATACAATAAGGATCACTCCAAGTTGTAGCAATGTAAGCTTTTTCCAAAACAGAAGAGCTGATCCACATTGGTGACTATTTTCAAATGTTTTTGTTTTTTCCAAATAATTTTTAAACAATCCTGAAAACAGTCCCAAACTTACTAAATATAACCTTTCTTTCATACACCCATGAAGTTGTGACTAATGTAAAGGAGATGAAACATCTTGGCTTTATACATTATGCTTCATGGAACCCAAGTGTCCATGGAAAGCATGAGGTATCCCAGTAGCAGAGCCAGGCTTTGAGTGCTTCTGTGATAATAAAGGCATTTTTCCATACTTCACATTTCTAAACTTATATTTTTTCTTATAATTACAAATCTGTCATCTTTATTCTTCTAGAGAATTTTTAAGGGATAATGATAGAGCATGATGACAGCATTTGAAGAATAGACATTGCTTCTTGAACAAGTCAATGAGATTTTTTTCAAGAAGAAAAACTTACAATTTTGAAATAGTTGAAAACAAGTTATAAAGGAAGTCTTGTTTTTGAATAACAAGTCTTCTCTTATTCGAGGTAGAGTGATACAGGAAGGAAGGGGGGCTGTAGAAGCATAGACTGAATTTTGAAAAGTAGATTTCCTCATTAGTATCTATAACTTTGGCAAGTTAATAAACATTTTAACCTTAATTTTATCATTGGTACATTTAGAATAATAAGACAATTTTTGAAAAATAATAATCTACCTGACAGGGTTACTATGGAATGAGTAGTTTTGATTAGAGCTTGGCACATAATTGAGCCTCTTTGCTACTAATACTATTAGCAACATTTGGAAAATAAAACTTATGATAGCTGTGCCCTGACCCCAGTCACCTTACATGGGTAAAGATATCCTGTATCTCCAAAGCAACTCCCTTAGATTTCTGAGAATAAGGCACAAGTGACTCATGAAAGCAAACTGGCCTGTTTCTCCAAAACTACTCTAAATTGCCTCCAAAATCTACTAATGAGACTCTTTTTACTTAATTGAACTATAAATTTCCTTTTGAAATCATGAAAGTTCAACCTGAATGATATAGAGTTCCTGATTCCAGCTAGGAAAAAAGCCAAGGTAGTAACGTCATAACCAGCTGTGTATATCTAAACTCCAAAGAAGTGTCAGTTACATGTTCTCATATTTACAATTTCCATCTCCAGATAAATTATTTTTTCCTAACTGTTCTCAAAAAAAAATTGGTACAGTACCAATATGGGGGGCTTTGTTACTAATTTATATAACATGCTGTCAAATCTCAGCATATAGATAATTTCTTTAGTTAACACCTAAGTTAAATTTTCCGAAGCATATTTTGAACTTTTTATGTAAATACCTGTTCTTATGAGATGATATATTAATAATACTGCATTTTTAGATTTAAAATATTACTTCTATTCTACAAGACAAGGTTCCCAGCATCTTTTTTTGCCACTTGTCACAGTTGCTGATACATCACAATTAAAAGGCCATCCTGGAAAGGAGGATATATACATCTCCTGAGGTTGGTAGCGAGATGCTTGCAAGCAAGCTGAACATGAAAAGTCTATTAAGTAACAAGGCAATAGTAATGGATGGTAATAAGGTGGTAATATGGGTGCTTTTCATTTTCTTCATATTTTTCTATAGTTTCCAAATTTTCTACAATAACTACATATGATGGTAAATATAAAATTTTTTAAAGGGTTCATACAAAAATGTTATCATGTTATCTGCCGGGAATTTAGCTTAATTCTTTAATATGGAGCAAATAATAAATGTGTAGTTAATAAATTAAGAAAAAGTAATACTGTTTGGGGCAATAGGGTAGAGTAGTTTTGCTAAGAACAACAACAATACTTGGTAATATTGTCTTAATTACTCTAATTTTGTTCTCTTTGACATCCTCTAAAATTATAAGTCTCCTGAGAGTCTCCATGAGATTTCTAACTTTCTGTTTTAAGAAACACCAGCTCAACACTTTCTATAACATAAAATTTTGTTAACCTTCATGAAGTAATTTATCCTCTGTAGAAATTAACCCACTACCCAACAATATAAAAATAGCCAGGGCTAAATCCAATTCCTAGAAATGACTCTAGTAACAACTTGCCAAGAGAAGGCTGCTTTGTGCTAGGTCATTACTCTGAGGATGGACATTTCACAGCTCACACCTCACACCGTGCTTGGAGCTGGTTGCCCTCAATGTTGCCTTCAACTTCTCTGTAGAAATATTTGAATCAATGAACAGTATTATGAATAAACCTAAATATGAATGTAGAAATAACACTCCTCCCCTCTTTCTTTGGTCAGAAATAAACACCAGTTTACATTGCACAAAACCATGTACTCTCACTAAAATTAATATATAGTAAAGAGTATGCACATAAATCAAATTTAGATAGGAAAAAATGTTTAAGCTATTCTAATTAAATGAATTGAACACACTGGCCTAACACCTGGACTGTGCCACACTGAGGCCCTTTCAAATGCATTTGCAGATGTGGACTTAACTACCCACTGGAGTACAACTTCCTAACAGTGTTCTCATCACCCTCATGCTGCCCCTTTCAAAATCATGAGCCAGAAGCATATTCTATGTTGCTCTAGATAGGCTGCACATAGTAGGTCTTTAATAAACCTGTGTGAAATTGAATTAGATTTAGTATTAGATTTGAGAAATCATTTGATACACAAACGATTTGTAAAAAGCCTTTAACAAAAATGGACATGTGCTTTGGTTCTGCCCAAGGGAGCTACTCAGAACCAGCTTCTTCACTCTTTTACTCACTGCATACAGGGGAGCTGCCTTTTCATCTGTGCCCATCCCCACCTGAAGGTAAGCTCCCTAAGGGTGATGAGCATGTGTGTCATGTCAACCACTTTATGCTGCTTCACTGTGCCTTCCACTTAGTGCTGCATGCATTTGTTCATTTATTCATGTATTCCTCTACCCAGCCACTCAATCCACGAAGCCTCAAAATATTTGAGGCCAGCGCACATTCCTTCTGAGTCTTCTCTTCACCCAACCTCTTGCGACATGTGTTCTAGGCAATACAAATAGAGCAATCCTGGGACGACAGTGCCAGAATATGGGAACAGAAAGAACTGTTCCCTCTCTTGTTCTAAACCCAAACTTCTCTTCTTGCAGACAGACATTTAAAATATGTAAATACTTAAGTAACTGAGCCTGTTCTGGGAATACAGCCATAAATTTACAAATATATCTAATATGTAATCATTTAATATTGTAAGTTATGCTAAGAAATCACAATGTTACTGAAAAGTGTCTTTTAAGGAAGTATATATACAATATCATGTGAAACAATCTTTCACCTATAAACACTATTTTACTTTTCCAAACTTTAAAAATTTACCAGCATTAACACTCCAAAGACCCTGACTGTTTCCTGGAGATGAAAATCACACTAGCAAAGGCAGTATATCAAAGCTCCTAATCAGTATTTGTGTGACATAATGATCATTCTTAAAATGCATAACAGAATAGTAACCTGATGATTAGTCTTGATTTTTTGTTAGTTCTCTTTTTTTTAATACTTTTTTAAAAATCTTTATTGTTGAAAATATTACACATGCCCCCTTTTTATTCCCTCATTGACCCTTTCTAGCCTGCCCCCACTCCCCACCCCAGGCCTTCACTACACTATTGTCCCTGTCCATGGGTTATGCATATATGCATCTCTGGATATGGACAGTGACCTTCATTGTTGTGCAGCTTTCCTCTAATTAGTCAGGCGATTAGCATTCACACCACCTATCTTGGATTTGTAAAAACAAACCCTCAAACATTACGCGGGCTTCCAGAAGAATCTCTAATGTGAATAGTGTGACTTAGAGTCAACAAAAGGTGATATTACGTTATACAATCAGCTCACGTCGAGTCATTTCAGTGGCACTTCTCTGAAATGTATGGACTTTGTGATTTATTTTTTTAAAAACTCTGTGGCTGACATGCCCTCATTTGGACAAAATTCCTTTCTAGATCATGAGGCCTTTCCACTAATGCCTGAGGTTGCATCTTTCTTCTCTGGTCTACTTTACCTGGGAGACCAATTGCCAGCAAAAAGGAATTCACGTTAGCAAACTGTGTGACTTCTCTGAATCCTCAGAGCCTTCCAGAAATTGAGGCTTTGTGCCAACTCATTATTCCCTGGCCATGTGGATCCTCCATTGAGCAATTAGGAAAGAAAGAGTTTCATTATCCTAGGGAAAAGAGCAATGTGGTGAAATGCTCCATGGAAAGGAAGAACATGAAAGTCAGAACTTCATGGCGTTTCAGGCAAGCCAGTGAGAAAACCCTGTATTCACTGCAGATACATAAAAAGATCGTCGTGGAACTGAACCAGAAATAATCCTGGAAACTTTTTTCACCTCCCTTCTCTCTTCCTGCATTCAGCTGCATTATTCACAGCCATCTGCTTTACCCTTTCAGATACGGGGCCATGCTTTCTGCTTAGGAGCTATTGTCCCAAGCTTAATCTGATAGAAATCACTGAAGTTTTTCCTATTGTATCTTTCGGCACTGGGCTGAATTCTACTTAGGCATTTTGAAGTCAGAGAATCCACTGAGACAGAGAAAATAAATAAAATTTTTAAAGAATTGGGTCAATTGAGCAAAAACATAATTAGCAGCTCAAAGAAATTTTGGGATCTAAATGACATCTTCCTTGATTTTACACATAATTATAAGCATCCCTAATAAGAATCCCCCCAATCAGTCTTAATTTTATAATTAAATGTCTCTAGCCTTTATACCTTCCAACTGTTAAACAAATCAATATTTAGGTAAACTTTGTAGTGTTTAAAAACTGCATTAAGAGTATTAAACTTACTGTCCTATGCAAATTTTTAAAAGCTTGTGAGTGGAGACAATGTCAAATTAGCTCTTCACTTTCCTACACGTATATGCACGTCTTCACATATTGACATAAACACACATACATTGTCCACCTTGGTAATGCTTGAAACCACGTTCTCAGAAATATTTATTTACAGATGAAAGCAGGTCAAACGGACTAGCTCTCTGCACCTCAAACTGTCCTAAAACTGGTTAGAGGAACTCTGATTGGGGAGGGAAAATTTAATCTCGTATGCAAACTATAATTAAAACTAGGAAGCCTATTTGAACAATTCTAATAAGGTAGCAAACTGACTTATTTATCATTGCTATGGCTTATCTTCTGAAAACTGCCCCAAAACACTACAAGAATTAGAAGAGATAAGGAATACAAAAGCATGAAAAAAGACTGATAAAACCCTCGTAAGATATGTATGCTAACTAAAGGGGATTGAGCCCCCTCAGTCCATCATTGCTCTTTGCCTTGCCAGTCTCAGCCCCTCAAATGTAAATCCACCCACAAAAGTCAGCCATTTACTGCCAGGTTTCCGGAGATAGGATCTTGCATCTGTATATTTTCCACACATCATCTCTTGAGTACCTCTGCTTGATCCCTCTACTTCCCCTTCCTATGAAAGCTGCTCTCTCTCCATCTCAAATTAATTCTTTCAGCCTCTCCACCCTTCTCTTTCTCCAACATTCAGTGTTATGCAAAAAACTCACCCACCACATTAGCAAAGCAGAAGCCAGACACCAAGAAAAATTTAGAACCCAATCTGTCACTAAGACCTGTCCACCAATATTCCTCAGGCATATCTGCATTGGATGAGATTCAACCAGTTGGCTGAATTCCAATCTGTATTGGATGAGAACATCAATCTAGTCTTACACAAACGCCCTTTCTGGTCTATACTCTCATCATAACTAGTTAGCAATCTTATCCTTAAATCTCAGAACAATTCTTACTCAGAAATGCTTATCTAGATTCTCTGAGGGGTCAAAGCCCTGTTTTATAAATCACTGTAGCTTCATATACATCTCCTTTATAACACAAAATAAATTAAATTTACAGTGATTTGTATAACTGTGCTTAATGTCCACTGCATACACTAGACAACAATGAGCACAAAAGCAAGGACATTACCTCGTGTTTTCTCACCACAGTGTCCCAAAATCTAGCACGGTCTGTACCTAGAATGAAGAAGGTACTCAATTAATATTATTTGGATAAGTAAACAAACAAATAAATAAATAAATTTAAAAGTCTTTGTGTATGGGTTTATGCTGTCTGTGTTTATAAATAATATTTTCAAAGACTTAATATTAAGAAATTTATTTTAAAATGTTACCTAAATACAAACTAAAATTAAAAGTAAGTCTCCAACAGATGTGCTTCCACAGTCATGGAATCAAAAGCAGTGAATGTATTTACTCCTATGGTGATTGTACATTCAATTTTAGCTGAAATGGTCCCAGTTTTTTGTCCCAGCATAATTTTCAGAACACTATCTTTCACCTTCAAGGTTGTTGCAATTTGACCAATAAATTATATGATCACTTTGCTTGTCATAAAAAGGTTTCCTGGGTTCTGGCCCAAGGTCATTTTGTGAAATATGTGCTACATCGTAAAAGAAATCTATTACAAGGTTTACAAGGTTCCAATTTTAAATATTTTCTCTCTAGATGAATCTGGAAACTGTAGATATAGTGATAATATGCTAAAATATAAAAATACTAGATTTTTTGGAGCATCTGGTTGAGCTTTATTAAGTAGGATAAATATCAAATGTATATTCCACCTTAAATATTTAAATTCCAACACAGGCCATTACATTATGTGCAGTTCCCCTATTGTAACTTGACAGGCCAAGCTTCATTTTTTTATACCACTGGTGTCTTAGATTTTCTTCGTACCTTAGCAGCTGGTGCTAACCAACAAGATATTCAGTTAAGTTGCTCAGGACAGAGATGTGAATGACCTACTGTGCCATTAAGTTCAAACATCACAAAGGTGCTAAAAACTTTAATAATGTGTTTCCTTTGGTCAAATCTGGATATAATCCCAACAGAATATTCAATTGTTTAAATAATCCTATATAAAAAAGGCCAATATGCAAATAGACCGAACTGCAGAACAACCGGAACAACTGAACAACCAAACAACCAGTTGCTATGACGTGCGCTGACCACCAGGGGGGGGTGTGTGGAACATGGTGGGCGTTGGCCACGATGGGATGGTAGAGCAGGTGAGCGGGGGTGCCAGACCAAGGCAGGACACTGGTCGCTGTCATCAGGGTGAGTCTCTGTTGGTGACTGAAAATTCTTTGCTCTCGCGTGCCATGGGCCTGCCCAGCACTTGCACCCAATGCCAGTGCCAGTCCCGCTCACACCTGCTGTCAGTGCCAGCCCCGCTCACACCTGCTGCCAGTGCCGGATCCACCACTCACACCCACTGCCAGCACTGGCCCCACTCATATCTGCAGCCGGATTCAGAGCCATCACTTGCACCCGCTGCTGGTGCCCGGCGCCAGTCCCGATCAGTTGGCGCCATTAGCAGATGCGAGCGGCAACTGCTGGCCCAATCGTCCCTGAGGGATTCTCTACCTCCCCCTGCTCCTGAGGGGCAGCTGGGGCAGCAGCCACCACTCGTGCCCGCTCTTGGCACCAGCCCCGTTCAAACCTGCTGCTGGCTCTGGCCCCAATCACTCTAACCGTCAGCAGGCACAAGCGGGGCTGGTGCCATCAGCATCAGCATGTGGGAGCAGTGGTGGTAGGAGCAGGGCTGCTGGCATACAGGGGACCAGGGCCACAGCAGGAGGGGTGGATGAGGGCATGGAGGATGGGCTGAGACCCGCCCCTGTGCCTACCACTGCCTCACGGCCCACAGTTCCTTTCAAGGTGCATGAATTCGTGCACTGGGCCCCTAGTAAATAATAAGGTAATAACAAATTGTATTTAATTCATAGTGAATAATTCTTAAAAATTAATGAATAAGCTAAAACATGCAGAGTCAATCCCTTTAAAAATATATTATTTCAAATCAGTAAGAGGCACCTTTTTTATTCCAGTAAAATAACAGGGAAAATGTAGAGGATTAAAGTGTTAGGCATCTCAACTTGTCTATTTTTAAATTTGTGTCTACAACAGAAAAGTCAATTTGAGAATATAACTGAACAACACAGGTGCAGATAGATTTTCTTCAACTCCTAATGAAAGTCACTCATTACAAATACTGTCTTTAGAATTCTTTTAAGATTGTTGCTAATAATAACAAATACCAACAGAATTATTCATAGATAATTGGGATGCATTATTAAAAAGCCTTAAAACACCTGTCTTCTTTTTTTAAGGTATTTTATTAAAATATCAGTATAAATATGCATGCTTCTAAATGATACATATTTAGGAGATCTGGCTACCATCAAAGATGAATCTTAAAACATAGAGGCGCCACATGAACCCCAAATACATCCATACAAGACTCTGACAGTAATACAATATGGTGATAGCCTGCATTGGGTCTTTATGTGTCTAATCCAATATTTAATGGTACCGTCTTAAAGGGTCGGCAGGAGGGCATCTGTAGAGCAACTCAGAATTTGGTTGGCACTCGCTGGATCAGAACAGTAGGTTCCATACCTGTAGTGAGGCATCCTGCTGGATGTCTTTTAGACAGGTTCTCGAGGTAAACCCAACTTGAGAGCACAAGGAGCTTCTGGGCCAGAGAGGCAAGCCTGTCAGTGGTCTGCAATGGAAAACCTAGAAGCAGACAGTATGCATTCTCTCACTTATTTATCCACTTATTACAAATAATACTGAGTATGAACAATATGTCAGGCACTGTGCTTGACATATAGTGAGTAAATCAAGCACAGCTCCTGCCCTTGTGAAATTTACAGTCAAAGAAAGGACACAGGCATTGAATGAACAATCCCACCAATGTATGTATGAATGTATGTATCTGACATGAGATAGGAGCTCTGAACGAAAAAGCTCATAGTTTAAGGTGTCTATGACCAAAAAAAACAAAAACAAAAACAAAAACCCTGGCCTGGACAAGGAAGCAGAATATGAGGCAAATGACGCCTGGTCAATCAGATCCAGAGGATCAAAGAGAGATAAGTTGGGGGTAAGGAAGTTTTTGCAGGACTCACATTCCAGCTAAAGGCAACTGCATGTGCAAAGATCCTGTGGCAGAGGAGGCGTGAAGCAATCACAAAACAAACACTTGGCTAGAATACAGAAAGTGAGGGGAAGCCTGGCCAACCTGGAGTCATAAGCAGATGTCAGGAGCTGCTACTGCTACTGGGATATGGGAAGATGTTTTCCTGAAAGACACAGTGAAATTCCAGCTCACAGACAATTATTTCTGTGAAGAATAAGAAACAAATTATAGCCAATGTTGCTGCTACTTGTCTGCTTTTGAAATAACATTGCTGGCGACAGCCATGTCGTAGAGAAATGGGATAGCTACTCTCTACTTCAAAATCAGGCTGAATGGATCCAGGTTTTGGCTCTGCCACTTCCCAGCTGTATGACTTTAATTAGTTCACCTAATTTGTGTTTCAGTTTTCTTAAATTTCAAATGGAGCACATTTTATACATGTAAAATGCTTGTAAGAGTGCTGGACCCTTAATCATTAAGCATGAAATAAATATTAGCCATTGTTGCACAGGGCTTATATACCCATCCATTCTCCATTCTATCACAGTGCGCCGCAAATAGCTCAAAGCTGTGCCTCTGCAGAAAAACTGCCTTCAGGGGACAGGAGCCATGTCACCCAGAAATGCTACACCCTGCAGCCAATTTTGACAGACAGGGGTACAAAAGCCTGACCCATCACAAAGTGTGACAACTCTGTGGTGCTAATCACGCACCAGAGCTCCCTGCAGGATCAGGGTGAGACCACGTTTTTGCCTGGCTTCTTCTCCCCTACCCTCTCTGCTTCCCTCACCTGCTTTCAGGTTTCTTCTGAGAGCATTCTCAGTAAATCACACTCTGACTCTGCTTCTTGGGAATCCAACCCAAGATAGTTATTATAATAACTAGAGACCCTGTGCATGAAATTCATGCATGGGGGGCGGGGGGTAGGTTTCCCTCAGCCCAGCCTGCACCCTCTCCAATCCAGGACCCTTCGGGGATGTTCAATTGCCTGTTTAGGCCCTCTCTCTCACAGTCCTGGACCACTGGCTCCTAATCGCTCAGCTGCCCACTGGCCTGATCACCCCTAACTGCCCCCCCTGCCAGCCTGGTCACCCCTAACTGCCCCCTGCTGCTGGCCAGGTTGTCCCCATCTGCCCCCTCCCTGCTGGCCAT